>NC_135235.1:81197708-81520208 GCF_051348905.1 Ranitomeya variabilis | reverse complement strand
TGACACCACAAAATTAAACCGAGAGAAAAACAACGACCAGCGCGCCTGTCTAGGATTCAGGCGCCTGGCAGACTCAAGGTAAATTAAATTTTTGTGGTCAGTCAATACCACCACCTGATGTCTGGCCCCCTCAAGCCAGTGACGCCACTCCTCAAAAGCCCACTTCATGGCCAAAAGCTCCCGATTCCCAATATCATAATTCCGCTCGGCGGGCGAAAATTTACGGGAAAAAAAAGCACAAGGTCTCATCACGGGGCAGTCGGAACTTCTCTGCGACAACACCGCCCCAGCTCCGATTTCAGAAGCGTCGCTTAAGCTCCCGAAAGGCCTCCACAGCATCAGGGGACCAATCAGCAACATCAGCACCCTTCTTAGTCAAATCACTCAATGGTTTAACAACATCAGAAAAACCAGCAATAAATCGACGATAAAAGTTAGCAAAGCCCAAAAATTTCTGAAGACTCTTAAGAGAAGAGGGTTGCGTCCAATCACAAATAGCCTGAACCTTGACAGGATCCATCTCGATGGAAGAGGGGGAAAAAATGTATCCCAAGAAGGAAATCTTTTGAACCCCAAAAACGCACTTAGAACCCTTCACACACAAGGAATTAGACCGCAAAACCTGAAAAACCCTCCTGACCTGCTGGACATGAGAGTCCCAGTCATCCAAAAAAATCAGAATATCATCCAGATACACAATCATAAATTTATCCAAATAATCGCGGAAAATGTCATGCATAAAGGACTGGAAGACTGAAGGGGCATTTGAAAGACCAAAAGGCATCACCAAATACTCAAAGTGGCCCTCGGGCGTATTAAATGCGGTTTTCCACTCATCCCCCTGCTTGATTCGCACCAAATTATACGCCCCACGGAGATCAATCTTAGAGAACCACTTGGCCCCCTTTATACGAGCAAACAAATCAGTCAGCAGTGGTAACGGATATTGATATTTAACCGTGATTTTATTCAAAAGCCGATAATCAATACACGGCCTCAAAGAGCCATCTTTCTTAGACACAAAGAAAAAAACGGCTCCTAAGGGAGATGACGAAGGACGAATATGTCCCTTTTCCAAGGACTCCTTTATATATTCTCGCATAGCAGCGTGTTCAGGCACAGACAGATTAAATAAACGACCCTTAGGGTATTTACTACCCGGGATCAAATCTATGGCACAATCGCACTCCCGGTGCGGAGGTAGTGAACCAAGCTTGGGTTCTTCAAAAACGTCACGATAGTCAGACAAGAATTCAGGAATCTCAGAGGGAATAGATGATGAAATGGAAACCAAAGGTACGTCCCCATGAGTCCCTTTACATCCCCAGCTTAACACAGACATAGCTTTCCAGTCGAGGACTGGGTTATGAGATTGCAGCCATGGCAATCCTAGCACCAATACATCATGTAGATTATACAGCACCAGAAAGCGAATAATCTCCTGGTGATCCGGATTAATACGCATAGTTACTTGTGTCCAGTATTGTGGTTTATTACTAGCCAATGGGGTGGAGTCAATCCCCTTCAGAGGTATAGGAGCTTCCAAAGGCTCCAAATCATACCCACAGCGTTTGGCAAAGGACCAATCCATAAGACTCAAAGCGGCGCCAGAGTCGACATAGGCGTCCGCGGTAATAGATGATAAAGAACAAATCAGGGTCACAGATAGAATAAACTTAGACTGTAAAGTGCTAATTGAAACAGACTTGTCAAGCTTCTTAGTACGCTTAGAGCATGCTGATATAACATGAGTTGAATCACCACAATAGAAGCACAACCCATTTTTTCGTCTAAAATTCTGCCGCTCGCTTCTGGACAGAATTCTATCACATTGCATATTTTCTGGCGTCTTCTCAGTAGACACCGCCAAATGGTGCACAGGTTTGCGCTCCCGCAGACGCCTATCGATCTGAATAGCCATTGTCATGGACTCATTCAGACCCGCAGGCACAGGGAACCCCACCATAACATCCTTAATGGCATCAGAGAGACCTTCTCTGAAAATCGCCGCCAGGGCGCACTCATTCCACTGAGTAAGCACAGACCATTTACGGAATTTTTGGCAGTATATTTCAGCTTCATCTTGCCCCTGAGATAGGGACATCAAAGCCTTTTCCGCCTGAAGCTCTAAATGAGGTTCCTCATAAAGCAACCCCAAGGCCAGAAAAAACGCATCCACATTGAGCAACGCAGGATCCCCTGGTGTCAATGCAAAAGCCCAATCTTGAGGGTCGCCCCGGAGCAAGGAAATTACAATCCTGACCTGCTGTGCAGGATCTCCGGCAGAGCGAGACTTCAGGGACAAAAACAATTTGCAATTATTTTTAAAATTTTGAAAGCAAGATCTATTCCCTGAAAAAAATTCAGGCAAAGGAATTCTAGGTTCAGACATAGGTGCATGAACAACAAAATCTTGCAAATTTTGTACCTTCGTGGCGAGATTATTCAAACCTGTAGCTACACTCTGAAGATCCATTTCAAACAGGTGAACACAGAGCCATTCAAGGATTAGAAGGAGAGAAAGAGAGGAAGGCTGCAGTATAGGCAGACTAGCAAGTGATTCAATTATGAGCACACTCAGAACTAGAGAAAAAAAAAAAAAAAAATTTTCAGCAGACTTCTTTTTTCTCTCCTTTCTCAGCCAATAATTTAACCCTTTTGGGCCGGTCAAACTGTCATGATTCTCAAAGGCGAGAGAACATAGCCCAGCATATATAAGAACTAGCTCTTGGAAGATGGAATCTAAACTGACCATGAACTAAACCTGCCGCACAATTAACAGTGGCCGGGTAGCGTGCCTACGTTTTATCCCTAGACGCCCAGCGCCAGCCGGAGGACTAACTAATCCTAGCAGAGGAAAATACAGTCCTGGCTCACCTCTAGAGAAATTTCCCCAAAAGGCAGACAGAGGCCCCCACATATATTGGCGGTGATTTTAGATGAAATGACAAACGTAGTATGAAAATAGGTTTAGCAAAATCGAGGTCCGCTTACTAGATAGCAGGAAGACAGAAAGGGCACTTTCATGGTCAGCTGAAAACCCTATCAAAACACCATCCAGAAATTACTTTAAGACTCTAGTATTAACTCATAACACCAGAGTGGCAATTTCAGATCACAAGAGCTTTCCAGACACAGTAACGAAACAGCAGCTGTGAACTGGAACAAAATGCAAAAACAAACAAGGACGAAAGTCCAACTTAGCTGGGAGTTGTCTAGTAGCAGGAACATGCAAAGAAAGGCTTCTGATTACATTGTTGACCGGCATGAAACTGACAGAGGAGCAAGGTTATATAGAGACTCCCACATCCTGATGGGAACAGGTGAACAGAGAGGATGATGCACACAAGTTCAATTCCACCAGTGGCCACCGGGGGAGCCCAGAATCCAATTTCACAACAGTCTAGGGAGAGTTAGGTACGCTCCACAGCTATTTCTAGTGTGTGTGATAGGATTAGGATTTGCGGTCAGCAGAGATCCCACTTCCCAGAGCTTGTCCTGTCTTTAAGTTTAACCATCAGGTCATTCCAGGTGCTCCTAACCACCAGGTCCATAACAGTACAGCTGGCCAAAAGTGTTAATGCATCTCAATAGAGGGATAAGAGAACTTCTGAGACCATTTTTTTTTTCTCTGCAGTGTGTTTTGTCTTTCCCCTTAACCTCTGGGTGGATCAGGACTCAGGTGTAGATATGGACATTCAAGGTCTGTCCTCTTGTGTGGATCAACTCACTGCAAGGGTACAACGCACTCAAGATTATGTAGTTCAGAATCCGATGTTAGAGCCTAGAATTCCAATTCCTGATTTGTTTTCTGGGGATAGATCTAAGTTTCTGAATTTCAAAAATAATTGTAGACTGTTTCTTGCTTTGAAACCCCGCTCCTCTGGTGACCCCATTCAGCAAGTAAAAATCATTATTTCTTTGTTGCGTGGCGACCCTCAAGACTGGGCATTCTCCCTTGCGCCAGGAGATCCTGCATTGCCTAATGTAGATGCGTTTTTTCTGGAGCTTGGATTGCTTTATGACGAGCCTAATTCTGTGGATCAGGCAGAGAAAATCTTGCTGGCTTTGTGTCAGGGTCAGGATGAAGCGGAGGTATATTGCCAGAAGTTTCGAAAGTGGTCTGTGCTTACTCAATGGAATGAGTGTGCCCTGGCAGCAATTTTCAGAAAGGGTCTTTCTGAAGCCCTTAAGGATGTTATGGTGGGGTTCCCCACGCCTGCTGGTCTGAATGAATCAATGTCCTTGGCTATTCAGATCGATCGGCGCTTGCGTGAGCGCAAGGTTGTGCACCATTTGGCGGTATCCTCTGAGCAGAGGCCTGAGCCTATGCAATGTGATAGGACTTTGACCAGAGCTGAACGGCGAGAACACAGACGTCAGAATGGGCTGTGTTTTTACTGTGGTGACTCCACTCATGCTATCTCTAATTGTCCTAAGCGCACTAAGTGGTTCGCAAAATCAGAGAAAAGATAACGCAGCACTCACCAGCACCCAGGTCAGATGTCTTCTTTATTACGACATGAAAAGTTACAGCTTCACGGCACGGGGGAGTGACGAGGTGAGGAGCATGTGAGGTGGGACGACGGCCGTTTCACGCTGATAAGTAGCGCTTCTACGGGTCCATGTCCGAGAGGAAGTCACGCCGAGAGAAATAGGTAAGATACCCCTCCCCTACAGCGTAGCCTCCAATCGGACAATAGGAAAAGTGCTATGTGCATAAAGGGAAGATTAAAATCAAAGGAATCAGGCAGGATATATACAAACTATATTAGATGATGGACATATATAGAAAAATATATTATTTAGTAACACTTGATCAAAGGCCATATTGTTTTAAGTTATTTAAGAGAACCCTACCTGCAGGCATATAGTGCGAAAACCATGAGACCAATGTGACTAACTCCGGCTTAACCTGTCATTATAGATCCAAGGACAACATAATATAAATGAGAAGATAAAACTAAACAACCTCAGTTCTCATAGAATACAGTGCTAATGTTTTAAACTTTTTTTATCCTTTTTTTAACTTTTTTACAGCAACTATATTTAAAAGACTACAGGGATATGCAAAATTCCCAATCTACCCGCCATTCTGGTGAAGGGGTTAATAGAACCATACTATAAAAAAATGGACATATCTGTCCTATCATTAAAGCCAGCAGGGCCAGTGGCCCGAGTCCTCATAATCCACCTGGCTTCTTGTCGAAGTAGAATTTTTCCCAAGTCACCTCCTTGTGCAGTAGGAATAACCTTTTCTAACCCTGCAAAAGTAAGAACAGTAGGATCTCCTCCATGGCATTCTCTGACATGGTTGATAAGCCTCGGTACTCCTTTACCTGAGGAAATAGATTTGAAATGTTCCCTGAATCTGATATATAGCTTACGTATAGTTTTCCCTATGTAGAAGCGTTTACAAGGGCAGAATAATACGTAGACAACGTATTCCGTTTTACAGGAAATAAAATGATGGACATGATGAATACAAGGGCCAATTTCTAGGGTTTGTCCTGTCCTATGGTATTGACAGAACGGACATTGTCCACAACGAAAGTTTCCTTTTGGGGCGGTCTGATTCAACCATGTACTTTTTTATCTTTTAGAACTCTATTGCGTACTAACACATCTCTAACTCTGGTGCTCCTCCTGTTAGATATCAGAGGACCTGAGGCAGCTTTACTAGAGAGGTCACAATCCCTCTCCAAAATGTGCCAATGTCGGCGAATGGTGGAACGTATCGCGTCATCCATAGGGCCGTATTGGAAGCAGAAAGTGAACCTCTGTTTGGAAGTGTCCGCAAATGTGTCACTATGCTGTATCTCAGTATTAGCTCGTTTCGCTGCAGATTCAAGTACGTCCTCCGGGTATCCTCTGTCCCGGAATCTCTGAAAAAGTTCCCTAGATTGTGCCTGGAAACCACTCGGTGTATTATTGAGACACCGTACTCTGAGAAACTGACTATATGGTAGAGATTTCTTTACATGATTAGGATGGTAGCTATTGTAGTGCAAGAGAGAGTTCACCGAAGTGGGTTTGCGGAAAATGGAGGTGCAGATCTCTCCCTCCTCCACCCGAATCGAAACATCTAGGAAATCTATCGTTTGACCCCCAAAATTGTGTGTGAAAGACATGCCCATGGTGTTGCTCTCATTGAGATAAGCAACGAACGTAGCAAACTCACTTTCAGTACCGTCCCATACTATAATTACATCATCCACGTACCTCATATAGAGTTTGATGTGTTTTAGAAAACTGTTCTTATGAGAATAAACGTAATCCTCTTCAAAAACCGCCATATATAAATTGGCGAACGTACATGCAACCGGGGTCCCCATGGCAGTCCCTGTGGTCTGCCTGTACCAACTGTCCAAAAACGTGAAGGCATTATGTGTGAGTATAAAACTCAAACCTTCACACACAAAATTAATGTATTCAAGGCTTTTGGCAGTTGTCTGTAATACTCTTCTGATGGTATCTACCCCCAAGGTTTGGGGGATATTGGTATACAGGCTGACCACATCAATGGACGCCAAGGAGAACCCCGGCTGCCAGACAAAATTTCGAATATGTCTAAGAAAAGAATTCGTATCTTTGAGGTATGAGGGGATGTCTTTAAGCAAGGGACGTAAAAGCCAATCAATGTATTGGGATAGGGGCTCAGTGAGCGACCCGATCCCAGATACAATCGGTCTGCCTGGGGGGCAAACAACAGATTTATGAATTTTCGGTAAATAATACCAGTGAGGTTTCGTAGGGTAGTTGGGGAATAGCTTTTCAGCTTTCTTTTGTGTCAACACTCCATTTTCCACCGATTTTCTAAGGAAAGTACAAAGATTATTTTTGAATTTTTGTGTGGGATCTCCCGGTAATTTGGCGTAGGTATTAGTGTCCGATAGTTGTCTATCTGCTTCTAATAAATAAGCTTCTCTGGGTAATAGGACAGTCTTACCCCCCTTGTCGGCGGGGCGTACGATGACATCGGTCCAACTAGATATTTCAGAGAGGGCCTTTTTTTCCTCAACTGTTAGGTTAGGAGGTGCCTTTTTGTATATCAGGGCTTCTATATCTTTTAAAACCAATGTCTCAAATAAATCGATTGTGTTCCCTGGAGATGCAGGGGGCATATATGAGGAGGGAACTCCTCCCATAAAGGGAGTGATTACTTGGGAACTAGACTCCATTAAAGTAACTGGCTCTGTGTCTGTCAGGTTAGATAACTGACAGGCATCCTGGCGAAAATCAGCCAGGACCTCTTCTCCTATCCCTGCCATAAACCCCAAAGGACCTACGGTACAGGGTTTTTCCCCTTCCGTGATGTTAGGATTGCTGGAGTTGGTAAGAAAGAATTTATAAAGATGTATCTTCCTAATAGCCTTAAATAAGTCTATCTGAAAAGAAACAAAGTCAAAATCATTAGGAATGCAATAATTTAACCCTTTAGATAACAAGGCTAATTGAGCCGGACTTAGTACACGGTGCGTCAAATTAAGTACATAATCATCTGGAAAAGGAGTTAATAACGCTCCTGTCTCCAGGACACAAACTTCCTTTTCTGCTGTTGGAAGGGGCCGTGATTTCCGCTTGCCCCTCCGTGTCTTCCTCCTAAAGGGGGTGATGCAGCTGTTGGAATTTCTGGTATTAGCTCTCCTGTGGATTCACGATTACTGGTTGGACCTTCACTCAAACTAGAGTCAGACTCCGTTGTCAAGTAGTCTTTTCTGTTTGGTTGGTTGCGTCTTTTTTTGAGACTACGTTTTCTTGGTCTGGAATTGCCTCCATAATTGAAAAAGCTCCGATTGTCCTTATTTATTCTGTTTATATATCCTGCCTGATTCCTTTGATTTTAATCTTCCCTTTATGCACATAGCACTTTTCCTATTGTCCGATTGGAGGCTATGCTGTAGGGGAGGGGTATCTTACCTATTTCTCTCGGCGTGACTTCCTCTCGGACATGGACCCGTAGAAGCGCTACTTATCAAGCGGAAATCACGGCCCCTTCCAACAGCAGAAAAGGAAGTTTGTGTCCTGGAGACAGGAGCGTTATTAACTCCTTTTCCAGATGATTATGTACTTAATTTGACGCACCGTGTACTAAGTCCGGCTCAATTAGCCTTGTTATCTAAAGGGTTAAATTATTGCATTCCTAATGATTTTGACTTTGTTTCTTTTCAGATAGACTTATTTAAGGCTATTAGGAAGATACATCTTTATAAATTCTTTCTTACCAACTCCAGCAATCCTAACATCACGGAAGGGGAAAAACCCTGTACCGTAGGTCCTTTGGGGTTTATGGCAGGGATAGGGGAAGAGGTCCTGGCTGATTTTCGCCAGGATGCCTGTCAGTTATCTAACCTGACAGACACAGAGCCAGTTACTTTAATGGAGTCTAGTTCCCAAGTAATTACTCCCTTTATGGGAGGAGTTCCCTCCTCATATATGCCCCCTGCATCTCCAGGGAACACAATCGATTTATTTGAGACATTGGTTTTAAAAGATATAGAAGCCCTGATATACAAAAAGGCACCTCCTAACCTAACAGTTGAGGAAAAAAAGGCCCTCTCTGAAATATCTAGTTGGACCGATGTCATCGTACGCCCCGCCGACAAGGGGGGTAAGACTGTCCTATTACCCAGAGAAGCTTATTTATTAGAAGCAGATAGACAACTATCGGACACTAATACCTACGCCAAATTACCGGGAGATCCCACACAAAAATTCAAAAATAATCTTTGTACTTTCCTTAGAAAATCGGTGGAAAATGGAGTGTTGACACAAAAGAAAGCTGAAAAGCTATTCCCCAACTATCCTACGAAACCTCACTGGTATTATTTACCGAAAATTCATAAATCTGTTGTTTGCCCCCCAGGCAGACCGATTGTATCTGGGATCGGGTCGCTCACTGAGCCCCTATCCCAATACATTGATTGGCTTTTACGTCCCTTGCTTAAAGACATCCCCTCGTACCTCAAAGATACGAATTCTTTTCTTAGACATATTCGAAATTTTGTCTGGCAGCCGGGGTTCTCCTTGGCGTCCATTGATGTGGTCAGCCTGTATACCAATATCCCCCAAACCTTGGGGGTAGATACCATCAGAAGAGTATTACAGACAACTGCCAAAAGCCTTGAATACATTAATTTTGTGTGTGAAGGTTTGAGTTTTATACTCACACATAATGCCTTCACGTTTTTGGACAGTTGGTACAGGCAGACCACAGGGACTGCCATGGGGACCCCGGTTGCATGTACGTTCGCCAATTTATATATGGCGGTTTTTGAAGAGGATTACGTTTATTCTCATAAGAACAGTTTTCTAAAACACATCAAACTCTATATGAGGTACGTGGATGATGTAATTATAGTATGGGACGGTACTGAAAGTGAGTTTGCTACGTTCGTTGCTTATCTCAATGAGAGCAACACCATGGGCATGTCTTTCACACACAATTTTGGGGGTCAAACGATAGATTTCCTAGATGTTTCGATTCGGGTGGAGGAGGGAGAGATCTGCACCTCCATTTTCCGCAAACCCACTTCGGTGAACTCTCTCTTGCACTACAATAGCTACCATCCTAATCATGTAAAGAAATCTCTACCATATAGTCAGTTTCTCAGAGTACGGCGTCTCAATAATACACCGAGTGGTTTCCAGGCACAATCTAGGGAACTTTTTCAGAGATTCCGGGACAGAGGATACCCGGAGGACGTACTTAATCTGCAGCGAAACGAGCTAATACTGAGATACAGCATAGTGACACATTTGCGGACACTTCCAAACAGAGGTTCACTTTCTGCTTCCAATACGGCCCTATGGATGACGCGATACGTTCCACCATTCGCCGACATTGGCACATTTTGGAGAGGGATTGTGACCTCTCTAGTAAAGCTGCCTCAGGTCCTCTGATATCTAACAGGAGGAGCACCAGAGTTAGAGATGTGTTAGTACGCAATAGAGTTCTAAAAGATAAAAAAGTACATGGTTGAATCAGACCGCCCCAAAAGGAAACTTTCGTTGTGGACAATGTCCGTTCTGTCAATACCATAGGACAGGACAAACCCTAGAAATTGGCCCTTGTATTCATCATGTCCATCATTTTATTTCCTGTAAAACGGAATACGTTGTCTACGTATTATTCTGCCCTTGTAAACGCTTCTACATAGGGAAAACTATACGTAAGCTATATATCAGATTCAGGGAACATTTCAAATCTATTTCCTCAGGTAAAGGAGTACCGAGGCTTATCAACCATGTCAGAGAATGCCATGGAGGAGATCCTACTGTTCTTACTTTTGCAGGGTTAGAAAAGGTTATTCCTACTGCACAAGGAGGTGACTTGGGAAAAATTCTACTTCGACAAGAAGCCAGGTGGATTATGAGGACTCGGGCCACTGGCCCTGCTGGCTTTAATGATAGGACAGATATGTCCATTTTTTTATAGTATGGTTCTATTAACCCCTTCACCAGAATGGCGGGTAGATTGGGAATTTTGCATATCCCTGTAGTCTTTTAAATATAGTTGCTGTAAAAAAGTTAAAAAAAGGATAAAAAAAGTTTAAAACATTAGCACTGTATTCTATGAGAACTGAGGTTGTTTAGTTTTATCTTCTCATTTATATTATGTTGTCCTTGGATCTATAATGACAGGTTAAGCCCGGAGTTAGTCACATTGGTCTCATGGTTTTCGCACTATATGCCTGCAGGTAGGGTTCTCTTAAATAACTTAAAACAATATGGCCTTTGATCAAGTGTTACTAAATAATATATTTTTCTATATATGTCCATCATCTAATATAGTTTGTATATATCCTGCCTGATTCCTTTGATTTTAATCTTCCCTTTATGCACATAGCACTTTTCCTATTGTCCGATTGGAGGCTACGCTGTAGGGGAGGGGTATCTTACCTTTTTCTCTCGGCGTGACTTCCTCTCGGACATGGACCCGTAGAAGCGCTACTTATCAGCGTGAAACGGCCGTCGTCCCGCCTCACATGCTCCTCACCTCGTCACTCCCCCGTGCCGTGAAGCTGTAACTTTTCATGTCGTAATAAAGAAGACATCTGACCTGGGTGCTGGTGAGTGCTGCGTTATCTTTTCTCTGATTTTGCTACTCAAGATTGTGTGTTTTTTCTAACGCTAGCACCTCCGCTGTAAGACGTCTGTGATTTTCCTGTGCCTTATACACCCTTCGTATCCTTTGTTGGGGAGTTGTGCCACTTTCTTTTTTCTTCGGACTTGGCTGCACTAAGTGGTTCGCTAGGTCTGTCACCATTGGTACTGTACAGCCTAAATTTCTTTTGTCCGTTACTCTGATTTGCTCATTGTCATCCTACTCTGTTATGGCATTTGTGGATTCAGGCGCTGCCCTGAATTTGATGGACTTGGAGTTTGCCAGTCGCTGCGGTTTTTTCTTGGAGCCCTTGCAGTATCCTATTCCATTATGGGGAATTGGTGCTACGCCTTTGGCCAAGAATAAACCTCAGTACTGGACTCAGTTGACCATGTGCATGGCTCCTGCACATCAGGAAGATATTCGCTTTTTGGTG
This sequence comes from Ranitomeya variabilis, assembly GCF_051348905.1. Lineage (NCBI taxonomy): Eukaryota > Metazoa > Chordata > Amphibia > Anura > Dendrobatidae > Ranitomeya > Ranitomeya variabilis. The sequence continues at coordinate 81,508,665 of NC_135235.1, read as the reverse complement.
TTGCATAATTTGCATGATGTGGTCGTGTTCGGTTTTCCATGGCTACAGGTCCATAATCCAGTACTGGATTGGAAATCAATGTCTGTGTCCAGTTGGGGTTGTCAAGGGGTACATGGTGATGTTCCGTTGTTGTCAATTTCTTCTTCCACTCCTTCTGAAGTCCCTGAGTTTTTGTCAGATTACCAGGATGTATTTGATGAGCCCAAATCCAGTGCCCTACCTCCTCATAGGGATTGTGATTGTGCTATTAATTTGATTCCTGGTAGTAAATTTCCTAAGGGGTGACTTTTCAATTTATCTGTGCCAGAACACGCCGCTATGCGGAGTTATATAAAGGAGTCCTTGGAGAAAGGGCATATTCGCCCGTCGTCGTCACCGTTGGGAGCAGGGTTCTTTTTTGTGGCCAAGAAGGATGGTTCTCTGAGACCTTGTATAGATTACCGCCTTCTCAATAAAATCACGGTCAAATTTCAGTACCCTTTGCCTCTACTGTCTGATTTGTTTGCTCGGATTAAGGGGGCTAGTTGGTTCACCAAGATAGATCTTCGAGGGGCGTCTAATCTTGTGCGCATTAAACAGGGCGACGAATGGAAAACAGCATTTAATACGCCCGAGGGCCATTTTGAGTACCTGGTGATGCCATTCGGGCTTTCTAATGCTCCGTCTGTGTTTCAGTCCTTTATGCATGACATCTTCCGAAAGTATCTGGATAGATTCATGATTGTATATTTGGATGATATTTTGGTCTTTTTGGATGATTGGGAGTCTCATGTGAAGCAGGTCAGAATGGTATTCCAGGTCCTTCGTGCTAATTCCTTGTTTGTGAAGGGGTCTAAATGTCTCTTCGGAGTTCAGAAGGTTTCCTTTTTGGGCTTCATTTTTTCCCCTTCTACTATCGAGATGGATCCTGTTAAAGTTCAGGCCATTTATGATTGGACTCAGCCTACATCTGTGAAGAGCCTTCAGAAATTCCTGGGCTTTGCTAATTTTTACCATCGCTTCATCGCTAATTTTTCTAGTGTTGTTAAATCGTTGACTGATTTGACCAAGAAAGGTGCTGATGTGGTGAATTGGTCCTCTGCGGCCGTTGAGGCTTTTCAGGAGTTGAAACGTCGTTTCTCTTCGGCTCCTGTGTTGTGTCAGCCAGAAGTTTCGCTCCCTTTTCAGGTCGAGGTTGATGCTTCTGAGATTGGAGCAGGGGCTGTTTTGTCCCAAAGAAGTTCGGATGGCTCTGTGATGAAGCCATGTGCTTTCTTTTCTAGAAAGTTTTCGCCTGCTGAGCATAATTATGATGTCGGCAATCGGGAGTTGTTGGCTATGAAGTGGGCATTCGAGGAGTGGCGACATTGGCTTGAGGGAGCCAAGCATCGCGTGGTGGTCTTAACGGATCACAAGAATCTGACTTATCTCGAGTCTGCCAAGCGGTTGAATCCTAGACAGGCTCGATGGTCACTGTTTTTCTCCCGTTTCGATTTTGTGGTTTCGTACCTTCCGGGTTCTAAGAATGTGAAGGCTGATGCCCTTTCAAGGAGTTTTGTGCCTGATTCTCCGGGAGTTCCTGAGCCGGCTGGTATTCTTAAAGAGGGGGTAATTCTGTCTGCCATCTCCCCTGATTTGCGGCGGGTGCTGCAGGAGTTTCAGGCTGATAGACCTGACCGTTGTCCAGCAGAGAAACTGTTTGTCCCTGATAGATGGACTAGTAGAGTTATCTCTGAGGTTCATTGTTCGGTGTTGGCTGGTCATCCTGGGATTTTTGGTACCAGAGATTTGGTGGCTAGGTCCTTTTGGTGGCCTTCCTTGTCACGGGATGTGCGTTCTTTTGTGCAGTCCTGTGGGACTTGTGCTCGGGCCAAGCCCTGCTGTTCTCGTGCCAGTGGGTTACTTTTGCCCTTGCCGGTCCCGAAAAGGCCCTGGACGCATGTTTCCATGGATTTTATTTCAGATCTCCCTGTCTCTCAAAGGATGTCGGTCATCTGGGTGGTTTGTGATCGATTCTCTAAGATGGTTCATTTGGTACCCTTACCTAAATTACCTTCCTCCTCCGATTTGGTTCCATTATTTTTCCAGCATGTGGTTCGTTTGCATGGCATTCCGGAGAACATCGTGTCGGACAGAGGTTCCCAGTTTGTTTCAAGGTTTTGGTGGTCCTTTTGTGCTAAGATGGGCATTGATTTGTCTTTTTCTTCAGCTTTCCATCCTCAGACAAATGGCCAAACCGAACGAACCAATCAGACTTTGGAAACCTATCTGAGATGCTTTGCTTCTGCTGATCAGGATGATTGGGTGACCTTCTTGCCATTGGCTGAGTTCGCCCTTAATAATCGGGCCAGTTCGGCTACTTTGGTTTTGCCTTTTTTTTGTAATTCTGGTTTTCACCCTCGTTTTTCTTCAGGGCAGGTTGAGCCTTCGGACTGTCCTGGTGTAGATTCTGTGGTGGACAGATTGCAGCAAATTTGGACTCACGTAGTGGACAATTTGACATTGTCCCAGGAGAAGGCCCAATGTTTCGCTTACCGCCGTCGCTGTGTTGGTCCCCGACTTCATGTTGGGGATTTGGTTTGGTTGTCGTCTCGTTATGTTCCTATGAAGGTTTCTTCTCCTAAGTTTAAGCCTCGTTTCATTGGTCCTTATAAGATTTCGGAAATTCTCAATCCTGTGTCATTTCGTTTGGCCCTTCCAGCTTCTTTTGCCATCCATAATGTGTTCCATAGGTCGTTGTTGCGGAGATATGTGGCGCCTATGGTTCCCTCCGTTGACCCTCTGTATTGCCAAGTTTTTAACACTAAGGTTCGGATACGGCTTTAAAGAAGGCTACTACTTGCGATATAACACAATTTTATTTAAAAATACAAAATTAAAGGAATAATATGATTGGATAGTATGATTGCATAAACATTAGTATATTTTATGATACAAAGGTTAAGTACATATAAGAATTAAATTCATATAATGATTAAGTACATATACTCACATCATCCGTCACCAAGGAGCTTTTAAACATCATCCGTCTGGAAAATCAGAGAAGCAACACCAAGACAGAGAACCCTTGGAAAATTCACAACACTGCACGGGCGTCCCCAATTATGCAGGTATCTTCAACACTGTACATGTAAGTACAGGTATTCCAGTTTATGCTTCTGTCTTAAGGTACCTTCACACGAAACGACTTTGTAACGATATCGCTAGCGATCCGTGACGTTGCAGCGTCCTGGCTAGTGATATCGTTTAGTTTGACATGCAGCAGCGATCAGGATCCTGCTGTGATGTCGCTGGTCGCTGAATAAAGTTCAGAACTTTATTTGGTCGTCCGATCGGCGTGTATCGTTGTGTTTGACAGCAAAAGCAACGATACCAGCGATATTTTACACTGGTAACCAGGGTAAATATCGGGTTACTAAGCGCAGGGCCGCGCTTAGTAACCCGATGTTTACCCTAGTTACCAGTGTAAAATGTAAAAAAAACAAACAGTACATACTTACATTCGCATCCCCCGCCGTCTGCTTCCCACACTGACTGAGCGCCGCAAAGTGAAAGTGAAAGCACAGAACAGCGGTGACGTCACCGCTGTGCCCTACTACTGCCGGCGCTCAGTCAGTCAGTCAGTGCAGGAAGCGGACGCCGGGGGACGTGAATGTAAGTATGTACTGGTTTTTTTTTTTACATTTTACGCTGGTAACCAGGGTAAACATCGGGTTACTAAGCGCGGCCCTGCGCTTAGCAACCCGATGTTTACCCTGGTTACCCGGGGACCTCGGCATCGTTGGTCGCTGGAGAGCGGTCTGTGTGACAGCTCTCCAGCGATCAAACAGCGACGCTGCAGCGATCGGCATCGTTGTCGCTATCGCTGCAGCGTCGTTTCGTGTGAAGGTACCTTTAGTCATGTTTCTCTGGCCTTTTATAGTGACTTGCACTATGTTTAATTTGATTCACCTTGCCCTTCAAGTGGCCAGCTTTCAAGATAAGATGAGACCAAGATATTAGTCATACATCAGACAATGGGTCATAAACCCAAAAGATACATAAAAGCCCACAAGGGTTAGATAAAACTACCACAGACAGAGGTTAAATAAACCTTGTTTTACAATAACAAACTAACTTAAAACTGTTTGTAACTTCAAAGGTCTTCAGACAATAAATAAACAGTTCTCAAGATTGTGTCACAATGAGCATTGTCTGTCTGTAAAAGATTGTGTCACAATGAGCATTGTTTGTCTGTAAATGTATTACAAGAAATGCTGCTCTGTAATGGTCTGAATGCATTCAGTATATTTCAAAATGGACTCAAAATAGCCATTTTTATATTCACATTACACCCTCCTGCTCTGGTGTTGGTCGAGGGGGAGTTGGAGTATGTGGTGGAGAAGATTTTAGATTCTCGTATTTCGAGACGGAAACTTCAGTACCTGGTCAAATGGAAGGGCTATGGTCAGGAGGATAATTCCTGGGTTGTTGCCTCCGATGTCCATGCTGCCGATTTGGTTCGTACCTTTCATTTGGCTCGTCCTGATTGGCCTGGGGGCTCTGGTGAGGGTTTGGTGACCCCTCCTCAATGGGGGGTGTTGTGAATTCTGTTTGTGGGCTCCCCCGGTGGTGTTTTATGGTATTGCCACTTATTTGCCTTCTTCTATCCTTGATCACCTGTTGACACCCATTAGGGGAGTTTCCTATTTAAGGCTGCTTGGCTGCTGGTCCGATGCCGGCCAACAATGTATCAGTAGCATTCTGTTGCATTCTCCTGCCTCAAGTTCCAGTTCAGCTAAGTTGAATTTTGTTCCTAGTTAATGTTATTTTTTGTCCAGCTATCTGCAATGTGACTCTCTGCAGCTGGAAGCTCTCGTGGACTGAAATTGCCACTCCAGTGGCATGAGTTGTCACTGGAGTTTTAAAGTAATTTCAGGATGGTGTTTTAGAGTAGTGTTTTGAAGTTGACTGTGAAGTAACTCTTTCCTGTACTTCTGCTATCTAGTAAGCGGACCTCACTGTGCTAAATCTGCTGTTCATCCTACGTATGTCTTTTCCTCTTGACTCACCGTCAATATTTGTGGGGGCCTGCTATCTCCTTTTGGGGTTCATCTCTGGAGGTAAGGCAGGCCTGTATATTCCTCTGATAGGGGTAGTTAGATCTCCGGCTGGCGCGTGGTGTCTAGGGCATCGTAGGAAACACTCCCCGGCTACTTCCAGTGTTGTGTCAGGTTCAGGTCACGGTCACTTTAGTTTCCATCACCCGAGAGCTAGTCCGTTTGTTATTTTTGATTTCCCTGCCATTGGGAAAATCATAACAGTTTGGCCGGCCCGTGTGTTAAAACTATGCACTAAAGCAGGAAAGGATATGAAAAGGTTTTTTTTTTTTCCTTCTGTGTTTGGAAAGTGCACCTTAGTGCTTATTTGTACTCCTTGCTTAAACTGCAGTCTTCAGCCTTTTTTTTTTTTTCCTCTCCTCTTAATCTTTGAATGGCTTTGGTTACACCTGTTTGAATCATGGATCCACAGAGTTTGGTTGCAGGTCTGAATAACCTGGCTTCAAAGGTCCAGAACTTACAAGATTTTGTTATACGTGCTCCAATGTCTGAACCTGAGATCCCTATGCCTGAATTTTTTACCGGAGACAGATCCCGTTTTTTGAATTTCAGAGAGAATTGTAAATTGTTTTTGTCTCTGAAATCTCACTCTGCTGGTGATCCTGCGCAACAGGTTAAAATTGTTATTTCTCTGTTGCGGGGTGACCCACAAAGTTGGGCATTTGCATTGTCGCCAGGGGATCCTGCGTTATTAAATGTAGATGCGTTTTTTCTGGCTTTGGGGTTGCTTTATGAAGAACCTAATTTAGAGATTTTGGCTGAGAAAGCCTTGATAGCTCTTTCCCAAGGGCAAGATGAAGCTGAGATATACTGCCAGAAATTTCGTAAATGGTCGGTACTTACTAAATGGAATGAGTGCGCTCTAGCAGCTAATTTCAGAGAAGGTCTCTCTGATGCCGTGAAGGATGTCATGGTGGGGTTCCCTGTGCCTACAGGTCTGAATGATGCCATGAAATTGGCTATCCAGATTGATCGGCGTTTACGGGAGCGCAAATCTGTGCACCATATGGCGGTATCTTCTGAGCAAAAATCTGTGCACCATATGGCGGTATCTTTTGAGCAAAAACCTGTGCACCATATGGCGGTATCTTCTGAGCAAAAACCTGTGCACCATATGGCGGTATCTTCTGAGCAAAAACCTGTGCATCATTTGGCGGTGACCTCTGAAAAGGCACCAGAGCATATGCAATGCGATAGTGTATTGTCTAGAGGCGAACGACAGAATTACAGGCGCAAAAATGGGTTGTGCTTCTATTGTGGAGATCCAGCTCATGTTATATCAGCATGCTCTAAACGCATAAAGAAGGTTGATAAAAAGGTTGATAAATTTTTTTTTATGGGTACCTTGCAGTCTAAATTTCTTTTGTCCGTGACATTGATTTGTACTTTATCATCTGTTACTGTGGATGCTTATGTGGATTCTGGCGCCGCTCTGAGTCTCATGGATTGGTCCTTTGCCAAGCGTTGTGGGTTTGATTTAGAGCCTCTGGAGGTTTCTATTCCCTTAAAGGGTATTGATTCTACACCTTTGGCTAGCAATAAACCACAATATTGGACACAAGTGACTATGCATCTTTCCCCAGACCATCAGGAGATTATTCGTTTCCTTGTGTTATATAATCTACATGACGTATTAGTACTTGGATTACCATGGTTACAAATTCATAATCCAGTCTTGGACTGGAGATCAATGTCTGTGCTGAGCTGGGGATGTCGGGGGATTCATGGGGATGCACCTTTGGTTCCCATTTCTTCATCTACTCCCTCTGAGATCCCAGCATTTCTGTCAGATTTTCATGATGTCTTTCAGGAGCCTAAAACTGATTCTCTCCCCCCTCACAGAGAGTGTGACTGCGCTATTGAGTTGATTCCCGGTAGTAAATTTCCTAAGGGTCGCTTGTTTAATTTGTCTGTACCTGAACATACTGCTATGCGGGAGTATATCAGAGAATCTTTAGAAAAGGGTCATATTCGCCCCTCTTTGTCTCCATTGGGGGCAGGGTTTTTCTTTGTGGGTAAAAAGGATGGTTCATTGAGACCTTGTATCGACTATCGACTTCTGAATAAGATTACTGTTAAATACCAGTACCCGTTACCTTTACTGACTGATCTTTTTGCTCGCATAAAGGGGGCGAAGTGGTTCACTAAGATCGATCTACGTGGTGCGTATAATTTGGTGCGGATTAAGCAGGGGGATGAGTGGAAGACCGCATTTAATACGCCTGAAGGCCATTTTGAGTATTTGGTAATGCCTTTCGGTCTCGCGAATGCCCCTTCCGTTTTTCAGTCCTTTATGCACGATATTTTCCGTGAATATCTGGATAAATTTATGATTGTGTATTTGGATGATATTTTGATTTTTTCGGAGGACTGGGAATCTCATGTTCAACAGGTCAGGAGAGTTTTTCAGGTTTTACGAGCTAATTCTCTATTTGTGAAGGGCTCAAAGTGTATTTTTGGGGTTCAGAGAATTTCCTTTCTGGGATATATTTTTTCCCCTTCATCTATGGAGATGGACCCTGTTAAGGTTCAGGCTATTTGTGATTGGATACAACCTACTTCTCTAAAGAGTCTTCAGAAATTCTTGGGATTTGCTAATTTCTATCGCCGATTCATAGCGGGTTTTTCTGCCATTGCTAAACCTTTGACTGATTTGACCAAGAAGGGTGCTGATGTTGCTAATTGGTCCTCTGCGGCTGTGGAGGCCTTTCGGGAGCTTAAGCGCCGCTTTTCTTCTGCTCCTGTGTTGCGCCAGCCTGATGTTTCGCTCCCGTTCCAGGTTGAAGTAGATGCTTCCGAGATCGGAGCAGGTGCAGTTTTGTCGCAGAAAGGTCCTGACTGCTCAGTGATGAGACCATGTGCGTTTTTCTCTCGAAAGTTTTCGCCCGCTGAGCGAAATTATGATGTTGGAAATCGGGAGCTCTTGGCCATGAAGTGGGCATTTGAGGAGTGGCGTCATTGGCTTGAGGGTGCTAGACACCAGGTGGTGGTCTTGACTGACCACAAAAATCTAATTTATCTTGAGTCAGCCAGGCGTCTGAATCCTAGACAGGCGCGCTGGTCGTTGTTTTTCTCTCGATTTAACTTTGTGGTCTCATATCTGCCTGGGTCTAAGAATGTGAGGGCGGATGCCCTCTCTAGGAGTTTTGAGCCTGACTCGCCTGGTGATTCCGAACCTACTGGCATCCTGAAGGATGGGGTGATATTGTCAGCTGTCTCCCCAGACCTGCGGCGCTCTTTGCAGGAGTTTCAGGTGGATAGGCCTGATCGCTGTCCGCCTGGTAGACTGTTTGTCCCTGATGACTGGACCAGTAGAGTTATTTCGGAGGTTCACTCTTCCGCGTTGGCAGGTCATCCTGGAATTTTTGGCACCAGGGATCTGGTGTCTAGGTCCTTCTGGTGGCCTTCCTTGTCTCGAGATGTACGTATTTTTGTGCAGTCTTGTGATGTTTGTGCTCGGGCTAAGCCCTGCTGTTCCCGGGCCAGCGGGTTGTTGTTGCCCTTGCCTATTCCTAAGAGGCCTTGGACGCACATCTCTATGGACTTTATTTCTGACCTTCCTGTTTCTCGTAGGATGTCCGTCATCTGGGTGGTGTGTGACCGTTTTTCCAAGATGGTTCACTTGGTACCTTTGCCCAAATTGCCCTCCTCCTCTGAGCTGGTCCCTCTATTTTTTCAGAATGTTGTGCGTTTGCATGGTATTCCTGAGAATATAGTGTCTGACAGGGGTACTCAGTTTGTGTCTAGATTTTGGTGGGCGTTCTGTGCCAGGATGGGCATCGACTTGTCTTTTTCGTCTGCATTCCATCCTCAGACTAATGGCCAGACTGAGCGTACTAATCAGACCTTGGAGACTTACTTGAGGTATTTTGTGTCCGCTGATCAGGACGATTGGCTTGATTTTTTGCCATTGGCAGAGTTTGCCCTTAACAATCGGGCCAGTTCTGCCACTTTGGTTTCTCCATTTTTTTGTAATTCAGGGTTTCACCCTCGCTTTTCGTCCGGTCAATTGGAGTCTTCGGATTGTCCTGGAGTAGATGCTGTGGTTGATAGAATGCATCAGATTTGGGGACAGGTTGTGGACAATCTGAAGTTGTCCCAGGAGAAGACTCAACAGTTCACTAATCGTCATCGGCGTGTCGGTCCTCGTCTTTGTGTTGGGGACCTGGTTTGGTTGTCTTCTCGATTTGTTCCTATGAAGGTCTCGTCTCCTAAGTTTAAGCCTCGGTTTATCGGCCCTTATAGGATTCTGGAGGTTCTCAATCCTGTGTCCTTTCGTTTGGACCTCCCAGCATCTTTTACTATTCATAATGTTTTTCATCGGTCATTATTGCGGAGGTATGAGGTGCCGGTTGTTCCGTCTGCTGATCCTCCTGCTCCTGTGCTGGTTGAGGGTGAGTTGGAGTATGTGGTAGAAAAGATCTTGGACTCCCGTGTTTCCAGACGGAAACTTCAGTATCTGGTTAAGTGGAAAGGCTATGGTCAGGAGGATAATTCTTGGGTGACAGCATCTGATGTTCATGCTCCTGATTTGGTTCGTGCATTCCATAGTGCTCATCCAGATCGCCCTGGTGGTTCTGGTGAGGGTTCGGTGCCCCCTCCTTAAGGGGGGGGTACTGTTGTGAATTCTGTTTGTGGGCTCCCCCGGTGGTGTTTTATGGTATTGCCACTTATTTGCCTTCTTCTATCCTTGATCACCTGTTGACACCCATTAGGGGAGTTTCCTATTTAAGGCTGCTTGGCTGCTGGTCCGATGCCGGCCAACAATGTATCAGTAGCATTCTGTTGCATTCTCCTGCCTCAAGTTCCAGTTCAGCTAAGTTGAATTTTGTTCCTAGTTAATGTTATTTTTTGTCCAGCTATCTGCAATGTGACTCTCTGCAGCTGGAAGCTCTCGTGGACTGAAATTGCCACTCCAGTGGCATGAGTTGTCACTGGAGTTTTAAAGTAATTTCAGGATGGTGTTTTAGAGTAGTGTTTTGAAGTTGACCGTGAAGTAACTCTTTCCTGTACTTCTGCTATCTAGTAAGCGGACCTCACTGTGCTAAATCTGCTGTTCATCCTACGTATGTCTTTTCCTCTTGACTCACCGTCAATATTTGTGGGGGCCTGCTATCTCCTTTTGGGGTTCATCTCTGGAGGTAAGGCAGGCCTGTATATTCCTCTGATAGGGGTAGTTAGATCTCCGGCTGGCGCGTGGTGTCTAGGGCATCGTAGGAAACACTCCCCGGCTACTTCCAGTGTTGTGTCAGGTTCAGGTCACGGACACTTTAGTTTCCATCACCCGAGAGCTAGTCCGTTTGTTATTTTTGATTTCCCTGCCATTGGGAAAATCATAACAGGGGGGGTACTGTTGTGAATTCCGTTCTCGAACTCCCTCCTGTGGTCATGAATGGTACTTCGGCGAGTTCTGTCCGTGAACTCCCTCTGGTGGCTGTGAGTGGAACTGCTGGTTCTTGAGGCTGCTTCCTCAGCTGCCCTCGTTTATTGCCAGGCTGGCTTCTCTATTTAACTCCACTCAGATCATTACTCCATGCCAGCTGTCAATGTCTCAGTACTGGTTCAGATCTCTCTTGGATCTTTCTGATGACCTGTCTACTCCAGCAGAAGCTAAGTCCCTGCTAGTTCATTTGTTGTTCATTGTGTACTAAATATATTTCTTAATACTTGCTAAGTTCTAGTCCAGCTTGCTATCATGATATTGCTTTGCTAGCTGGAAGCTCTGGGGTGCAGAGTGGCACCTCCACACCGTGAGTCGGTGCGGGGGTCTTTTTGCACACTCTGCGTGGCTTTTTGTAGTTTTTTGTGCTGACCGCATAGATCCCTTTCCTATCCTCTGTCTATTTAGTGAAGACTGGCCTCCTTTGCTGAAACCTGTTTCATTCCTGTGTTTGTGCCTTTCCTCTTAACTCAGTCAATATTTGTGGGGGGCTGCCTTTTCCTTTGGGGAATTTCTCTGAGGCAAGGTAAGGCTTTATTTCTTATCTTTAGGGGTAGTTAGCTCTTAGGCTGTGAAGAGGCGTCTAGGGAGAGTTAGGTACGCTCCACGGCTATTTCTAGTGTGTGTGATAGGATTAGGGTTTGCGGTCAGCAGAGATCCCATTTCCCAGAGCTTGTCCTGTCTTTAAGTTTAACCATCAGGTCATTCCAGGTGCTCCTAACCACCAGGTCCATAACACTACCCCCATACCATACCCCCCAGCCCACCTCTCATCCACCTCCCCTGTCCCCCCCTGCTTTCATCCCAATTTCACCCTTCTCGTCACTTTCTCCCTGCCAGTGTCATGCCCACGTCCCTCAAACCCTGCGTGTCACGTCCGGTGGCTACTTGACTCTGGAAAGGTTGACTTCCCATGACTCCCCCAACATACCTCCCACTTCTCCCGGGCGTCCCCCCTTTTCCAGAATAAAGGACAAGCCACAACCATTAGCTTTTGGATAAGAATGGCCACAGCAGCCAATTTATTAATAATTAAAGTCACTTGGTGGGGTCCTCGAAATTACCATAGTCTGGTGATTTTTCATGGTATTGCCTCTTCCCTCCCAGCCTTACTTTCAGCCACGTTTTCCAGGCTCAGAAGCACTGTGAACTGAGGGAAGAGGTTGCCTCCACAAGATTACCGTGCACCCGACTTCCATCGTCAGTTGCCCCCAAATCTCATACCAATGTGATCCCGACATTCCATCGCCGGGTATTACCGAAGTCTCACCAGACCACCACCAACACATAACCATCCAATGAAGGGGATCCCTGCAATACAAGAATCCCCAATTCCAAAATTTTTACCAGCTTTGAGGACCCACCCACGCCACACCTATAGACCCCACCAACCTGCAATGCTGTGGCACTCTGTATCCCCTCCTGCAACCCCCAGATCCACAAGTCCATTCCCACTGCATTCAAATGCACCCCATCTGCCAACCAATAATCTTTCTCCGTAAAATCTAGCCCCACATGGTGTCCTGCCACTCCCCAATTCCACACAACAAATTTGGATACCTCTTTGTTGACCTTAATGCGGGCCTTATTAATCCTTCGAACTGATCGTACCCCCTGTTTTTTCTGGGTACCATGTCAGACCACACCACTTTCATATTTGGGAATGTCACCCCTAGCTGCCTTAGATCCTTTTTGATGTTGGTAATCAATCACTTTCCAGAGCTGGATGCCAGATCATTACCCCCCATATGCAGGACTACTATATCTGGGGCTCCATAGAGGTACACCGCCCAATAAAACGCTTGAAGTACCTGGCCCCATGCCAAACCCCTATACAGTAGCCACCTAATTAGCCACTTCCCTTGTGAAGCTCAACTGTCTCCCGTCCGTCCGTCTGTCTGCCCGCCATGCTCTCCAGTGAACATAAGAATGTCTTAGAATCCAGATCAGGATTGGAACTCGTCCTGTAACAAAACCAAACATAAGTTTGTGAAACATTCTATTTGCTAGAAGAATTGGCTCCCTCGTATCCATGAGGCCGTACGTAGAACCTGTACCATTGTGACTCCCACCGGCCTATCCTCCTTACAATTTCCGAGCTCAGCCCTCCCACCGCTGCCTCAGTTGCAGCTCCAATGCGGAAAGAATGGACTGCATAATTACTCGGTTCAACACCCGCCCTCACCAAGCACTTCTGAAACATTCCAATGAACGGATACTTAGACAAGAACGACCCGTCCTCATGACATAACATCTGTCCACTCTGCCAAGGCCTGGAGGCCATGAATCCCTCAAAACATCTCAAAGGGCACATGACAGAATCTTTCACCCTTCCTAATAGTACCCTTTTTCCTTTTCCCACTTGGTCTGTTTTTGACTTTCTGATGGCTTCTGAGTAGCCATGATGTCTCTGGCTAAAATGCCCCCAACCTTGACTCTGTCTGGTGCTACCAATTCCCCTATTCTCATTGCCCCAAAAAATGCCATCGAGAACGCCAACATAAACAAATCTATCTCAAATTGTGACCTGCAAACTGCTTCTAATTGTAATCCTAAGTTCTCCAATAATCTGAATGACACAGGCCGCTTGCTATCCCTTCTGGCTTTTCCCTTTCCAAAAACCCTTAAGCGCTTGTCTTACAAAAAAACTTTGTCAAATCAGTTCTATTCCTCAGTTTAAACCCAAACGCTAACCCTGAAATGAATTGATTTATCTTCGCTGTCAACCACTTACCATCCGCTGCTTGCTTAATTCCCATCAATAACACCCCTATCTGCTCCTCCTCTGTCAAGTGCTCCCTACATTGTTCTAAGCATTGTTCCCACAGCTCCCATGTCCGTAGATAAGCTGCCCAAGTGCTACTTGCTAAAGATGACTTGATCAGTGGCTAAGCAGCCCTGATGCCACACTCCAGAGGCAGGAGGGCAGGATAGGCCCTCTTCGTTTGCCTCCGGAGACAACACCCGGAACCGCTCCCACTGGAAACGAGAAAGTGCATCAGCTATTGAGTTATATTTGCCGGGACATGAGATGCGGTAAAATGAGCATTGATGGACAAGCATTCTAACACCAACTGGCGCAACACTTTAACTACTGGCGGGGAGGAAGCGGTGATATTATTTATGGCCATCACCACGCCCATGTTATCACATTTGAACCAATCCTTCCTGTTTTCTAGCCGTCCCTTCCATAGTGTCACTGCTACTAAGATAGGGAAAATCTCCAGTAATGCTATGTTCCTGACCAGCCCTGAATGCACCCATTCATCCGGCCATGTACCCGCGCAGTGAAAGTAAGCTCCAAAACCAGAGCTGCCTGCTGCGTCTGTGTATAAATCAATGTCCGAATTACAACATACTCACTCCATCATCAAGGATCGCCCATTATACTTTTCCAAGAATGTGCACCAAACTGCCAGATCCGCTTTATTTTACGCTAATCACCGTACATAATGATGAGGCGATTTCACACCAGCTGTTGCACCTGTTAATCTCCTCGAGAAAACTCTGCCCATAGGCATGACCCGGCATGCAAAGTTTAAGCTACCTAGCAAGGACTAAACCTCTCGCAGCCTCAGTTTTTTAAGCCTCGATGCCCTGCCTATTTCTGCTTTTAGTGCTGACAACTTATCTTCCGGGAGACAACATTCCCATTGAACTGTATCGATCACAATACCCTAAAAGGAAATACACGACGTTACGACATTGGACTGACCGTTTTTTCAGGAGCTAATGGGACCCTGAACTTTTTTGCGACCCAGTCAAGGCTCTTTAAAATTGTATCACACACATGCAATTGGGGAGGCCTACACACCAAAAATCATCTAAGTAGTGGATCAACGAGCCCAGCGCTGTGATGTCTTTTACTACCCACTCCAGAAAGGTGCTAAAAGCCTCAAACAATGAACTCGAAAAAGAGCATCACATAGGTAAGCACCTGTCAACAAAGGACTCCCCCTCCCAATAGCAACCGAGAAAATGCTGACTAACCAGATGTACTGGCAACAACCGAAAGCATGATTCCACGTTGTTTTTTGCCATCAGCGCACCCTTTCCGCATTTTCTTACCCACTTCACTGCCTCATCAAACGATGTGTATAAGACCGAACATAAATTGGGATCAATGCCGTCATTGACGGACTTAACACGTGGGTAGGACAGGTGATGAATCATTCGGTACTTATTTCGTTCCTTCATTGGCACGATACCCAAAGGAGAAACCACCAAGTCTGGGACTGGTGGGGACTTAAATCGACCTGCCATTCGGCCCATCAGCACTTCTTTTCCTAATTTTTGTTTTACAAATCCAGAGTTCTGATAGGCTGAACTTAGATTTTTTAAATTTTCGTTGTATTTGGAACGCCGGGGAGGGGATAATGAAACCGTCTCTGAAGCCTCTGGTTAGTAAGTCTACTTTTTGTCTATCAGGGTACCTATTTAGGTAGGGCAGAATCGCATGTAGCTTGATTGATGTTTGGTCCTTGACCATAGCCGGCTCCTCCCGCTCTACCACCATACTTTCTGGGACACTTATTGTCCCTGTGTGACGTTCCTTTACACATGGAACAGAGGTGTCTAAATTAGCAAAAGAAGAAAATGTCCAGCTTCACCGAATCCATGAAAAAATGTTTTCTTTATTCACAAACTTAAACATCGAGGATACAAATTTCAGCACAAACCATATGGGTAAGAATCTCAACGCGTTTCTGGAGACTAAGCTCCCTTAATTATGAATTAGCAACCTGTGCCGAATGTACATTGGCTCTCATTAAATTTCCAACACAGGCTGTGTTTCTGTGTGCCACCCCAGCCCTGAAAGCTTCTTGATGCCTGACCTCCTGAGCTGTACCCCGTTTGGCTGGAATTACCGCCCCACCCATTAAAGGGGTTCCCATATCTATTGTTAGGGGCCATAATCTTAAGCCAGAGGCCAATATATTTCTGATCTCATCTAATGGATGGGTGAACGGCCTTCCACTGAAGAAATTGCTCATCATATCACAACCACGCTTGCCCCCATACACTCTGTAAGCTTCCCCAATGGAGTCCATGTAGCAAAACAATTGTGAGCAATTTTCTGGCACTTTCTCCCCTATAACACTAGCTAAGATCGCAAAGGCTTGGAACCAATTTGTGAACGTTTGTGGTATCATTTGACCCCATCGCCCTTCCTCCTCATCCTTTTTTCCCCCTTCCTTTCTTGACTTCTCAGAACTCAACCTATCCATTGGCAGCAATGAAAAAATATCCACGTACCCATCTTTACAATTTTTCTCTCTAGCTTCTGTTTTAAGACGGGCACCTAGGGGACCCGAGAAACAAATATAAACCTCCCCCGTGCCCTGTCATCTAACTGAACATTATCTCCTTCCCCAGTTGATATTGTTTCTGACACTACTATAATCCCTTCCCTACCACTCATGCCCCCTGGGTGAGTATAAGGACTCAACCAGGCGGATAAGTGGGCTGGCCAGTGCCCCTCTAACCGGTCCATTCTTCAAGCAAGTGGTTTCGAATACAGTTGTTCTTTGTCAAGCTTAGTTAGAAACGACCAATTTGCAGTCAGGTGAGGTGAAATCAGCACACATGAAAAATAATTAAACAATTAAGGCCAACAAGTAATGTGGAAAAGAAACCCAAAAAATGTAAACAAAAAAAATTAAGAATTAAAATAAAAAGGGTTGAATCATATAAATCCATAATGAATTAATGACTGAAATAAGTGTACAAAAAGAAGTGAGGGGGGGAAGGAAATAAATGGTAAAATACAGAAATATCCAAAGTTTCAATAATGATGAGTTATTTTGTTTCTTAAATTTAATCCCAGAGGAAATCGCATGCCTAGATTAAAAATTCAATTTCTCCCTGCCTGTATGTTTAAGACTGCTATTTGGTCATTTGTAACTAAGCTTGACAAAGAACAACTGTGTTTGAAACATGTAGCTTGCTGACCATCCTGGCTTTGATTTTTTTTTTTTTAACTTTGATGGAATAAAGACAACATTTGATATTTTACCAGAAGCCATGAGCATTAGTCAACCCAAATGGCATAACAAGGTTTTCATATTGTCCCTCTGGTGTATTAAAAGCAGTTGTCCACTCATCAGCCTCCCTTATATGGATGTGATTATATGCTCCCTGAGCTCCAGTTTAGAAAATCACTTTGCACTGACGATTTGATTAAAGAGGTCTGGAATGAGAGGTAGAGGATATGGATTCTGAACAATGATCCAGTTGAGTTCATGGAAATCTAGGCAGGGGCATAAGCCCCCTTCTTTTTTTAAAAACAAAGAAAAATCCTGCTGCAACAGGAGATGAGGAAGGTCTGATATGACCCTTAGCCAGACTTTCTGAGATAGTCTTTCATGGCCTGTCTCTCCGAACTTGCAATATTATTCTACCTACTTCTAGTCAGTTTGGCCCTAGCAATTAAATTAATGGCACAATCATAAGGACGATGAAGGGAAAGTTCTTGAAACCCCTGTTCTGTGAACACATCCTCAAAATCAGATAGGCATTCCTACAGAGACCAGGTATCCATCCTGGATAAATGGATGCCCAAGCACTGTCTTGCTCCACCTTAGGGTACTGTCACACAGTGCAATTTTGATCGCTACGACGGTACGATCCGTGACGTTCTAGCGATATCGTTACGATATCGCAGTGTCTGACACGCTACTGCGATCAGGGACCCTGCTGAGAATCGTACGTCGTAGCAAATCGTTTGAAACTTTCTTTCGTCGCTGGATCTCCCACTGTCATCGCTGGATCGTTGTGTGTGACAGCGATCCAGCGATGCGTTCGCTGGTAACCAGGGTAAACATCGGGTTACTAAGCGCAGGGCCGCGCTTAGTAACCCGATGTTTACCGTGGTTACCAGCGTAAAAGTAAAAAAAAAAAAAACGTACATACTCACCATCTGATGTCCGTCAGGTCCCTTGCCGTCCGCTTCCCGCTCTGACTGTCTGCCGGCCGGAAAGTGAGAGCAGATCACAGCGGTGACATCACTGCTGTGCTGTGCTCTCACTGTACGGTGGCACTCAGTCAGAGCGGGAAGCAGACGGCAAGGGACCTGACGGACATCAGATGGTGAGTATGTACGGTTTTTTTTTTTTACTTTTACGCTGGTAACCACGGTAAACATCGGGTTACTAAGCGCAGCCCTGCGCTTAGTAACCCGATGTTTACCCTGGTTACCCGAGGACTTCGGCATCGCTCCAGCGCCGTGATTGCAAAGTGTGACCGCAGTCTACGACGCTGGAGCGATAATCATACGACGCTGCAACGTCACGAATCGTGCCGTCGTAGCGATCAAAATTGCACTGTGTGACAGTACCCTTACTATCTACTGAGTCTTCCAGTCCACGAAGGGATTTTGCAACATAAGCCAAGGTAGCCCCAGAACCACAGGAGAAGACAATCCCTCTAGCACATAACAATTGATAGTTTCCGAGTGCATGACCCTTACCTGCAGATGTATATCTTAGAACTGATTGCCATATGCTGTTTTCTTGTGATCTGTAAAGTGCAGTGCTATAGGTAATGGGACATTTGTCGCTATGGAGTGGAGGCATGCTAGCAGATCCGCTAGTCGCAAGGTACCGAGTGTTGGCATCCTGGGGGAAGGGCATTATGTGTGACTCTAAGCAGAGATTGGGGTCCATAGAGAAAACTGGGATCCATAGAGAAGTTTGGGATCCATCATCACATCTTGTTCAACCAGTGGGCAGGAGAGAAGGAACACTTGCCTCGAATGCTGCAGGAGCTGATGGATGGAACCAAGGTCACATTTCTCAAAATGGAGGGGTAACATAGCTGGTATGCGGTGGGTGTGATCTGAGAAGGCCAAGGACAAAGGACAAGGATGAACCCTTCCTGAGAAATGAACAGGTCTGGGAGAGGCTCATTGAGGTGACTTGTGCCAGGGCTACAAACCCCAAGAGATCGGACTGTCCTTGGTTTTCCCCACCTCCTATGCGCTAGCAGGTGATGGTGCAGGTGATACAGGAGGCTGTCACCAATTTCTACATGCCTGGGGTTCCGAAACTACCCAAAGCCAGGAACCTGGGAATCGGGCTCCAGGAAGCAGACTGAGACTAGACCCAAACACCGCTGAGGAAGAAAAGGAAGATTATGCAGATGCTTGAATCCAAAATTGCAGCCAAAGGTAAAAATAAGTCCAATAAGGAAAAGGGGTAATATAAAAGAGCAATAAGGAAAAGGCTCAGTTGTGCTCATTGCACCAAAGAAAAGTCACTCAGAAGGAACTGTTCCATGTTCCTGAAGGATGCTCGTCAGGACAGACATAGTGTTTTGTATTTGGACTGTGCAACTCAAAGGGACTGTTGTTCGCAAAAGGGGGAGGGGAGGAATGGAAATGGACAACCCATGGATTGAGCCAGATCAGAACTGTTAATTGCAACCTCATCTTAAAAGACAAATGAGGGACTGTATGGACTGTGCTCCAGAATTACTAGAACTGTTGCTGTTTCGGCCAATAGGCCTGTGGGTAGAAAGAACTTAGACACATGGTGTCAGGGTCTCCAAGTTGGAGAGACCACTGTCATATGGACCTTTGAAGGCACAAGACTGTGCCCATGGACTGTCAAGCAACTGTTAACCCTAGAACGCGTACCTGGGGCCTCGCAGGCCTGCTAGGTTACTTGTTTTCTATTATCTGTAAAACTACATTAGTTAGAATTTTGAAACTCAAGGTAATCCTCAGGTATATAGTTGTTAGTAATATCCAGTTGTTCATATATTTTTATGTTATAGGCATCTCGTATAGCAACGCTTTTTTTGTGACTACCCCAGATTCACGTACCTGGGCCTTTGAGGCCTGCTTTGGTTTACATGTACTCCTCAGTCTTTTTGTCTGTACTGTTGTTGGGGAAGAACTTATGACTCAGTCTTTATGACTATTGGTCGATGGCTGTTGCTGGGAAGAGTGTGGATTCTGCCTGACATGGTAATGTGATCCTGGAAGGGAGTTTCCCCTCACAAAGTAACGTGATTATGATGTCAGTACAGGTCCTTTAGTCCTAAATCCTAGTTGCTGGAGAGACTTTGAAGGAAGAAGTCAGCTTTCTTTGGTCTGTAACAAAGAACCTTTCTGAGCTCCAAAACCAGAGGCTTCTACTGCACTTACAAGAAAGTGATCTGTTGAAGGTAAGAGTAGGGGGGCTGTACTTTACTCTAAGCACACAAACACTAACAAAGTCTTAGCACACACAGTGTATAGTGCACAAGCCTGATTGTAATCTTTATTTTTTACTTTTCATTTTAGTTTACTCACATCTAAGATTACATGCTATGTGCAAAAAGAAAAAAAAGAGCATGAACCGCACATCCCAACATCTAAGATTACAATGGCACAGTCTACATCAAGGGGATTGACTGTCCAAGAAATTGAGGCGATTATTTTCAATAGTGATGAAGACAGTGACATTTCTTTGTCGGATGAAGAGTATATTCCACCAGCTAATGTATCAACTTCATCGTCCAGCGATTCCTCAGATGATGAAGAAGTAATGGATCCAGCAGAATGTGCAAGTAGAACATCTAAAACAAATGTTTTTTGGAACAGTACTGCTGTGGCTCATGCACGCACCCCATCACATAACATTATTAGAGTTCCTCAAGGAGCTGTCGGAATTTCCCAATTCATGTCCAAAAAAGATGTTTTCAGTAAATTTGTTTCAGATGATATTGCAGATGAGGTAGTTTTGTGTACGAATGTGGAAGGTAAACGTATTGCTTCGGAAAAAAAAAAAACTTGGAAAAATTTAACTAAAGAGGAACTATATGCCTATATTGGCTTACTCTTCTGGCAGGGTCGACTAAATCATATGATGTGCCAATCAGAGAGTTATTTCTGAACCCATTTGCAGATCCACATTACAAAGCCACTATGTCCGTAGATAGATTTGAGGCTATTCGGAGATGCATTCGTTTTGATGAAAAGAGAACTCGGCCTGTGAGGTTGGCAACCGATAAATTAGCGCCTATTAGCTATATATGGAATCTTTTTATCAAGAACTGTTACAAACTTTACAATTCTAGCGAATATGTGACAGTGGACGAACAACTTCTTGCCTTTAGGGGACGTTGCAAATTTATCCAATATATGCCCAGTAAGCCAGCTAAATACGGCATAAAAATTTTCTGGATGTGCGATTCAGCAACTTATTATGGGATGAATGGCATGATTTACTGTGGAAAAGAAGCTGACGCTCCAGTCCAGAAAGATCTATGTTCCAATATAGTGAAAACACTAGCTTTACCAATTTTCCATTCTGGAAAAAATATCACTATGGATAATTATTTTACTAATTTAGAACTGGCCAATTTTTTGCTTCAGAAAACTAACACTTGTTGGTACAATGAGACCAAACCGCCGCGAAATTCCACCAATAATGAAGCACAATGCACAGCGACCAATCTACGAGAGTGTATTCGGTTTCTGCAATGAGGCAACAATGGTGTCCTATAAAGCCAAGAAAGAAAAATCTGTGATATTACTGAGCACAATGCATCACGATGAAAGTATTTACACCAATGACAGGAAACAAAAACCTGAAATTATACTTCATTATAATAAGACAAAAGGAGGTGTCGACAAGATGGACGAAATGATTACTGAATATTCGTGTAAAAGGCAGACTAAACGTTGGCCTGTTGCCCTTTTTTCCAATATCCTTGATGTGTCATCCCTCAATAGCTATATTGTTTATTGTCAAACTAATCCAGAATTCCATGCCAACAGGAAGGACAATAGACGTATATTTTTGACAGAACTTTGTTATGAACTTTTGATGCCTACTATGCTAGAGAGAAGCAGCACAAAATGCTTATCAAGGCAAATTACAGAGGCAATGATCTGATGTGGAATATGCTTTCAGGAACAGCCAGAGCAAAGAGAAAAAAAAAGAAAGCACTGCTATATTTGTCCAGCAAAGAAAGAAAGAAAGAGAAAATCGGAGCGTTTCTGTTCTACTTGCGGACAAAATGTATGCAGGGAACATTCTGAAGAAAAAATAATATGCAAGAATTGTCGGGGGAATATGTAAAGTGGAAAATAAATATTCCTGCACCAAGTTTGCTACAGACTTTATGTAAAAACTTTTTATAAGAAAAAATGCATCCATCATAAAAAATTGTACTGAGTGAATATATTGGGCGTGCCCGTTTAGTTACATTTTTGTTGTTTTATGTACATAATTTTTTTTGGGAATTATACACATCTTAGGCTATGTTCCAAGTAGCGCTGGGGTTCACCAGAATGTGATCCATAATGGATCTGACCTCCTGGTAACTCCAGCTAAGGCTGATGGAATGCCGGGATTCCACCAGCCTTAGCTGAGGTCACCAGGAGGTCAGATCCATTACGGATCCCCTCCTGGTGGACCCCAGTGCTAGTGGGAATGCATCCTTACTTTGCAAATTTAAAATAAACTTTGAAAAGTATTTTTATTTGAGTTATTCCATGTTATTTGCACACAGGCCTAAAAGGCCCCAGGTACGTGAATAATGGGGTAGTCACAAAAAAAGCGTTGCTATACGAAATGCCTATAACATAAAAATATACGAACAACTGGAAATTACTAACAACTATATAGCTGAGGAATACCTAGAGTTTCAAAATTGTAACTAAAGTAGTTTTACAGAAAATAATAAAAAAGTAACCTGACAGGCCTGCGAGGCCCCAGGTACGCGTTCTACCAGCCTTAGCCGGGGTCACCAGGAGGTCAGATCCATTACGAAATCCCGTCCAGGCGGACCCCAGAGCTAGTGGGAATGCATGCTTACTTTCAAATAACTTTGAAAAAAAAATTTTTTGGAGTTATTCCATGTTATTTGAAAACAGGCCTCAAAGGCCCCAGGTACGTAATAGTGTAGATTTCTATGGTCACGCATTCTAGGGTTAATGTGTGTGGGCCTAAGGGCCATTGTTTTTCTGAAATATGGACTCAGATGGACATTGATCTGCGGTTCTGACCGAGAAGACTTCCCAATTAATATTTTGTGCAAGAGAAGGACATGGTATGCGCCCAAAGACTGTTGGGCAGTTTTTAAGTTGACCTACAGGCCCAGGAACTTGTGCTCTTTGATTTTGGGGTCAGTGTACTCATTGGCAATGGACACACTATACCCCAGAAGAGAGGAGACTAACAGTTTAAATGTCTTATGTGATTGTTGCATGCTGTGTGTTGTCTTCCAGGTCCCAAAATGGTCGAGGACGACCAAAACGTTAAGGTCAACTATATGGATTTTCAATAAAATATTATTTCACTCACTGCAATTTTGAGTAACAAGTTCCTTATCTACAGGTTGGAACCCCACTTGGGCACCTCATCTATTTACCAGAAGTGTTGTATACTTTCCTAGGAGAACAGACTATGGAGCGCTGGATTTTTTCACCTAGTATCCGCAAACCATCTAGAGCAGAGGTGTCAAACTGCATTCCTCGAGGGCCGCCAACAGGTCATATTTTCAGGATTTCCTTGTATTGCACAGGTGATAATTTAATCACCTGCACAGAATGATTACAGCACCTTGTGGAATGCTAAGGAAATCCTGAAAACATGACCTGTTGGCAGCCCTCGAGGAATGCAGTTTGACACCTCTGATCTAGAGAACTCTGAGCAATACTCCTCCGCTGGCCGGTCTCCCTATTGAAGCTGATGCTGTTTAGACTTAGCCAGAGAGACACGATTGGGGTCGTCATAGATATGACACAGAACATAGAAAATTCTTCAACTGGGCGTCAGATGGGAGAGAAAATGCCCAGGCTTTAGGGTCACCCTGGAGTTTAGGATCCCATCGGTACCAAAGGAGTGATGACACAACCTAAAATAAAGTTTGCAAGCCTCCCTGAAAGCCACAAACTTACCCAGACCCGCAGAGAACCTATCCGGCCGAGCGATCTTGCCTGGGAGTCGCAGGCCATAGGTCTGGTGTTAGGGTGCTGCTGAGCCAATGGGGGAAAGTATGCCACCGCCAGGCTGAGTTGTTGCAGCTGTCCTGCTAGAACAGCCACAGGATCCATAATGGATTGAAAAAGGTGCGATCAGTGATAATGTCACATAGTTACTAGGGACTGTGGGTGTCTACTTGATCCCTTGAACTTGGAATTACCCTAGTCTATCCCTTTTCCCTGGATTAAATCCTTATCTGTTCCATTCCCCACCCAGGGAGGTGTGAGACTGAAGTATATAGGATTACAATAAACAGATAGATAAGGGTAGACAGACGGGATGAAAGAAAACCACAATCCTACAAATATACTCACAAAACCACAGAGTGGAACACAGGGGGACGGATAGGTAGGAGAAACCAAATAGGAGAGGATGAGGATAAGCATGCAAACCAATTCCAAGTAGAAATCTCCTAAACAACTCTCCAACCACCTACTCCAGACACTGAATTTTTCCTCCAACATCCAACCAGGCAGTAGAATGATCACTGGCAACTCCCAAGTGCCAGTGGCAAGCATATATACTAGAGGGGAGTGGCCAACAGAGAACAGCTGATGCAGTTCAGAATGGAGAGCTCCAGGAGATCAACTGAACTGATTAACCCTTTCAATGATGGAACAAGGAAAATAACCTGCACTATTTAATAGGATGGTGAAGCAGTTCTAATCAGTGCAGGATTTTGTGTGACCAGACCCTGTGATCTTCTGGCCCCTCTCTGTCATGGTATCCCCGTGACAGTGATGATCCAACACTTTTGCATAAAGAAGCATATTTCTAAATTAAATTTAGAGAGAAATCAACTTGCAAATATTTTAAAGGATGTATTGGTCCGGCCCCCCAGAAATACAACCCAAGTGCAGAGACATATTTAAGAAAACAAGAGAATAGGGTCAACCACTTTTCCCCTTTCTTTTACACAATGAGAAGTTGGGTTTACTAGCGCACTTTTTGTAAGGGTAGGTTCACACGAATGTATAAAAATCATTGGTGTGCGAATGTCTTCCAGCGGCCCCTTGTTCAGTTTTGTGTTGATGTTGCTTCAGCCGTCTGGATTCGCACCCCCATTGACTTTAGAGCAGTATCACAGCACAGAGTGCGCCAGCTTTTTTTGTGTTTTGGATTTATAAAAATCATTCACAGTTTCATCCAGAAAAGTGGGTCAATTTTTTCCTCACTTCTTATCCGTGTACCATTCGTATGTAATGTGTTTTTTTTTTTGCAGCAGTAGCTGTTAATCATTTACAAGACAATTTACAGTTTTCTATTTTACAGAATTGCAATGCATCTGTAATATTGGATATTATGCTGAGTCTCTGTATGGCATCCAATTTTTTTCAAACTTTTTTCAAACTTGAATGTGTGAGTCTAATCCGACTTGCAAAACAAAATTGTGCATGCTGTTATTTTTTGTTTTATATGCAGATTCAGTCAGTGAAAAATACCCGCCTAATTTGCACTGTTCCATTTGAATAACATTGGTCTGAGTACTGTCCATTATTTTCAAGGACACCACTCAGACCGAAAATATGGTTGTGCGAATGAGCCCTAAGGTGAACAGAAGAGAAAGTGCAGGAAGTAATGGTGCTCAGCCCCCTCTGTCCTAGACTATACAGCAGAGAAGACAACTGAGCTACAGAAAGCTTGCTAAGGGCAGAATGGGCCAAATGTTCAGGGCAGTTGGCAGCCAAATGGAGATCCCTGATGGACATTCCAACAGCATCCGGAGCCTAGGGATACCATGGAGCGAACATCACAAGGTTGGTGGTCATGGAGTTACAGGGGGTCAGGTGACCAGTCCCGGGAGCAATGCCAAAGTGGACAACGAAATCCTGGGGCTGATGGAGTCAGCAGGCTTGGGGGTAGTCCAGAATTAACATGTGGAAAAACAGAAGAGGAGTTGTACTAAGGAGGAAGGAAGTGCAAATTGCTGTGCCCTATCCCACCTGTGCACACTTGATAAACTTGGACTGTTCAATTAAAATTTGACTGCTGAAAAGAACCTTTGTCTCATGCATTGTGCACAATGGCTCCTGAGGACAGAAGCCTGGAGGGCTGCGGCTAACAAGTGAGTGTGATGCACCCCACATCCTACATCACAATGGGACACCCCTTGTCTGTAAAGTGCTAGAGCGCAACCGCACAGCAGCACGATTGCAACTACTGCTCTGCAGCTCTTTACATGGACATTGGGAAACACCTGTCAATCACCTGGAGCTGCGCTAGACTAATCTTGTCATGGTTACCGGCCGGATCTGTAAACTATATTTTAGCTACAATTGTGCAGCAATGTTCTGATTTATGCTGTCCTTGATTTGGCTAGCATGAATTCGGTGTCAGGTTCTCTTCAAAGACTGCAACTAATGCTTTCTGGTGTAAAATTATTTTAAGATTTTTTTTTTTAATATATTCAGCACTGGGCAGACAGCTCATCTGAGAAGTGACGACTTGCAAGAGTTCCATGCCAGCGAGTAGACTTGTTTTATCTACTAGTCACTGGTATCACATCCTGCAGGATATAGTGGAAATCTTTTTATCCATGCCAACAAAAGAACAGCGGAAATCCTCAATTGCAGCCCCTTTCTAATACTGTAACTCAGCAGGTGATCTCAGTAGATGCCCTCATTCCAGCTTCACAGCCAATAGTATCAAGGATTTTTTGTGAACAATCAATGTTGTCAATGATGACTGCTATTTTTATCATTCATTGGCATTTGCTACAGTCTACACTTTCATAGTCATTCAGATCTGAAATTACCGTAGATGTATTTTGCATTAGTTCTTTTTTTTGTTTGAGTATTACACTATTCCTTTTCCATGTGAAGCATGAAACCTACAGAGGTACAGGAGGCTTTGATACATGCTATACTATAAACATACAGCGGCAGAGGCGTAGCTAGGGTTTCAACTTAGGGGGGGCGAAACATCTGAGTGGGCCCCTAACCAGCTAACCCTGATTACAGGTACGGTTGCGCACTCTAGTTGTGAATATAGGGGAACCTCAGAATATGACCCTACTGTTATTGAAAATAAATCTATATACAAAAACGAACACTTACTTTACCGCCATATTGTGACCATATGCAACTTTGATGGTCACAATACTCTGAGTGCCCCTATAACAATGATGCTTAAGTGCCAACTTAACATTTAATAATGTCCCCTAAGATCCCCCATGTACTGCTCCATTATACACAGTATGGTGAGCTTAAAGCTTCCCTATACACAGTCTAAGGCCCCCACAGCTCCCCTATACACAGTATGATGATTCTACAACTCCCCTACACACCGTATGATGTTCCTACTGCTCCCCTCTACACTGTATGATCCCACTGCTCCCCTATAGATAGTATGAGCCCAATGCTCCCCTATACACAGTATAATGCTGACAGAACTCCACTATAGAAAGTATAATGCCCCCCCAGAGCTCCCCTATATACAGTGCAATGGGCCAACAGCTCCCATATGCACAATATGCCTTCACAGTTCCCTATATACAGTATGATGGGCCGGCAGCTCCAGTCAAACAGTATGATGTCCCCCACAGTTCCCCTGTACACAGTATGATGGGCCACAGCTCCCTTATACACAGTATGATGGGCTCGCAGCTCCCTTATACACAGTATGATGGGCACGCAGCTCCCTTATACACAGTATGATGGACTCACAGTTCCCTTATACACAGTGATTGGCCTGCAGCTCCCTTATACACAGTATGATTGGCCCGCAGCTCCCTTATACACAATATGATTGGCCCGCAGCTCCCTTATACACAGTATGATGGGCCCGCAGCTCCCTTATACACAGTATGATGGGCCCGCAGCTCCCATATACACAGTATGATGGGCCCACAGCTCCCTTATACACAGTATGATGGGCCCACAGCTCCCCTATACACAGTACGAGCCCAATGCTCCCCTATACACAGTATAATGCTGACAGAACTCCACTATAGAAAGTATAATGCCTCCCAGAGCTCCCCTATATACAGTGTAATGGGCCAACAGCTCCCATATGCACAATATGCCTTCACAGTTCCCTATACACAGTATGATGGGCTCACAGCTCCCTTATACACAGTATGATGGGCTCGCAGCTCCCTTATACACAATATGATGGGCCACAGCTCCCTTATACACAGTATGATGTGTGCACAGCTCCCTTATACACAGTATGATGGGCTCGCAGCTCCCTTATACACAGTATGAAGGGCTCGCAGCTCCCTTATACACAGTGATTGGCCTGCTGCTCCCTTATACACAGTATGATGGGCTCGCAGCTCCCTTATATACAGTATGATGGGCACGCAGCTCCCTTATACACAGTATGATGGACTCGCAGCTCCCTTATACACAGTATGATGGACTCACAGCTCCCTTATACACAGTGATTGGCCTGCAGCTCCCTTATACACCGTATGATTGGCCCGCAGCTCCCTTATACACAGTATGATTGGCCCGCAGCTCCCTTATACACAGTATGATGGGCCCGCAGCTCCCATATACACAGTATGATGGGCCCGCAGCTCCCTTATACACAGTATGATGGACTCACAGCTCTCTTATACACAGTATGATGGGCTCGCAGCTCCCTTATACACAGTATGATGGGCCCACAGCTCCCCTATACACAGTATGAGCCTAATGCTCCCCTATACACAGTATAATGCTGACAGAACTCCACTATAGAAAGTATAATGCCCCCCAGAGCTCCCCTATATACAGTGTAACAGCTCCCATATGCACAATATGCCTTCACAGTTCCCTATACACAGTAT
Organism: Ranitomeya variabilis; assembly: GCF_051348905.1. Lineage (NCBI taxonomy): Eukaryota > Metazoa > Chordata > Amphibia > Anura > Dendrobatidae > Ranitomeya > Ranitomeya variabilis. The sequence continues at coordinate 81,480,396 of NC_135235.1, read as the reverse complement.
GATGGGCCCGCAGCTCCCTTATACACAGTATGATGGGCTTGCAGCTCCCTTATACACAGTATGATGTGTGCACAGCTTCCTTATACACAGTATGATGGACTCACAGCTCCCTTATACACAGTGATTGGCCCGCAGCTCCCTTATACACAGTATGATGGGCACGCAGCTCCCTTATACACAGTATGATGGCCCCGCAGCTCCATTACACACAGTATGATGGGCCCGCAGCTCCCTTATACACAGTATGATGGACCCGCAGCTCCCTTATACACGGTATGATGGGCCCGCAGCTATTTATACACGGTATGATGGGCACGCAGCTCCCTTATACACAGTGTGATGGGCCCGCAGCTTCCTTATATACAGTGTGATGAGCCCGCAGCTCCCCTATACACAGTATGATGAGCCCGCAGCTCCCCTATACACAGTGTGATGGGCCCACAGATCCCTTATACACTGTCTGATGGGCCTACAGCTCCCGTACAAACAATATGATGGACTTACAGCTCCCGTATACACAGTATGATTGGCCCGCAGCTCCCTTATTCACAGTGTGATGAGCCCGCAGCTCTCCTATACACAGTGTGATGGGCCCGCAGATCCCTTATACACTGTCTGATGGGCCTGCAGCTCCCGTACAAACAATATGATGGACTTACAGCTCCCTTATACACAGTATGATGGGCTCGCAGCTCCCTTATACACAGTATGATGGGCTCGCAGATCCCTTATACACAGTATGATGGGCTTGCAGCTCCATTATACACAGTATGATGTGTGCACAGCTTCCTTATACACAGTATGATGGACTCACAGCTCCCTTATACACAGTGATTGGCCCGCAGCTCCCTTATACACAATATGATGGGCACGCAGCTCCCTTATACACAGTATGATGGGCTCGCAGCTCCCTTATACACAGTGTGATTGGCCCGCAGCTCCCTTATACACAGTATGATGGCCCCGCAGCTCCCTTATATACAGTATGATGGGCCCGCAGCTCCCTTATACACAGTATGATGGACCCGCAGCTCCCTTATACACGGTATGATGGGCCCGCAGCTATTTATACACGGTATGATGGGCACGCAGCTCCCTTATACACAGTGTGATGGGCCCGCAGCTTCCTTATATACAGTGTGATGAGCCCGCAGCTTCCTTATATACAGTGTGATGAGCCCGCAGCTCCCCTATACACAGTGTGATGGGCCCACAGATCCCTTATACACTGTCTGATGGGCCTACAGCTCCCGTACAAACAATATGATGGACTTACAGCTCCCGTATACACAGTATGATTGGCCCGCAGCTCCCTTATACACAGTATGATGAGCCCGCAGCTCTCCTATACACAGTGTGATGGGCCCGCAGATCCCTTATACACTGTCTGATGGGCCTGCAGCTCCCGTACAAACAATATGATGGACTTACAGCTCCCTTATACACAGTATGATTGGCAGGCAGCTCCCATATTCACAGTATGATCCCTGTCATGATTTGGATACCCTGGTCATTTACTCATCCTCCGGCATATTCACTATTTTGTGGCACTGCTGCAGTGCCGCGGCTCAAACCTGTGAGCGCAGCTTCTGACTGGCCAGAAGTTAGAAGCTATGTCACAAGCGCTCAATGTAAGACTATGAGGTTATGTGCACTTGTTGCGGATTCGTGTGCGGATTTACCGCGGATTTCCTATGTTTTTTGTGCAGATTTCACTTGCGGAATCCAATACAGGAGCAGGTGTAAAACGCTGCGGAATCCTCAAAAAGAAATGACATGCTGCGGAAAATACAACGCAGCGTTTCCATGCAGTATTTTCCGCACCATGGGCACTGCGGATTTGGTTTTCCATAGGTTTACATGGTACTGTAAACCAGATGGAAAACTGTTGTGAATCTGCAGCGGCCAATCCGCACCGTGTGCACATAGCCTGAGAGTGAGAAAGAGGCCAAAACGAGGCTCCCACAGACTCACATTGATTAGTGATCTCTACGCCGCTCCATGTAACACTGGAGCCTCGGACAGGTCACAAACTGCAGGAGATAGAGCCGAGCGGAGACTAAAACATATGAAAATGCCAGAAGGTGAGTATCAGACAGGGGGCAGGGGACGCGGATTTTCAGCACCGGTCCAGCAGTGAAATTAAAAAAAATGCTGGAGTGGTGCTGTAAATGTGATGCAGCTCTTGGTTATTGTATGCGGGCTCCTTATACTAATACTCATAAAAGACCCAGGTGGTACGTATCAAAAGCCCCCTACCCCCCCAGCCTCTCCAGACAGCAAATATTACATGTGATGGAGTACATATAATATCATAACTAAACATAATATTCAGCCCCCAGTGACCTGTCCCCCCTCCCCCACTTCATCCCCAATACCCCATCATCCCACTCCCACCCCTCAGTGCCCTGTCCCACCTCACCCACCTTCTGCCCTCACAGCCCCCAAATGGTCTCACATTCACCCCCCAGTACCCTGTCCCCCCTCACTCACTTTCAGCCCCCACAATACCCCAACGGTCTCACACTGACATACCTGAATTTAATAAATCTAATAAGTTCCATATCCACTTACTGATAAAGTTTCCACTGCAGGCAGGACCAGGAAGTGGAAGTGATATGCAAGGTGGGCACTAGGACCCAGCGAGCCTGAGCCAATCCCAGCGTGCACAGAGTAAAGAAAACTGCAGCCAGGAAAAGCTTCATGATCAGGTCAGGCTACTTTCACACTAGCATCGTGCACTGCACGTCGCTATGCGTCGTTTTGCAGAAAAAAACGCATCCTGCAAAAGTGCTTGCAGGATGTGTTTTTTCTCCATAGACTTTTATTAGCGACGCAGTGCGACGCATTGCCACACGTCGCAACCGTCGTGCGACGGTTGCGTCGTCTTGCGTCGGACCGTCGCCACCAAAAAACGTTGCTTGCAACGTTTTTTGGTGCGTCGTCTGCAGCATTTCCGACCGTGCATGCGCGACCGGAACTCCACCTCCGCCTCCCCGCACCTCACAATGGGGCAGCGGATGCATTGGAAAACTGCATCCGCTGCCCCCGTTGTGCGGCGCATTCACAGCTAGCGTCGGTGCGCCACAACGTCGCATAGCGACGTGCAGTGCACGACGCTAGTGTGAAAGTAGCCTTAGACGGGCGAAACCATTCACTGCAGGAGGGAGACTGCAGCCGGCCACTGTGCTAGCAGCGTACAGAGTCTCCGTCAGACGGGAGCAGACATTATACTGCTCTGCTCCTATGCAGTGTTCTGCCTTGACTCAGAAGTGGCCCTGGCTCCCGGTGGGCCCCTTCATGTGACAGGGCCCGGGGCGATGGCCCCCTCTGCCCCCCCAGTAGCTACACTACTGTACAGCGGCATACATCACTCAGTGGGTCCCCTGTTCCAAATAAAACATATTTCACAGTATAATTTTTTTCTTTGTAGAACACCTTTGTATGAATTAGAAAAAAGTTATCTTTGATGCAGCTCAGCTGACCACCACTGAGGGTGAAGAGGCGATGGCCTGCACCAGTACATACAATGCTTTCAAGAAAATGAAGTCTGGCATTCAAGCATTAAACTTTCAAAGCTTTATATAAATCCTCCTTGTATAAGGCCCCAATACACAGAGAACATCATGGCAACTCTTTTTAGGCTGCAGTTCCAATCTTACACATAAGCATAAAAAAATGCTAGCATTGTAAAAAAGGAATTGGTTGCCAGTCCCTGGCCAGGAAGTCAGCACTTGACTCATTACTGATGCAGAGGACTAAAGACAAAATTTTACATGGAACATCAGTCTTAATACATATAAATGTTTTTTTTTTTAAAGAGAACATACCACCAAGTCAAAAGTGTCCAGATTTTGCTGTAATTTTATTCCCACTGCTCTCCTGATTAATCAGTATTTTTTTTAAATCCTCCATGCTGTTTTAGAGATCTGAACCCTTTTATGTAGTGCTGTTTTTTACAGTTTTATCCCAGGGGGCATAACTCACAGGACTGTCTAGGGGTGTGTTATCACCCTGTGAGCCCCTCCCTTTATGGTAAGGACATAAAAGAACATAAAAAAGTGGAATAATCCAGGGAGCAGTGCGAATAAAAGAAAAGCAAAAAAGGTCACTTTTGACTAGGTGACAGGTCTTCTTTAAATAACACAGAAATATTGTATTAATGGTTAAAGTTTGCCGTTGTTGCAGTATCCCATTGGCCTAATTTTGAAAGTACCATTCTATTCTGCATTTTCTTCTTAGTCCTCTGTATCAGTAATCTGAATATGTAATTTTTTTTCTAGTCATTTAAAGTGGAATTGCCACATGAAACACGTGAATGATGATGTCCTGTATGTATTATCTGCTAAGGATTGACATAAAGCCATGACATTTTAATCTTTCTTTCAAAACACTATTCTATACAGTTGAAAAAGATATATCCCCACAAAAGAAGGATCATGACTTCTCGAAACAATTCTATTTCCACCAAATTGTGCACTGATCCAAAGCATCAAAACTAAAAAATCCTATGATGTTAGCGAAAATGGTGCTCTTGCTTTTAAGCTTAGATGACGATTAGTCTACATTTAGTTAGACACCATAGAGTATTGGTCCTGATGCCATTTTGCTTATAACAATTGTCATTGGTCCACTAAGTCACCTCATAGAGATGTAACCGCTAAGCTTGTGTACCTCATAGAGATGTAACCACTAAGCTTGTGTATCTCAGAGACGTAACCGCTAAGCTTGTGTACTTCATAGAGATGTAACCGCTAAGCTTGTGTACCTCATAGAGATGTAACCGCTAAGCTTGTGTACCTCATAGAGATGTAACCGCTAAGCTTGTGTACCTCATAGAGATGTAACCACTAAGCTTGTGTATCTCAGAGACGTAACCGCTAAGCTTGTGTACCTCATAGAGATGTAACCACTAAGCTTGTGTATCTCAGAGACGTAACCGCTAAGCTTGTGTACTTCATAGAGATGTAACCGCTAAGCTTGTGTACCTCATAGAGATGTAACCGCTAAGCTTGTGTACCTCATAGAGATGTAACCACTAAGCTTGTGTATCTCAGAGACGTTAACCGCTAAGCTTGTGTACCTCATAGAGATGTAACCACTAAGCTTGTGTACCTCATAGAGATGTAACCACTAAGCTTGTGTATCTCAGAGATGTAACCACTAAGCTTGTGTACCTCATAGAGATGTAACCACTAAGCTTGTGTACCTCATAGAGCTGTAACCACTATGCTTGTGAATCTCAGAGATGTAACCACTAAGCTTGTGTACCTCATAGAGATGTAACCACTAAGCTTGTGTACCTCATAGAGATGTATCCACTAAGCTTGTGTACCTCATAGAGATGTAACCACTAAGCTTTTGTACCTCATAGAGATGTAACCGCTAAGCTTGTGTATCTCATAGAGATGTAACCACTAAGCTTGTGTACCTCATAGAGATGTAACCGCTAAGCTTGTGTACTTCATAGAGATGTAACCACTAAGCTTGTGTACCTCATAGAGATGTAACCACTAAGCTTGTGTACCTCATAGAGATGTAACCACTAAGCTTGTGTACCTCATAGAGATGTAACTGCTAAGCTTGTGTACCTCATAGAGATGTAACCACTAAGCTTGTGTACCTCATAGAGATGTAACCGCTAAGCTTGTGTACCTCATAGAGATGTAACCACTAAGCTTGTGTACCTCATAGAGATGTAACCACTAAGCTTGTGTATCTCAGAGACGTAACCGCTAAGCTTGTGTATCTCAGAGATGTAACTGCTAAGCTTGTGTACCTCATAGAGATGTAACTGCTAAGCTTGTGTACTGTTATGACCCCAATGGCAGAGGGTCTCAGGAATAATGCTAAGTCAGTAAATACAGAAAACCAGCTCATAGGGCAGTGGTAACTGGGCTGACCATATAACTAATCCTAGCACCACAAATACCAGCAGCCGGGGAACGTTCCTACGTTGATCCTAGACGTCTTGCGCCAGCCGGAGAGCTAACTACCCCTAGAAGGGAAAAGAAAGACCTTTCTTGCCTCCAGAGGAAATACCCCCAAAAGTTGGATAGACGCCCCCCACAAATAATAACGGTGAGGTAAGAGGAAAAGACAAACATAAGAATGAGCTAGGAATTTAGCAAAGAGAGGCCCACTAGCTAATAGCAGAATATAGAAAGATAACTTATATGGTCAGCAAAAAATCCTATCAAAAATATCCACACTGGAAATTCAAGAACCCCCGAACCGTCTAACGGCCCGGGGGGAGAACACCAGCCCCCTAGAGCTTCCAGCAAGGTCAGGAATCACATATAGTACAAGCTGGACAAAAATGATAGCAAACAAATAACCCAAAAAACAAAGAAGCAAGACTTAGCTTAATTTAGCACGAACCAGGACCAGCAAACAGGAGCAAACAGAATGTGTCTGATAACACCGATGCCAGGCACTGGACTAAGGTTCCAGGAGGATTATATAGCAACACCCCTGAAGTAACGACCCAGCTGGGTGCAGACAGAGGGAAGGAAATCCCAGAGTCATATCACTAGTAACCACTAGAGGGAGCCAAAAAAGTCTAATTCACAACAGTGTACCTCATAGAGATGTAACCACTAAGCTTGTGTACCTCATAGAGATGTAACCGCTAAGCTTGTGTACCTCTTAGAGATGTAACCACTAAGCTTGTGTACCTCATAGAGATGTAACCACTAAGCTTGTGTACCTCATAGAGATGTAACCACTAAGCTTGTGTACCTCATAGAGATGTAACCACTAAGCTTGTGTACCTCATAGAGATGTAACTGCTAAGCTTGTGTACCTCATAGAGATGTAACCACTAAGCTTGTGTACCTCATAGAGATGTAACCGCTAAGCTTGTGTACCTCATAGAGATGTAACCACTAAGCTTGTGTACCTCATAGAGATGTAACCACTAAGCTTGTGTATCTCAGAGACGTAACCGCTAAGCTTGTGTATCTCAGAGATGTAACTGCTAAGCTTGTGTACCTCATAGAGATGTAACTGCTAAGCTTGTGTACTGTTATGACCCCAATGGCAGAGGGTCTCAGGAATAATGCTAAGTCAGTAAATACAGAAAACCAGCTCATAGGGCAGTGGTAACTGGGCTGACCATATAACTAATCCTAGCACCACAAATACCAGCAGCCGGGGAACGTTCCTACGTTGATCCTAGACGTCTTGCGCCAGCCGGAGAGCTAACTACCCCTAGAAGGGAAAAGAAAGACCTTTCTTGCCTCCAGAGAAAATACCCCCAAAAGTTGGATAGACGCCCCCCACAAATAATACCGGTGAGGTAAGAGGAAAAGACAAACATAAGAATGAGCTAGGAATTTAGCAAAGAGAGGCCCACTAGCTAATAGCAGAATATAGAAAGATAACTTATATGGTCAGCAAAAAATCCTATCAAAAATATCCACACTGGAAATTCAAGAACCCCCGAACCGTCTAACGGCCCGGGGGGAGAACACCAGCCCCCTAGAGCTTCCAGCAAGGTCAGGAATCACATATAGTACAAGCTGGACAAAAATGATAGCAAACAAATAACCCAAAAAACAAAGAAGCAAGACTTAGCTTAATTTAGCACGAACCAGGACCAGCAAACAGGAGCAAACAGAATGTGTCTGATAACACCGATGCCAGGCACTGGACTAAGGTTCCAGGAGGATTATATAGCAACACCCCTGAAGTAACGACCCAGCTGGGTGCAGACAGAGGGAAGGAAATCCCAGAGTCATATCACTAGTAACCACTAGAGGGAGCCAAAAAAGTCTAATTCACAACAGTGTACCTCATAGAGATGTAACCACTAAGCTTGTGTACCTCATAGAGATGTAACCGCTAAGCTTGTGTACCTCTTAGAGATGTAACCACTAAGCTTGTGTACCTCATAGAGATGTAACCACTAAGCTTGTGTACCTCATAGAGATGTAACCATTAAGCTTGTGTACCTCATAGAGATGTAACCACTAAGCTTGTGTATCTCAGAGACGTAACCGCTAAGCTTGTGTATCTCAGAGATGTAACTGCTAAGCTTGTGTACCTCATAGAGATGTAACTGCTAAGCTTGTGTACCTCATAGAGATGTAACCACTAAGCTGGTATATCTTGTGGAGATATATACACTTAGCTTGTGTACGTTATGGAGATGTAACCAGGAAGCTCGTGTATGGAGATGTAATAACTAGACATGAGCAAATATGATTGGCTTCCTCTTAATTCATCAAGCTATAGCTCTTAACCAAGAAGCTGCAGTGGGAACCTGGATGCCTGGAGCACTCCGATAATCAATTGTCCGGCACCGCAACTGCATGTGTCACGGCTGTGTGACAGTCACAACACACAGGATCTCCATGCATGTGTTGTGACTGTCACACTGCCGCAACACATGCATCTGCGGCGTCAGACACTTGATTATCGGAGTGCTCCAGGAATATGGGTTCCGGCTGCAGCTTCTTCGGTAAGCGCTATAGCTTATCGAGTAAGGAGGGAGCTCAACATATTCGCTCATGTCTAGTAATAAATAAGTTTCTTTACTTTATAGAGATGTAACCATTAACCTTCTGTACCACATGGGGATGTAACCACTAACCTTGTGTACCTTATGGAGATGTAACCACTGAGCTTTTGTACCTTATGGAGATTTAACCACTAAGTTTGTGTACCTCATAAAAATGTGACTACTAAGCTTGTGTACCTCATGGAGATGTAACCACTAAGCCTGTGTACCTCATAAAAATGTGACTACTAAGCTTGTGTACCTCATGGAGATGTAACCACTAAGCCTGTGTACCTCATAGAGATGTAACTGCTAAGCTTGTGTACCTCATGTAGATGTAACCACTAAGCCTGTGTACCTCATAGAGATGTAACTGCTAAGCTTGTGTACCTCATGTAGATGTAACCACTAAGCTTGTGTACCTCATAAAAAAATGTAACCACTAAGCCTGTGTACCTCATGGAGATGTAACCACTAAGCTTGTGTACCTCATAAAAAAATGTAACCACTAAGCCTGTGTACCTCATAGAGATGTAACCACTCTGTCTGTATGACTCTGTGGAGAAAACTACAAAGACTGTTGCATTTTAAACTGTCCAATTCTTCACAGCATAACCTCCCCTTCTGCTGAGCTTATCAACTGGGTCACTGCTGCCATGCACAGGGCACCAACAGCTTCATGTTTCTTCATCTACGTACTACATATTATTGCATCCCTACCGGAGGTGCCACCAAGGCAGCAGATGAAAATTGTAGTCCGAAATGTAGAAGTCAGAACTGCCGGAGTGCTCTCACACTCGTAGAAAAGCAATATGCCAGGGCAGGCAGATGGGTAGACGTAGTCTGAAAGCTAGTTGAATAGTTAGAAATATAGGATTAGCAAACACCTTAGCATAGTACAGGAACCAAATTGACCCTTTTGCTGTGACTCAATGATGGAGTGTCCCTAGTAAACCCCTGAGCACTGGCTGACAAGAAATGACAGGCTTCACTAATATTACTATAAGATGTCCATCATCTACAACTGAGCTGAGCGACAGAAGAGAATCGGTATCCATTGGGAGACTGGTGGCGGAGGCAAGGACACTGGACAGCAAAAATAGTAAGCAGCGGAATATTAGGCCTGGCAGTATTGGTTGCCTGTAGAAATGTTTTAATTGCTACATGAAAAGTATCCAAAACATGATTTATCCACTGAAGGTTCAAAGACAAGGCAGTCAGCTTAAAATGACGTCACACACCTGCTCTAAATTGTAATCAGGTTTTCCAATCGTCTTTAAAAGTTTTATTTTCAATTGTCTTCTTTAAAAAAAATAAATGCAGTCATAATGCTTTGTTGCTATTATGTTCATATCAGTATTCTGGGCTGTATACATATTTATCATATAATTATGATTATGAATCTCACGGCTTGTAGTATCACCTCTATGCCGATGACACACAAATCTACCTCTCTGGACCAGATATCACCTCCCTACTAACCAAAATCCCACAATGTCTGCCTGCTATTTCATCCTTCTTCTCTGCTAGATTTCTAAAACTTAACATGGACAAAACAGAATTCATCATCTTTCCCCCATCTCACTCAACTCTCCCAACGAACCTATCCATTAAAGTAAATGGCTGCCCTCTCTCCCCAGTCCCACAAGCTCGCTGCCTCGGGGTAATCCTTGACTCTGATCCCTCCTTTAAACCACATATCCAGGCCCTTTCCACCTCCTGTTGACTTCAACTCAAAAACATCTCCCAATCCGTACATTCCTCAACCAAGAATCTGCAAAAAGAATAGTGCATGCCCTCATCATCTCCCGTCTTAACTACTGCAACCTCCTGCTGTCTGGCCTCACCTCTAACACTCTCACGCCCCTCCAATCTATTCTAAACTCTGCTGCCCGACTAATCCACCTGTCCCCCCGCTATTCCCTGGCCTCTCCTCTCTGTCAATCCCTTCACTGGCTTCCCATTACACAGAAACTCCTGTTCAAAACCCTAACCATGACGCACAAAGCCATCCACAACCAGTCTCCTCCATACATCTGTGACCTCTGTAGCATTTCACCCGCTACGGGTCTTGGGGATACTCGCTTGGCAGCAGAATAATCATAGACAGACACGGTTCCTCACACAAATCAGTCCATGTGGTTTATTCAAACTCTGCATAAACCAGACAGGGTACAGTCCATTTCATTACAGCCATGAAACATTATAAGACATCAGACAGTTCGTGTAGCAGATAGGCTTCTCTGCTGTATGTTATGATCCCCTTGTCCGGGGTTACCTCTCAGGAGTTCCACTCCTCACACTGACTTCACGTCAGTCCCAGGTCCTCAACACAGACCGTCCAGGTCTATGGTCTCCAGGTGCTTCCAGGACGACTCCACTCCCAGGAGTCTCCAACACTGACTGTCCAGGACCTGGCACAGGAACAAACGGCTCCATACACAGGAACCTCACAGGCACATGTGACCCACACCCTGGTCACATTATCTACCCTTAAGGACCCCCTGGGTGGGAGTGTGGGTGTGTGTGGCTAGTTTGACCCTCCCATCTCTCATAACTAGCCCTGCCAATCTCCCATTAGAACTACACAATTACTTGTGGGACTACAGGTCCCAGAACACAACATAACTTTAGACTGACAGCACAGAGTGTCCTCCTCTGCGACACACATACCGTCCATTTATAATCCTGCCGGACTTTCTCTCACCACCACAGTTATAAATCCAAGTGCATCCTGCAGCGCACACACAGCGCCCCCTGGCCGTAACATTGGTCACTGCACCACACCTCGTCTCCCAGTACTTACCTGCACACAACCTCCGATCCTCACAAGATCTCCTTCTCTACTCCACTCTTATCTCTTCTTCTCACAATCGCGTGCATCCCCCTACTCTGGAACTCTCTACCCCAACATATCAGACTCTCGCCTACTGTGGAAACCTTCAAAAGGAACCTGAAGACCCACCTCTTCCGACAAGCCTACAACCTGCAGTAACCACTGATCCACCAAACCGCTACACGATCTGCTCTGCCCTCACCTACTGCGTCCTCACCCATCCCTTGTAGATTGTGAGCCCTTATATAGACTAAAGGAATTGGTACAATAATAATTTCAGAAATTATCATATTAGAGAAAATACAGTCTTTACGCTATGTGTGAACATGGCATAAGGTGCATTTACACTGACCGGCTATGAATTATTATTATTATTATTTATATAGCACCATTAATTCCATGGTGCTTTACATGAGAAAGGGGTTACATACAGGGTTATATATATATATATATATATATATATGAATAACTGATCCCAGGAATATTTGTTTCATGACACTCTTGCAGTGTTAAACAGGCTGTTGATCACCCAACAAACTAGCAAATTGCTCAATCGTTGGGTGAAATGATGTCTTGGTTTGCACAAAAGATCATTAAAGTCCTTGGCAGTGTAAACTGGACATGTACAGCAGAGAACAATAGGAGCCTATGCACATAGAGTCCTCCATTACTGATCAGTCATACCTTGCTCTTTAGAAGCCTGGCCTGCCTTATTAAACAGGCTGTTAAATGACAAACATGTTGCCCGCCTGCTGTCGTGTAACACTGCCTATCGCGCAGCAAAAATGCACTCTAAGACTGGTCATTTATTTTTATGAACCTAACGCATCCCTACTGATATTTGTAAGGTGAACTTAGTCCTGATGGCCACTAGGGGGAGCACTTGCACAAGGCAGAGGATCAGCATGTGCAGCTCTTTTCCGGCTCCATGATGATGCTGCAGAATTGGAAACACTTTTCTTTAGGGGCTAATATTTTTCCTGTATGTGCTAAACATAGATAGATAATCCTTGCCCATAATCATTTTAAATGATTTTGTTACATTTGAGTTTATAGTACAATGTGATAATTTAAATATTTCCCTACATTTGTACAAATGTCCATGGATTGATTTCATCACACTGGATACAGTCTATGGATTTAGTGATTAAAGGACAGAAAAATCTGTGATGTAAATAAGTTCAAGGACATTGTCTCTCTACAATTCATGCGATTAATGACGCGACCTTCTAGAAGATACCGCATGCAATAAAGTCTGCTGAGTGCTTAGTGACGCCACATCAGGCATGTGAAGAGAATAGATAGGATGTGTATTTATTGGCCCAATACATCAGCCGTCATCAATAAATTTACTGACTGTGAAAAGTAAGTGAAATTCAGTCCAGTAATGGGAAAAAGTAGCTGAGGCCGGCGACAGTGCGTGCAGTGTGGATACATACATATCGTATTTAGAAATGTATGTACAAGGAAAATGATGAGCAAGCGAGAGTGCTGGCCACTTCTCGATACCTGATCGAGCATCGGGGTGCACAGGTATACCCGTTACTCAATCGAGCATTGGGGTGCTTGGGTATGCTCTTACTCGTTTGAGTATCATGGGTATCCACCCCACTTGTTTTATGGCTGTTAGGGTACATCATTATCATCCGTGCTTGTTCAGGATTTCATGCAGCTGAATTTCGCAATGAATACCGCACCTCAGCTCATTTGGGTTTTTCCTTGTATTTTCGTATGTGTTTTTGCAGCATTTTTTTAATGCTTTTTTGACTCATACATTTTTGCCTCTCTTTGGTGTGTTATTAGATGTTCAAAGATACAGATAGATATGGGATAGATAGCTAGATAGATATCAGTGAGATATATAATTAGTGCCTTGCGTCTGCAGACATGGATTATCCTAATAAATGACGTGGGGGCCCCCCCTTATTTTTGATAACCAGCCAGGGTAAAGGAGACAGCTGGGGGCTGATATTATCAGGCTGGGAAGGTCCATGGTTATTCAGCCCATTCCAGCCTAACAATACCAGCCCGCAGCCTCCCCAGAAAAGGTGCATCACATTAGATGCACTAATTCTGGTGCTTTGCTCAGCTCTTCCTGATTTCCCTGGTGTGGTGGCAATCTGGGTAATGGTAGTTGGGGTTGATAACAGCTGTATTTTGTAAAAAATCACAGCTGCCATCAAGCCCTGTAGTTAGTAATGGAGAGGTGTCTATCAAACACCCACATTACTAGCTTAGTAATCAAAAAAATAATTCTCACACAGAAAAAATACTTTATTTGAATAAAGACTCCAGTCATATAATAAAAATACACAGCTGTCTGCTTTACCTAGGCTGGTTATCAAATTAGGTGGGAACCCATGTAATTTTTTTCATTAATTTATTAGGTTAATCCATGTACAGTAAACTGCACAATACTTTATCACAGATATCTATCTATATATCAATATATCTATCTATTTATCTATCATCTATTTGTCTCTCTATCTATATCTATGTACTGTACATCTAACATACCAAAGAAAGACACAAACACATGCGTCAAAAAGTCATATGCAAAACTGCATGGAAAAAAGCAAGTGAGCTGAGGTGCGCAATTCTTGTGGAATTTCAGCTGCATGAAAGCCTGAAAAAACACTGTGTAAGGGAAGTCAATGGGAAACTTGATCACTTTTTCCAGAAGACCCTAACAAGAAGGCTGGGGAGGCAGGAGAATCGCTAAATTGGATTAAAGCAGCGCTCAAATGGCATGTAAATGAAGCGATGGCCGGGGGACCACCACGGTGCAGGAAGACTACTGTAAACAAGATGAGGTGCAAACAACAAAGGGTAGATTTATTGGAAGGCAAGGAATGAAGGGAATGAGAAAGATGCAAACAGGGGTTTACAATGGCAAAAGACAATTTACAAGAGTAATAAACTTTATCTTTTCCGTAAAATAGCACGGTGCTCCAGCTATTACAGACTTAAAATATGTCTAACAAGCAAATGTAAACAATAAATGAGTGATGATGCTACTCTACGTATAACCTCCCTGGCCTTTACTAAGCAGGCCACACGGCTCCCGTGTACTGACTATTGAAGCCTACACTAGGACCTAACAGGTGCACCAAACAGGAACAAACTCACGGTGATGTTGGAGAATCAGCTCCAGTCCCAGGGGGGTCCCCAGCAGTCTAATATGGTGGTGCGCACGGCTTTCTGTCAGCTCTGTGAAAGGTGGTCTCCTTGCTTCTGGATCCTAGGGATGCTCCTGGTAACTGTAAATCCCTTTCTCTGTATCTTCGTGGCTCTCTTGCAGCTATATCAGGGCACAGTTCTTCTCTCTTTCTGCTATCAGCACAAAAAGTCCTCTCTGCAGCAGCCTCAGCTCACACACGCTGCTCCAGCTCCACACCTGCACTCTGCACAGACTAGTTCATTACAACGATTATTGCAGAGGAGAATCAGAACATTCCATCACGCCAGACAAGGGGGTGCAGCCTCTTAAAGTGACAGCATGTTCCTTACTGTCCATAACAGCATCACCCTCTTACATAAACACTATGGGGAAGATGCCTGGATGCATCTCTGACTCCCAGGTCGCTGCTGGGAACAACGTTGTCAGAGTATTATTCCATTAAAAGTACCGTAACAACATTGTTCCAAGCAGTGACCTGGGAGTCAAAGATGCCTCCAGGTGTCTTCCCGAATACTTATCCCATGCCATTTGATCGCTGTTTCCATCCATTGACTTCCATTATACTTGGTACTTAAGTCAGTCCCGTCCGAGCTTCCAACCTGCTTGATTCAAGTAATGAGCACTAATTAGCACGAAACCCACAGTGAGTGCCAATTGATAATGACATAGAGAATCAGTTGATGCTCATTTACTTTCATTTTCATGCAACAATGATTGTGAATGGCTTTTGGGTTAGGCTCATCTGATGAGGTAAATCCCTGAAGCCACAGGTGGTGGTGGACACATAGACCCTGGGCCTTGGCACAGCAGGCTGTCAGACACGTAGCATAATGAGGACTCAAATAACTGGCAAAGTGAACAGCAGACAATCTGCAAGGGCATGCTTGAAGCTGTAGAAGCAGGAAAACATAAATAGGAAAATGACAGGTCTGAAGCAGGCACACCAGTTTAGGTAATGTGAACAGTCTCTAGTAATAGTTCAGGATGTTCATAGGAGGTAATAGGTTAAATGGCAGCAGGTGCCGTCAGAGCCATAACGGTTGCGACCCACCGATGCCAGCACAAGCTTCAACTGAATGTGGCGTCCACTGAGATTAGTGGGTCTGCTGAGCTTAGTGTTTGGCTACGCCGTGATTTGTGCTGTAGTCATAATGTCACCACTGTAGCCAAAACACAGAGATCTGACCAGAGGCGGGTACTGACAATGGACCAGGGGAGGGTAAGTACCTGCATTGCTTGTTTTTATAGGTGTTTTAGAGTGCATGGGGTCTACTTTACTGAAATTGGAAAACCATTTTAATGGTGATTTCTGAAGATTACTGTCCGCCTTGAAGAAGGATTATAATGTTCAACAGCCTCCATTGTATGCAATACAGCAACTTTTGTTCAGTAAGGAACAATGTGAAGAATTGTTACATTTGTTTTTAGGACAGATGGATGACAACAAATAATGGATATGCCATCCCAGTGGCCTCTGGGATCGCCCCAGGCGTAATATCATTTAATAAGTTGAGTGGTATTTTTTTTATTTTCAAGTGAAATGGTGCTACAATGCAGAATTGCAAGAGTGCAACCGAGAGATGGCACAAAATAGTGATGTTTCCTGTTTTCTGAAGCTCACGTGTATAAAATGAGAAGAGACATTTCCATAGCATTGGAGCGTGGAGCCTATAGAAGTCTATCCAAAATAATTCAACCCCAAATGCAGATTTGGTTTATTAGCAAAATGTACAAACTTTCCGCTGTTTGCAATGAATCAAGCAAGAGCAACGTATATACCTCAACACAACTAATGCAATAGGTGGTGTCTTCAAATTCAGGATCAAATGTCATTTTTACTGACTACTGCACCTGGCAGCTTCAATAATTATTGGCGTGCCTTAGGCTGTTATGACCTTACTCAAATATGACACTAGGAATCTTAAAGATTTGGTGAACAGAAAGGTGTATACTAAACACTAAAGATCTCCACGCTTGAACTACAAGGCATGCGTAGAGCCCCAAAAGTGACTCAAAAATACTCAAAGCCACATAAATAATCCACAGAAGTTTTGTGATTCAGTTTGGTGGACAAATGATACAAAATTGAAACCTTTGTGGTCTATGGAATGGTGGTATTTCTAGTAAAGAGAGAATGAAAAACACACACACTGCCCACATCAAATCATAGTGGAGGCTCGATGTTGGCCTGGGGATACTTTGCTTCCTCTGGCATTGAAAACCTGCAGCTTTTGGAGGCAAGATGGATTCATGTAGCAAGAAATCGTAGGAGTATCACTGGTGGGGACGTTTGGTCCTGCTCAGACAAATTGTCTATGTCCAGGATGCTGATATTCTCTTGTAATTAGCTTCCCGCTGTGGAGCTTTCTATTTAAACCACCAGAAGCTACTTCCAGCTGCTAGTTCTAGTTTGTAACTACCCTGGTTTGTTGTTTGAGCCGTCACAGTATCCTGTATTCTCTTGTGCATAGTTTCAAAGCTTGGCTTATTTTTTGACTAATGACACCAATATCCTCAATCTTGAGTGGCCAGGCAAAAAAGCATAGATGAACAAAACACTAAACAAGAGACTTTTTTTAAGCAAAGGCTAAAAATAATATAATAATAAACATAATACTTGTGTATATATATATATATATATATATATATATATATATATATATATATATATATATACATATACAAAAGAAAATGGGGAATGTAAATGCAGGACAAGAGAGGTGAGTAAACCTGGTAGTAATTAGCATGTAGTATACTGGTAGGATAATTACTCTATAAATAGGGATTATTAAAAGCTTGCAAAGCAGGGCAATACAATAGGCATGTGATACACATACAAGTGGGGTCACAGAAAAAATGTCACAGAACTCAAAGACTCCATAGTGACTCTATATAATAGCCTATATGAAATGCAACACAGTTATATAAATGTACCAGAAAATGTAACGTTTGGATGAAAAGACACAAGCGTCACAATGGACACTATTATTCCCAGTGGATGTCTATATACAATATCCCCAGAGAAGGTAACGGGCATAATTTAAACAAAGCGTATGAGCCTAATAAGACACACAGTAATAGTAAGAAGGTATAATTACCAGCAGTGCAGAGGACCAGGAACCCATCACACCTGACGCACGTTTCGCTAATGGAAAACTTTGTGTATTATATAGACCCATTATGGAGTCTTTGAGTTCTGTGACATTTTTTCCATGACCCCATTTGTATGTGTATCATATGCCTATTGTATTGCTCTGCTTTGTAAGCTTTTAATAATCCCTATTGATAGAGTAATTATCCTACCAGTGTACTATGGGCTAATTATTACCAGGTTTACCCATCTCTCGTGTCCTGCACTTGCATTCCCCATTTTTTTGTATATTTATACAAGTATTATTTTTTCTATTTTTAATGCATCCCAATAAGATATCTTTTTAAGCCTTTGCATAAAAAAGCCTCTTGCTTAGTGTTTTATTTGTTTGACTACTCAACTCTTTCTTAGTTTTGTCCATGTCTTTCTGGTAACAATCGGTTTTAGGACTCTTCTCTCTGCCAGGGTGCTCCACCAGCCAGCAGCCACTCTGTGGTCGTAATCCAGAGGGCTCTGCATAGATCCCTGTATTGTAGTTAAAAGTTAAAGGCCGGAGTTCTCCTGGGACATGCTAAATGGAGTAGGTTGTGTAAATCCAGTCAATGAATGCCCTATTAAGAGCTATTATAAACAGAGCTCTATTACAGAAACATCATCCCTTCTGTAAGGAAGCTGATGCTTGGGTGTCAGAGAACATTCCAGCAAGAAAATGAGCCTACTTCAAGGTCCACCAAGGCTTGGTTTCATAAGAAGTTTGGAAGATTCTGAACGTTTCTGACATGACCACAATCATCTGACTTGAACTCCAGAGAAAAGTTTTGGTGGGATTTAAAGTAGGTGAATGCAGCACACAAACAAAATATTAAGGAAATAAAGTACATTGCCCATGAGGAATGAGTTAAGATTCCCCAGGTACACGGCCAGAAGTTGAACTCTGGCTAGGCATTATGCTTTCATCACAACATAATGATCTAAAGACTCTTGCCGTGAAGGAATTGAATAATTCTGAAGCTGCAGTAGTCAATAAAAGAGGCATTTTGTGCTGAAGTTGGAGAAACCACTTGTGTTGAACCATTTAAATTGTTCTTGTTTGGTGGTTTCTAACAAACAGCAGAAAGTTTATAAATTTTGATAATATACCTAATTTACAATAGGGGTTGAAAAGTTTTGATTGCAGCTATATAGTAATACTAGTCTTATAGTACTGCTGGGGTCTAGATAAGGTGTAATAGTAATATAAACTATACATAAAGGATTTGCTAGATATACTTTATAAGGACAATTATCCACATCTGGTCAAATATACCAGTTTTACACAGGAGCTCTGCATACCTTTTACTGTAAGTAAATACAGCAGACCGAAAATATGTTAAATCACAGATGATGTCTTCTCTTATTGAACTTGTTCTATTCCCTTTTTCTTTTCTGGCCCAGACCATCATGATCAATCTTTCTGGAAAAAACTCTTCCTGCACTATTTGCCAAAAAGACATCTTTTACTCCATGCTTTTTGGACACGAACCCAAAGTCATCACGTATAGAGTCCAAGATGCAAATAATGCTCTAGATTGTAAAAAGTTATCGCCTTGTATGTTCCATAGGCCCCACGCAGTAGGTGTCACTTTAAGGCTATGTGCACACATTCAGGGTTTTTCGCTTTTCTTTCGCAGTTTTTCGCTATAAAAACGAGATAAAACCGCAAAAAAAATCGCATACATTAAGCATCCTATTATTAGAATGCAATCCGCAATTTTTGTGCACATGTTGCGTCTTTTTTCCGCGGCGGAATCGCATTCCGGAAAAAAACGCAGCATGTTCATTCCTTGTGCGGAATCGCGGGGATTCCACACACATAGGAATGCATTGATCCGCTTACTTTCCGCATGTGGCTATGCCCACCATGCGGGAAGTGAGCAGATCATGTGCGGTTGGTACCCAGGGTGGAGGAGAGGAGACTGTCCTCCAGGCCCTGGGAACCATATAATTGTTAAAAAAAAGAATTAAAATAATAAATTGTGATATTCTCACCTTCTGGCGTCCCCCACAGCCTTCCCACTTCTCGCGATGCTTCCGTTCCCAGTGATGCTTTGCGGCAATGATGTAGCGGTCTCGCGTAAGTGCCGGGGATGGGGTTATAGCCAGCACTCATTATACATAGAGCTGTGACTGAAACCCTGCTGGCGCCACCCATATGACTGAAAGAAGAATGCTGCTGGGGGCATAAAGATCATTTCCTCCCGGCAGTGGGGCTCTCAGTGCAAGCACCACACATAGTCAGAACTCTATTAACCTGCAGAGTAACCCCATATCTGCATGCTAATATCGTTATTTTACATGACAGGTTCCTTTTAAGTCCTTCCCACATACTGTAATAATACTGCCATTTTTGGTCCTGTAAGGAGATGGACATATTACCCTACTCCCCCTTGAAGACATCACTGCTGTGTATAGAATAATATCCTGTGTCTTGTGTGCATCGTGCCATGCAAAGTGTAAGATGTTTGCCTATGTAAAGTGATCATGTAAAGTATTATAATGTATAGGGATGTGATGCATGAAAAAAATAGGATAAGACTTATGACATAAGGTAGTGTGTGCCTAGAATGTAGGTGAAAAGGTATGTTTCCCAAGCAACAGACTGCAGGGTCAGGGAGATTGCTAATGTTGGGACTATCCCCAGTGGGAAGGCTTAGTGCTAGTGCAAGTGACCTGCAGTTAGAGAGATGTCAGAGTCTGAAGAAGTGACAAGTCTGCTGTGCTGCCGTTTGGGTGAATGACAGCAAAGGAGACAAAGGGACAATGAGGTAGCGCAACCAGGATCTGACAGAAGAGACATAGAGGCATTACACCTAGACATAGAGGTCCTTAGATAGGACAATGTGTCATGAGAAACTCTGAGCTTGATAAATGCCGAAAGTATGGACCTAAAGAGGACCGAGACTGTGGGAATAGTGAGAGATTTGAACACTAGATCCACGGCGTCCATTGTGATAGAACATGGAGCTGCTGAGCTGGTTTAGAGAAACTCACTGAACTGTACTGTGGGGACAAGCTAGGCTGTAGCGAAGTAGGGCAAAATAGTGTGCTATACCAGCCCTGGAGTAGACTACAGTGGAAGGACGATGTCTGTTCAAAAGGCTTCTTGCTGTGAATGAAACATGTTTAAGGCTGGTTTTACACTGGCGGCAGGGCTGCGGATGGCAGCCTTCTTCCTCCGTTAAGCCCTGCCCAATGCCGCACCTCTTCCTTCAGGTCCGCCTACATCTGTATGCACCCTGTGTACCCTATCTTTAACATTGGGTATGCAGGCCATGCAGATGTATGCGGATGCCTCCGCATGTATCGTTTTGACGCTGCGCTGCCCTGCGTTGAACGCAAAATGTTGCATTTTGTTGCAGTCGGCGCAGCGGCAAAACGACGCATGCGGATTCTGCAAACATATGCATGGCCTGCATACCCAATGTTAAAGATAGGGTGCGCAGGACACATGCAGACGTAGGCAGAGCTGAAGGAAGAGGCGTGGCAGTGGCCGGAGCTTAACGGAGGAAGAAGGCTGCCATCCGCAGCCCTGCTGAACGCTAGTGTAAAACTAGTCTAAGACTGTGTAGCTGCTATCCCTTGAACATAACCCTCATCAAGTTCAGTAAAGTTCCCATGTTTGGACAGAAGTCTCCTTTACTAATCTATGGAGCTTGTGGTCTTGGCCAGCCAATACCATCGGCTATCGGCGGCCTGCACTAACACTAACACCCAGCCAGGACCCACAATTGTCTGTAGCGTGCCAGGGTGTTGGACACATGACACTCGCCTGCGTCACCGTTACAGTCCCAAAATAGAAATGTTCCTACATGCAGAAGTAGTTTCTTTTTTATGTGTTCTTCTGTTGATAATGTCCCTTTTGCACGTGAAAAAAAAATGTACACGTCAAACCCTAGCAAGCTGGCGCTTCACCCTTTGCGTGCCGCCAGCAGCTTAGCCCGGGTGAGGCAGTGTAGTAGATTAACTGCATTTCTTACCATGGTCAACTCACATCCTCAGTGTGCTCCAGGTCTCTTGTGCACCACAGGCCAGGCCCTTGGCCTGATAGAGTAAATGGTGAGACAGGGAGCCCAAGGCTTTATTACTTTTTGACAACTAGTTCTCCAAAATAAGACCATCAGCCTACTTCTACGGGATTATCCAATCAGGCTCCAACTTTCAACTCACCTTCAGATCCACCTGCACTACAGTAGCTTTGATATACATGGCTTACCACAGGGGACCTACCTGTTGACTGTTTCCTACCTTGTAATTTTATTCCCAATGAATGGTTATGTGCAATACATTTGTATATCCTTTGTTCTCTATGGTAACCAACATCTTCCAAAACCTCTCCCATCATTGTGGGATTTGTAAAATTATAAAAAGATGTTACGTTCACAAGTTGGATGAATATAGTACTGATTTTGGACTTCCTATCATTAATCCAAGGAGAATTTATTGGTTCCATTTTCTGAATTCATTCTAGCCATTATGACCACTGATGCCCCTTTAAAATATATACATATATACTGTGCCGATGTATTGTTATTGATTTTATATGTCTGTTTTGTCTATTGACAATGTTACATGTGAATGTGCTGCCTTATATGCCAAGTGATTTTTAGAGCTTTCTGGATCTTTTTGCTGTAACTTGTGCATAAAAGTCAATAAAAACTAAAAATGTGAAAACCACAGAAACGTCTTTTATTTTTATGTGCTTTAGCCCTTAGACTGGCTCATCTGTGTCTCTAGATTTCCATGTCAGGAGGAGGCCCGCTAATCACCATTGCACGAGGTTTTGCTATGCAGTAAGGTTAGTCTGACACAGCAAAAACCTGAAGGACGATAAATATCTCCGAGACAAACTCTTTAGCTTATTAAATCCCAAATTGGCCGATTGAAATGCATAACAAATCAGAAAAATAATAAGGGAGCAGACGGAGCGCGGAGGGTTTTTTCAGCCTCTGGAAAACAAAATACTTCACATCAAGGTCTGTGTATAATACAAAGCTGGATATAACATGCATTTATTACAGCATTAGTCTGCCCTAACCAGGTACCAAATCCATCTCTAGAACAATGCTAATGCCCCAGTCTGAAAACTTTCTAGATTAGGAAAAGTAGGTATTACTAAATAAAACAATAAATTATGTTTTTGGAAAGTGTAAAGGGAATTTGTCAGCAGGTTTTCGCTACCTAATCTGAAAGCAGCATAATGTAGGAAAAGAGGTGACAAAAAGACGGCACCAACACATGTTTTTATTATGACATGCCTTCCAGTCACCTGAACGCTGCAGACGATCACAGGCTTTTGTGGTCCTGTGACTTCCGAACAGAGGAGATTTTGCTTCCTGAGTGGGTGCAATTTCTGGAGCAGTCTGTGCTGCACCCACAGGGATGCTCGTAGGTGAGAATGCCTCCATTTATTATTTTCAAAGCGTCCATGCCTGGAATTTTTTGCCTCCACCTGAGAGACATCTAAAACCATCTCCTGATGTGAGACGTTCACCTTGCCTCATGGCAGAAGGGACCTTTATGACGGGTGGAAGTTCATGGAGCAGACTCAGGAGCTTAGCCTACTCTGCACACGTGAGCGCTGGATGTTTTATACATCCAGCACCTGCCTTTAGCAGCAGTGATTGGAGCTAGGTACTGGTTGCTGTTGTTTAATAGCCTAAATGTTCTACTGTGAAGCATAGTATTATAGAATCATCATAGAATAGCACATTATTTTTACTACATACTACAAAACTGAAGTATTAGAGTATATACACAACAAAAGAGCAAACAATCACAAGATCACGTCCCATAAGAGGACTAAAAATAAAGTAAAAAGTGTGTATATATATATATATATATATATATATATATATATATATATATATATATATATATACAGTACAGTAGACCAAAAGTTTGGACACACCTTCTCATTTAAAGATTTTTCTGTATTTTCATGACTATGAAAATTGTACATTCACACTGAAGGCATCAAAACTGAATTAACACATGTGGAATTATATACTTAACAAAAAAGTGCAAAACAACTGAAATTATGTCTTATATTCTAGGTTCTTCAAAGTAGCCACCTTTTGCTTTGATGACTGCTTTGCACACTCTTGGCATTCTCTTGATAGGCTTGATAGGCTTCCAGAGCCCTTTTGTGTGACATGGTGCATTCATCCCAAATGATGGCACTGCACTGTCACTATGAGACAGGTTAAGTGGTAGCTAGACTGTCGAATGTGCTGTCCTGACACCTTTTAAAAGCATAGCTGCAATTCCAGAAGATGCCACTGCAAGTGCAATCTTTTTTTGTTGTCGAAATTTTGCCAGGAGCAAGTTGATTGCAAATATCTTTCCTGTTCCACCTGGAGCATCAAGGAAGACAATCCCACCTTTGTTGGTTTCACTGAAACTTAAAATGTAGTTATAGGCGTCCCTTTAATCTGGTACCTATATTGGCTCGTTCTGAGACACAAATGCTGTCAGTTCATCAATATTGTAGTTTGTTTCTATGAAAATCTCCCTACACATTTGGATGCCTTCAGGATTTCTTATTGGAGCAGGCAAACCAAGCAACTGTAAGGCTTTTCCTGACATTGCTATGCACTGATCTTCAAGGAGCATTAAAGTTTAATTGAACATTTCCTCAGTGAAGTTGATGAGTTGCTGAGGATTTTCCCTTCTAATCTGCATGAGGATGTCCTCCCTGAGATCAGATTTGTACTTTGTCCAAATCTCAAGAGGATTTGAAATGCTACAGGTTGTTAGAATAATAGCAAAGAGGTGTCTTAGTCGCTTTGGGGTTTGTGTGGCTGCTGCTTCACTGAGGGTCATGTCCCAGTGTCCATCATTTTCCAGAAGTCCTTTTCTTTGGCAAGCTTCCCTGAATGTTTCACACACATGGCCTCCGACGGTCTTCAGGTCAGAAAATGATGTAGGGCCTTTGACAATATGAAGTAACATGCGCAGGTAGAAGCACTCTGCATTTGACGGATGAACAGTGTAGACGCGACCAAGAGTATTAGTTGCTTTCATCCCTGGATAGCCTTCAATATCAAGCCCCCGTTTCCTCCGTTCCAGTGTTTTTCTGGAGGCATTCTCAGTGTAGTACTTTGGTAAATCACAGTAGAGAATTGTTTTTGCAAAAGGGTCTTGTTGACACAGCTCAAAAAATGCCAAGAGGGTGATCTTAGGTGGTGTTAGGAGCTGCTGCTGCAAGTTTGCTGGATTAAAGTAAATTCTCTGTCCATTTTCCAAGTGCACACTCAGATGCACAACTGGTGGGTAGTGCTCATGAATGGAGAATCCTAGTATTCTCCAAACAGCTTAATTGCTGCTTATGTACCTGCCCATCTGGAATGCCTCCACTTCATCAATAATAGGTCCATTTGTCTGGAGTTCAAAAACTGCTTGATCATTTCCTTTGTGGACATATTTGCAGATATACTTGATAGATTTCACCGAGTGGCAAGATTCGACATTTATGTGGGCCTGGAAGATTTTTGAGAGCAAAGGGTTGTAAGGCACTACCCACCTGTTGTCGATTTCTATCTCTTGGAGTGACGACCCAACACGCATTTTGAGCTTTGCTGTGAAACCACAATCCCCTGGCTTTCTTCTTCTGTAGACTGGATATCCATCTTG
This sequence comes from Ranitomeya variabilis, assembly GCF_051348905.1. Classification (NCBI taxonomy): domain Eukaryota; kingdom Metazoa; phylum Chordata; class Amphibia; order Anura; family Dendrobatidae; genus Ranitomeya; species Ranitomeya variabilis. Next base: position 81,455,114 of record NC_135235.1, on the reverse strand, counting down.
TCCTGTTTGAGTTTCTTGGACCAGGGATCGTGGGTAATGCTTTGAACACCTGCCATCAATCATACAGGGAGAATGTTTGTTGAGACTACCACATGGACCATGTTTTTTGTGATGGTGTCAAACAGCAATGGGTCAATCTGAAGGTCTGGCAATCTGAAGATATTGTCAATTTCGGTAGGCTGTATTTTCTGCTTCAGCCAGATCAAGATGTGGGCGTGAGGAAGGCCTCTTTTTTGCCATTCAACTGAATACATCCAGCACTGCGTCTCACCATAAATATGTGATTTTGTGGTGAGATTAGTAATTTTTGAAATTTTCTGTTTGAAAACCCGAGCAATAAGGTCATGGCGATTCACAGTTTTTTGGCCCGGCAACAGGTGCTCTCCAATTTCCTCCCAGGCCGGATTGCAAGTAAAGGTGATGAAAAGATCTGGACAGCCACACTTTCTCACATAAGTCATTGCACCCTGTGTGTATTCGTGCATGTGTCGTGGGCTTCCAGTGACAGTTGATGGAAGAATCATTTTCCCCAACTCGTTTGGATCAGTATCATTTGCAACAGCATCTCTAAGGTGAATATATTCCTCTGCCTTGAGCTTCTTTTGATTTAGTCGGATATATAAAAGAAGTTCACTCTCAATCTGCATACATGTCAACAATAAATTGGTGGAAGAGGTATTTGCATTTCAAGATGTGATTTTCCTCTGCAAATCTTGTCATGATCCTATATGCATAGAAGTCCATGGCAGACACTTTTTTTCCTGAAGGGTTGCCTGTTGTAGGATGTCTGACGTATTCCAAAGTGATAGCCATCCTGTCCCTGACAAAAGATGATTGGATATTGCAGTATATCATAAGAGCTGTGTAATAATTATAGGGGATAACTCAGGAGACTCTTTGCGTGGTACAAGACAACTACAGGACACAGTTTTATAAGTGGTAAAGTCTATATTATCACACGGTGATTCAAACAGGTGCAGAGAGAAACTGAAGTCCACAACACTTGGTGTAAATAATAAATGCAGCTTAACAGTCTATAGGGAACTTCAGAGGAAAATGCAATCACACAGAAAGTCTATGAAGCACAATTATTCTTGAGGATACTTGACACGAATAAGTCCTTGTCTAGTCCAAACACAGATAGATAGGCTTATAAGGCAGTTTAAGCAATGTCTTATCTCAACCAGGAAGGCCTGGGTGATAATCTCAGGTTTAAGCAGAGCAGCAACAGCTTACATGTCCAGCAAATGCAGATGGAAGTAAACACGAGCAGCAGATGAAGGAGGATTACTGGAAACTGGTGTATGCAGCAGGAACTCAGAGCAGAGTAGCAGGATAACCACACAGGTTCACAGGAGCAGGTATATAGCCAGGGAGCCACCAGAGGTTAGGAGCTGGATGCAAGGCAGAATACTCTAGCACAGACTGAAGGCTGGGGTGGAGTTTTATAGCAGGAAGACACAGTGCACATGAGACCAAAGACGCCATCTTGGAAAAGGGCAGTAATGCACAAAAGGTAATAAAAATGTTCAGAGTCCTGACATGCTGTGAGTTTCTGCTACTCGTTGCAAACTATTGTTCCTCTCCTGAAGCACAATGTCACGGCTTTGAAAATCATTACCTACAATCAAGATGGCTACCTCATCAAATGTGGGAGCATTGAAATGTCGCTGATGTTCACCTTGTGGTGTTTTGTCAGCTCGAAAAACAACCTTGTAATCGTCATTTGGTATGCATTCAAGTGCAGTCTTGAAAAGTTGAACATATGGATTGGTGGAGTGAAGGAACTGCTGCAAAATAGTGACAATATCAAGGCAAGTGTTAGGAATTAAAGAGCATCTCCGCTGAGCCTCTGCTTCTGCATTTCCCATGAAGAAGAGTTGAAGAAATTGAGGTTCTTCTCCTTGTAATGGAAGCAGTGAGCCAATTGAGTGGTAAACCTGTCCTTGATCTTTAAATGTCATAAATCCTGTTGTAAACATTTCTTTTGTTGCACCAAATGATGTCATTTGGAAGCAGGAGTTGTACTTCCTGATGTTGTCCAAGAAATGCTTTGATATTGTACTGGTACCTGTCATCAGAGTCTTTAGGGGATCTGGTGGTGGGTGACAGGAGAGGTGGAAGTTTTGTCTTGCTATTTGCACAGCATAAACCTGGCGGTTCATCTTTCCATTTCAGGGCACTGCAGTACATGCAGACCACATCCATTTTTCCTATCTGAACTTTAGGATTATCCTGATAGTATATGTCTGACTGGTAACAAAAGGCAGCATGTTTCAAATCTCCAACCATTTCCTGTGCCCTGGTGGAAGAAATGGCAATTCTCTTAGTGGCAAGTCGGCCTTCTCTCTGCTGAGATGACTCATTGGCCCCTGAGGTAGCTGCTCTTCTTTTCTTATCTGCAAGCCTTGCTTCCCTCTCCTCAGAAAGTTCATTGGCTCTTGAGGAAGTAGTTCTTGTTCTCTTGTCTGCAAGCCTCGCTTCCCTCTGCTCAGAAATTTCATTGGCCCTTGAGGAAGCAGCTCTTGTTTTCATGTCTGCAAGCCTCGCTTCCCTCTCCTCAGAAGGTTCATTGGCTCTTGAGGAAGCAGCTCTTGTTTTCATGTCTGCAAGCCTCACTTCTCTCTCCTCAGAAAGTTCATTGGCCCTTGAGGAAGCAGCTCTTGTTTTCATGTCTGCAAGCCTCGCTTCCCTCTGCTCAGAAAGTTCATTGGCTCTTGAGGAAGCAGCTCTTGTTTTCATGTCTGCAAGACTCGCTTCCCTCTGCTCAGAAAGTTAATTGGCTCTTGAGGAAGCAACTGCTGTTCTCATGTGTGTCAGCCTTGTTTCTCGGTCTTCACATTTTTCATTGGCCCGTAATGCAGCTTTTCTTTTCGCATCAGCTGACATTCGTGCCATGGAATTCCTTTTCTTATGAGTAGTGTTGAGCATTCCGATCTGCAAATATCGGGTATCGGCCGATATTCGCGGTATCGGAATTCCGATAGTGAGTTCCGATACTTTTGCAATATCGAATACCGGAATTGGAAGTTCCTTTAGTGCAATGAGCCAGTTTGATTTAATTCAGCCAATGAGGAATCCTAAGAAGTGTAGGCACATCCTGTTATGCATGTTAGGCATGTAAGTAAGGGCATGGCTGTGATTGGCTGCTGAAATGATGTCATGATGCACTATAAAAGCCGCCGCCACCATTTTGGGTTCACTCTGCTGTGAATTCAGTTAGGGACAGGATGCAGCTGTTCTGACTGAGGGATAGTTAGAGATAGCGATTTGCTTCATTGTGCTTTATCCAGGCTAATTTAGCAACCGCTGTGTGAGAACCTTGTTTTTGCCTTGCAGCGCTGTTCACGGCTGTCTGCAAGGTCTCTGTGTGAGTGCAGCTCACGCTGTAGCCTGTTCTGCAGCCACAGCTGGTTGTAGTCAGCTCAGCGTGCATCACTGCCTCATACTGTTCCATTGTCCTTTTTTCAATTAGTGCCTGCTGCACATTTTTTCTGATTTATCCTATTAGTGGATTTCCATCCGTATCCTGCTAGATTGTGGAAAAACACTTTAATAGGAGTACATAGAGGAGCTTTTTTTGGCCTTACTGCACTGTTCACGGCTGTCTGCAAGGTCTCTCTATGAGTGCAGCTCATGCTGTCTCCTGTTCTGCAGCCACAGCTGGTTTTAGTCAGCTCAGCGTGCGTCACTGCCTCATACTGTTCCATTGTCCTTTTTTCAATTAGTGCTGCCTGCTGCACATTTTTTCTGATTTATCCTATTAGTGGGTTTCCATCTGTATCCTGCTAGATTGTGGAAAAACACAATATAGGAGTACATAGAGGAGCTTTTTTTGACCTTGCAGCGCTGTTCACGGCTGTCTGCAAGGTCTCTGTGTGAGTGCAGCTCACACTGTCTCCTGTTCTGCAGCCACAGCTGGTTGTAGTCAGCTCAGCGTGCCTCACTGCCTCATACTGTTCCATTGTCCTTTTTTCAATTAGTGCCGCCTGCTGCACATTTTTTTCTGATTTATCCTATTAGTGGGTTTCCATCTGTATCCTGCTAGATTGTGGAAAAACACTCTATAGGAGTACATAGAGGAGCTTTTTTTGGCCTTGCAGAGCTGTTCATGGCTGTCTGCAAGGTCTCTGTGTGAGTGCAGCTCACGCTGTCGCCTGTTCTGCAGCCACAGCTGGTTGTAGTCAGCTCAGCGTGCGTCACTGCCTCATACTGTTCCATTGTCCTTTTTTCAATTAGTGCCGCCTGCTGCACATTTTTTCTGATTTATCCTATTAGTGGGTTTCCATCCGTATCCTGCTAGATTGCAGAAAAACACTATATAGGAGGACATAGAGGAGCCTTTCTGCAGCCTTGTGCCATGCAGCCCCAGCCAGATTAGTATTAGCCTATTTTTTGGAGCCTCATCTATTGCATTGTAGGTTACCTTCCTGCATTGTAATAGCTACAAAAAGTTTGTGATACTATCGGTTTTACATCTTTGGGCACATCCAGTGTCTTTTTGTGAAAAAACAAAAAGTTAATAAAGTTCACCAAACACTCCACTTTACAGTTGTGTAGGCCACATTAGCTCATATTAAAGTCTAGTCCACACTTTATAAAATTAGTGTTTCTTATACCTGTTAGCAGCTATTCAGGAATAAGCACACTAAGCCCTTAGTACTTTTCTGCCTATCTTTATCAGTCTACCAAGATGAAGAAGGCAGGGAGTAAGGCACGTGGTCGTGGGCGTGGAGTTTCTGCAGGGAGAGAACGTGGGGATTCTGTGCCTGCTGCGGGCACTGGTGACTCATCATCCCCCAGTTTTAGCAGGGAACAGTCCTTCATGCGCAGCTTTGTAGGAGCTCGCCGTGCCACACTGCTGCGGGACGAACAAATTGGAGCCGTTGTCGGATGGATGGCAGCTAATGCATTGACTTCAATTAGTGCCACATCCTCTCAGGCACAGAGCACTGAAGAGCACCCATCTGTCTCTTCACTGCCTGCCAAATTGCCCAGGCAGTCAGAGAGCCCTGGACAGGAGCCATCTCTACTTCTGTTCTCTGAATCTCTTGACTTGGACAGAGGGGGCCAGCCAAGCAGCATTCGAGAAACTGAAGAAGATGCAGTATGCAGTGATGCGCCACTGCTTTGTCTCTCTGAATCCGAAGAGGCGGGTGGGCCAGTGACAATGGTCAGCACACCTCAGTACGCATCTGATGATGAGACTCAGGTGCCACTTTCTGGTGCGTACTGTGCTGCCGAGACTACCCAGGAGAAGCAGTTGTTGGAAGAGGGTAGTGTAGATGATGAGGTCCTTGACCCATCATCGTGTGAGGTACAGGAAGGTGGTGGGAGCAGCTCTGAGGAAGAGATTCCCCGAACGGCCCAAAAAGGAGAGAGAGGGAGAGGGAAGAATGCATTGCCTGTAGCCTCCACTTCGGCACCCATTAGGAGCATGCCTTTTCCAAAACCCAAAACGGGCGCTCCCAAGACTTGCAGTGCCTGGTCCTTTTTTGACACAGTTGTCGATGACATTTGCTTTGTCAAATGCAATCTGTGTAATCAGAAAGTTAAAAGAGGGAAAAGTGTCAGCAACCTCAATACCACAAATATGTGGAAACATGTGAGGACCAAGCACGTGGTGGAGTTACAAAAACACACTGAAGACATAGGCCAACCTACAGTGGCACCTACCACCTCTTCAGTTTGTGTTGTAGCCTTTTCCTCCAGCTCACACACAGCTGGTTCGGCTTCCTCACAGGATCACCATGGAAGAACCTCTGGCACTGTTGGACAGAGACACAGTGTAATTCCACCCACAGCACCACGTTCTTAGTCATCCTCACACTCCCAGGCCAGTCTACAGCCATCGGTAGCACAGGCATGGGAGAAAAGGCGGCCATACTCGGCAAACCACCCCCGAGCACAGGCTCTGAATGCCGGCATTGCAAAACTACTGTCCCTTGAAATGCTATCATTCAGGCTGGTGGAGACTGACACCTTCCGTAATTTCATGGCATTGGCAGTCCCACAATACAAAGTGCCCAGACGCTTTTATTTCAGCAGGCAAGCCGTCCCTGCCCTGCACAAGCATGTGGAGGGACACATAAAACACGCGCTACTGAACACCGTCAGTAGCAAGGTCCACCTGACCACCGATGCGTGGACCAGTCACCATGGACAGGGACGATACCTTTCCCTCACTGCCCATTGGGTAAATGTTGTGGAGCCGGGGACAGATCTTGAGAGTGGCGCTGTACATATTCTGCCATCTCCAAGGATTGCAGGAATCCAGTCTGTACACATTGACTCCTCATACTCCAGTTCCTCTGAATCACCGCTGTAGGAGCCGTCACAGTCTACCTCCACATGGACCCGTGAACGCTTACCTGTTATGACCGATATGAGCACAACCGTAGCCAAACATCAACAGGCCGTATTGAAATTAATTTCTTTGGGGAATCGAAGCCACACAGCGCAGGAGCTCTGGAATGCCATCAAGCAGGAGAGCGACGTGTGGTTTGTGCCAGCAAATCTCCAGCCAGGCATGGTAGTGTGTGACAATGGCCGAAATCTGGTGGCAGCTCTGGGCCTAGGCAACCTCACTCACATCCCATGTCTGGCACATGTGCTCAACTTGGTCGTGCAGAGTTTTTTGAGGGACTATCTGGATCTTGATGCACTGCTGCACAAGGTCCGCTTAGAGTGCGCTCACTTGCGGTGTTCCAGCATGGCAAGATCGCGCATTACAGCTCTGCAGCGCCGATTCTGCCTTCCAGAACATCGCATCATATGTGACCTACCAACCAGGTGGAATTCAACGTTACATATCTTGGAGCGGTTGTGTGAGCAGCAGGCAGCAGTAATGGAGTACCAGCTGCATCAGGCATAAACAAGTCGCACTGCGCACCGTTTACACTTCATCACCACTGAGTGGACCTCTATGAAGGACATTATTATTATTATTATTATTATTATTTATTATTATAGCGCCATTTTTTCCATGGCGCTTTACATGTGAGGAGGGGTGTACATAATAAAAACAAGTACAATAATCTTGAACAATACAAGTCACAACTGGAACAGGAGGAGAGAGGACCCTGCCCGTGAGGGCTCACAATCTACAAGGGATGGGTGAGGATACAGTAGGTGAGGATAGAGCTGGTCGTGCAGTGGTTTGGTCGATCGGTGGTTACTGCAGGTTGTAGGCTTGTCGGAAGAGGTGGGTCTTCAGGTTCTTTTTGAAGGTTTGGATGGTAGGCGAGAGTCTGATATGTTGTGGTAGAGAGTTCCAGAGTAGGGGGATGCACGAGAGAAATCTTGTATGCGATTGTGTGAAGAGGAGATAAGAGGGGAGTAGAGAAGGAGATCTTGTGAGGATTGGAGGTTGCGTGCAGAAAAGTACCGGGAGACGAGGTCACAAATCTGCCACATTTTGCGTGCCTTCGATGATTCCACGCGGATGGCGAGTGCAGATGATGCATTAGTCAGCATGACTATCCCCCTTATCTGCCTGCTTGAAAAAACACTGCAAGCACTAAGGGAGGAGGTTGTGGAAGAGGTGGAGGATGAGGAGTCACAAACGCCATCTGCTTGTGGACAGTCTGCGCAACGTGGTTCCTCACAAAGGCCTAGGCAGGGGACACTTTGCGAGGAGGATGAGGAGGAGTCAATGGAGGAGGAAGACATCTGTCCAGAGGAGGGAGTTACACAATGCTCTAGTAGTCAGTGTGTAGAGCGAGGGTGGGGTGATGCAGAGAAGGCAGAGATGACGCCTCAAGCAGGGGACAGCGTTTCTTGGCCTGTTGGCAATCTGCAGCACATGGTTAATTTCATGCTGCAGTGCCTGAGAAACGACTGCCGCATCGCCCACATTCTCAACACGTCTGATTATTGGGTGTACACCCTCCTAGATCCTCGCTACCGGGACAACTTACAAAGCCTCATAACACCGTTGACCCGGGAGCGTAAAATGCGGGAGTACCAAGACACACTGGTGCATTCCATCATGTTCTCCCTTCCAACAGAAAGCAGTGCTGCTACTGTAGTGCTTTACAAAGCAGCTCAGTGTGTCGAGGCAGTGGAGGAAACTCTGCACAAAGAGGTTGCAGAAGCAGTGCCTCAGCACAAGGCTAGACCAGTATGGCCCAGCAGTGGCAAAGTTTTGTGTGCCCGCCACAAATGTCTACACCATCACAGACGGCTCCAGTCCGCAGGAGGCAACGATTCCGTCAGATGGTGACAGACTACATGTCTTGCCCTCTCAGTGTACTCCCAGACGGCTCTTCCCCCTTCAAGTTTTGGGTCTCTAAGCTGGATACATGGCCAGAGCTTAGCCAATATGCATTGGAGGTGCTGGTTGCCCTGCTGCTAGTGTATTATCGGAACGCGTCTTTAGTGCCGCAGGTGGTGTACTAACAGACCGTTGCATGCGACTATCCTCCGATAACGTTGACCGGCTTACTTTTCTGAAAATGAACAAGGCCTGGATCTCGCAGGATTTTGCCACTCCTCTTCCAGATTAAATTATTGGTTGGCAACAGTACCACCTGAACTGTAATCCCTGGGCTCCAACACCGCCAGTTGCTGCTCAGAAGTGCGGTCTGCACAGTCAACACATGACCCAGTGTTCCCCAGCTGTGTATCCGGCAATTTCTCCTGCTCCGTCCACACTCACATTACATCAGATATTAAACTTGCTCCAATTAGGCCTCGACCTACACCCTGATTCACCCTGGGCTCCAACACTGCCAGTTGCTGCTCAGAAGTGCCATCTGCACAGAGAAAAACACTAGCTCCTGTGTTAGTGGGGTTCAGTAACGTCAGCTGCTCCCCTGCTGTATCTCCGGCAATGTCTCCTGCTCCGTCCACACTCACATTACATCAGATATTAAACTTGCTCCAATTAGGCCTTGGCCTACTGTTGTGAATTTGCTTTTTGCTCCCTCTAGTGGTTACTAGTTTTTTGACTCTGGTTTTTCTGTCATTCCTTTTATCCGCACCTGGGTCGTTAGTTAGGGGTGTTGCTATATAAGCTCCCTGGACCTTCAGTTCTATGCCTGGCAATGTAGTTATCAGAGCTAGTCTGCTGTGCTCTTGTCTACTGATCCTGGTTCCAGTTATATCAGCTAAGTCTGCCTTTTGCTTTTTGCTATTTGTTTTGGTTTTGTATTTTTGTCCAGCTTGTTCCAAATCTATATCCTGACCTTTGCTGGAAGCTCTAGGGGGCTGGTGTTCTCCCCCCGGACCGTTAGACGGTTCGGGGGTTCTTGAATTTCCAGTGTGGATTTTGATAGGGTTTTTGTTGACCATATAAGTTACCTTTCTTTATTCTGCTATCAGTAAGCGGGCCTCTCTGTGCTAAACCTGGTTCATTTCTGTGTTTGTCATTTCCTCTTACCTCACCGTCATTATTTGTGGGGGGCTTCTATCCAGCTTTGGGGTCCCCTTCTCTGGAGGCAAGAAAGGTCTTTGTTTTCCTCTACTAGGGGTAGCTAGATTCTCCGGCTGGCGCGTGTCATCTAGAATCAACGTAGGAATGATCCCCGGCTACTTCTAGTGTTGGCGTTAGGAGTAGATATATGGTCAACCCAGTTACCACTGCCCTATGAGCTGGATTTTTGTATTCTGCAGACTTCCACGTTCCTCTGAGACCCTCGCCATTGGGGTCATAACAGTTTGCCAGGCCTAGATTAAATGTTTAATGCATTGCAGAAGAGGGATTATAAGAAAGAAGATTCTGAGTTTTTTTTTTTTTCTCCTTCCCCTTTACCTCAGAGTGGCTATGCTTGCTGCAGACATGAATGTCCAGACCTTGATTACAAGTGTGGACCAGCTGGCTACTCGTGTGCAGGGCATACAAGACTATGTTATCAGAAATCCTAGGTCAGAACCTAAAATACCGATTCCTGAACTGTTTTCCGGAGACAGGTTTAAGTTTAGGAATTTCGTGAATAATTGTAAATTGTTTTTGTCCCTGAGACCCTGTTCATCTGGAGATTCTGCTCAGCAAGTTAAAATTGTGATTTCGTTCTTACGGGGCGACCCTCAGGATTGGGCTTTTTCGCTGGCGCCAGGAGATCCGGCATTGGCTGATCTTGATGCGTTTTTTCTGGCGCTCGGTTTACTTTATGAGGAACCCAATCTTGAGATTCAGGCAGAAAAGGCCTTGCTGGCTATGTCTCAGGGGCAGGACGAGGCTGAAGTGTATTGCCAAAAATTTCGGAAATGGTCCGTGCTGACACATTGGAACGAGTGTGCACTGGCCGCTAATTTTAGAAATGGCCTTTCTGAAGCCATTAAGAATGTTATGGTGGGTTTTCCCATTCCCACAGGTCTGAATGATACTATGGCACTGGCTATTCAAATTGACCGGCGGTTGCGGGAGCGCAAAACCGCAAATTCCCTCATGGTGTTGTCTGAACAGACACCTAATTCGGTGCAATGTGATAGAAAAACCGCAAATTCCCTCATGGTGTTGTCTGAACAGACACCTGATTTAATGCAATGTGATAGAATCCTGACTAGAAATGAGCGGAAAATTCATAGACGCCGGAATGGCTTGTGCTACTACTGTGGTGATTCTACACATGTTATCTCAGCATGCTCTAAACGTATAGCTAAGGTTGTTAGTCCTGTCACCGTTGGTAATTTGCAACCTAAATTTATTCTGTCTGTAACTTTGATTTGCTCACTGTCATCTTATCCTGTCATGGCGTTTGTAGATTCAGGTGCTGCCCTGAGTCTCATGGATCTCCCATTTGCTAAGCGCTGTGGATTTACTCTTGAACCATTAGAAAATCCTATTCCTCTTAGGGGTATTGATGCTACACCATTGGCAGCAAATAAACCGCAGTATTGGACTCAGGTTACCATGTGCATGACTCCTGAACACCGCGAGGTGATACGTTTCCTGGTTTTACATAAAATGCATGATTTGGTTGTTTTAGGGCTGCCATGGTTACAGACCCATAATCCAGTCCTGGACTGGAAGGCTATGTCAGTCTCAAGTTGGGGCTGTCGTGGTATTCATGAGGATTCCCTGCCTGTGTCTATTGCTTCTTCTACGCCTTCGGAAGTTCCGGAGTATTTGTCTGATTATCAGGATGTCTTCAGTGAGTCTGAGTCCAGTGCACTGCCTCCTCATAGGGACTGTGACTGTGCTATAGATTTGATCCCAGGCAGTAAATTTCCTAAGGGAAGACTGTTTAATCTGTCGGTACCTGAACATACCGCTATGCGTTCATATATCAAGGAGTCTCTGGAAAAAGGACATATTCGTCCGTCTTCTTCCCCTCTTGGTGCGGGATTCTTTTTTGTGGCAAAAAAGGACGGATCTTTGAGACCTTGTATTGATTATCGGCTTTTGAATAAGATCACTGTCAAATTTCAGTATCCTTTACCGCTGTTGTCTGACTTGTTTGCCCGGATTAAGGGTGCCAAGTGGTTCACCAAGATAGACCTTCGTGGTGCGTACAACCTTGTGCGCATTAAGCAAGGTGATGAATGGAAAACCGCATTCAATACGCCCGAAGGTCATTTTGAGTACTTGGTGATGCCTTTTGGGCTCTCCAATGCGCCTTCAGTTTTTCAGTCCTTTATGCATGACATTTTCCGGAAGTATCTGGATAAATTTTTGATTGTTTATCTGGATGATATTTTGGTTTTTTCTGATAATTGGGATTCGCATGTGGAGCAGGTCAGGTTGGTCTTTAAAATTTTGCGTGAAAATTCTTTGTTTGTCAAGGGCTCAAAGTGTCTCTTTGGTGTACAGAAGGTTCCCTTTTTGGGGTTCATTTTTTCCCCTTCTGCTGTGGAGATGGACCCAGTCAAGGTCCGAGCTATTCTTGATTGGACTCAGCCCTCGTCAGTTAAGAGTCTTCAGAAGTTCTTGGGCTTCGCTAACTTCTACCGTCGTTTTATCGCTAATTTTTCTAGCATTGTGAAACCTTTGACGGATATGACCAAGAAGGGCTCCGATGTAGCTAACTGGGCTCCTGCTGCCGTGGAGGCTTTCCAGGAGTTGAAACGCCGGTTTACTTCGGCGCCTGTTTTGTGCCAGCCTGACGTCTCACTTCCCTTTCAGGTTGAGGTGGATGCTTTGGAGATTGGGGCAGGGGCCGTTTTGTCGCAGAGAGGCCCTGGTTGCTCTGTTATGAAACCTTGTGCCTTTTTCTCTAGGAAGTTTTCGCCTGCCGAGCGAAATTATGATGTGGGCAATCGGGAGTTGTTGGCCATGAAGTGGGCATTTGAGGAGTGGCGTCATTGGCTCGAGGGTGCTAAGCATCGTGTGGTGGTCTTGACTGATCACAAAAATCTGATGTATCTCGAGTCTGCTAAACGCCTTAATCCGAGACAGGCCCGCTGGTCATTGTTTTTCTCCCGCTTTGATTTTGTTGTCTCGTATTTACCAGGTTCAAAGAATGTGAAGGCCGATGCTCTTTCTAGGAGCTTTGTGCCTGATGCTCCTGGAGTCGCTGATCCTGTTGGTATTCTTAAAGATGGAGTTATCTTGTCAGCTATTTCTCCGGATCTGCGACGTGTGTTGCAGAGATTTCAGGCTGATAGGCCTGAGTCTTGTCCACCTGACAGACTGTTTGTCCCGGATAAGTGGACCAGCAGAGTCATTTCCGAGGTTCATTCCTCGGTGTTGGCAGGTCACCCGGGAATTTTTGGCACCAGAGATCTGGTGGCCAGGTCCTTTTGATGGCCTTCCTTGTCAAGGGATGTGCGGTCATTTGTGCAGTCCTGTGGGACTTGTGCTCGAGCTAAGCCTTGCTGTTCTCGTGCCAGCGGTTTGCTCTTGCCCTTGCCTGTCCCGAAGAGACCTTGGACACATATCTCCATGGATTTCATTTCTGATCTTCCGCTATCTCAGGGCATGTCCGTTATCTGGGTGATATGTGATCGCTTCTCCAAGATGGTCCATTTGGTTCCTTTGCCTAAGCTGCCTTCCTCTTCCGATCTGGTTCCTGTGTTTTTCCAGAACGTGGTTCGTTTGCACGGCATCCCTGAGAATATTGTGTCAGACAGAGGATCCCAGTTCGTTTCCAGGTTCTGGCGATCCTTTTGTAGTAGGATGGGCATTGATTTGTCGTTTTCGTCTGCTTTCCATCCTCAGACTAATGGACAGACGGAGCGAACCAATCAGACTTTGGAGGCTTATTTGAGGTGTTTTGTCTCTGCTGATCAGGACGATTGGGTGACATTCTTGCCGTTGGCTGAGTTTGCCCTTAATAATCGGGCTAGTTCCGCCACCTTGGTTTCGCCTTTTTTCTGCAACTCTGGTTTCCATCCTCGCTTTTCTTCGGGTCATGTGGAGCCTTCTGACTGTCCTGGGGTGGATTCTGTGGTGGATAGGTTGCAGCGGATCTGGAATCATGTGGTGGACAACTTGAAGTTGTCACAGGAGAAGGCTCAGCGCTTTGCCAACCGCCGCCGCGGTGTGGGTCCCCGACTACGCGTTGGGGATTTGGTGTGGCTTTCTTCCCGCTTTGTTCCTATGAAGGTCTCCTCTCCCAAATTTAAACCTCGTTTTATTGGGCCTTACAAGATATTGGAAATCCTTAATCCTGTATCTTTTCGTCTGGATCTTCCTGTGTCGTTTGCTATTCACAATGTATTTCATAGGTCCTTGTTGCGGCGGTACATTGTGCCTGTAGTTCCTTCTGCTGAGCCTCCTGCTCCGGTGTTGGTTGAGGGCGAGTTGGAGTACGTGGTGGAGAAGATCTTGGATTCTCGCCTCTCCAGGCGGAGGCTTCAGTACCTGGTCAAGTGGAAGGGCTATGGTCAGGAGGATAATTCCTGGGTGGTCGCCTCTGATGTTCATGCGGCCGATTTAGTTCGTGCCTTTCATGCCGCTCATCCTGATCGCCCTGGTGGTCGTGGTGAGGGTTCGGTGACCCCTCACTAAGGGGGGGGTACTGTTGTGAATTTGCTTTTTGCTCCCTCTAGTGGTTACTAGTTTTTTGACTCTGGTTTTTCTGTCATTCCTTTTATCCGCACCTGGGTCGTTAGTTAGGGGTGTTGCTATATAAGCTCCCTGGACCTTCAGTTCTATGCCTGGCAACGTAGTTATCAGAGCTAGTCTGCTGTGCTCTTGTCTACTGATCCTGGTTCCAGTTATATCAGCTAAGTCTGCCTTTTGCTTTTTGCTATTTGTTTTGGTTTTGTATTTTTGTCCAGCTTGTTCCAAATCTATATCCTGACCTTTGCTGGAAGCTCTAGGGGGCTGGTGTTCTCCCCCCGGACCGTTAGACGGTTCGGGGGTTCTTGAATTTCCAGTGTGGATTTTGATAGGGTTTTTGTTGACCATATAAGTTACCTTTCTTTATTCTGCTATCAGTAAGCGGGCCTCTCTGTGCTAAACCTGGTTCATTTCTGTGTTTGTCATTTCCTCTTACCTCACCGTCATTATTTGTGGGGGGCTTCTATCCAGCTTTGGGGTCCCCTTCTCTGGAGGCAAGAAAGGTCTTTGTTTTCCTCTACTAGGGGTAGCTAGATTCTCCGGCTGGCGCGTGTCATCTAGAATCAACGTAGGAATGATCCCCGGCTACTTCTAGTGTTGGCGTTAGGAGTAGATATATGGTCAACCCAGTTACCACTGCCCTATGAGCTGGATTTTTGTATTCTGCAGACTTCCACGTTCCTCTGAGACCCTCGCCATTGGGGTCATAACAGCCTACACCCTGATTGACCCTGGGCTCCAACACCACCAGTTGCTGCTCAGAAGTGCCGTCTGCACAGAGAAAAACACTAGCTCCTGTGTTAGTGGGGTTCAGTAACGTCAGCTGCTCCCCTGCTGTGTGTCCGAAAATGTCTCCTGCTCCTTCCACATTCACATTACATCAGATATTAAACTTGCTCCAATTAGGCCTCGGCCTACACTCTGCTTCTAGCATTGACCCTGGGCTCCAACACTGCCAGTTGCTGCTCGGAAGTGCCGTCTGCACAGTCAATAGTTGCTCCTCTGTTATTGGGGTTCAGTAATTCCAGCTGCTCCCCTGCTGTGTGTGCGGCAATTTCTCCACTCTGTTTCTAGCATTGGCCCTGGGCTCCAACACCGCCACTTGCTGCTCGGAAGTGCCGTCTGCACAGGCAACACTTGCTGCCATGTTATTGGGGTTCAGTAACGTCAGCTGATCCCCTGCTGTGTATCTGGCAATGTCTCCTACTCCCTCCACATTCACATTACATCAGATATTAAACTTGCTCCAATTAGGCCTCGGCCTACACTCTGCTTCTAGCATTGACCCTGGGCTCCAACACCGCCAGTTGCTGCTCGGAAGTGCCATCTGCACAGTCAACAGTTGCTTCTCTGTTATTGGGGTTCAGTAACGCCAGCTGCTCCCCTGCTGATCCCGCCCTGCAGTGTCTTCTGATTTATTCACACTGCGGGGCGGGATCTCGGGCAGCGAGGCCACACAGGCGCAGTCAGCCTGACATCAAATGATGTTAGAAGATGGGCAGCACTAACTGCGCATGCCCAAGGGATAACATAACAGCGCAGACTCCGGGACAGATTCAAACAACGCTCAGGAGGCGGCGCACGGCACCAAGGGGGTATGAATGACGGCTGTGCTGTGTCTCATTAAGAAGGAAAGTCCCTAAATATATTTACTGAAAAAAAAGAAGGAAAGTCCCACCTCCGGGACGGTTTCATGGTATGAGGGGGCACATTTTATAAGTGTTGACTTCAGCGTGTGCAAGGAGCATAACTAAAAGAGCCACCTTTTCCTTGTGCACCGGAACTTTTGTGCATGTGGCAATTTTTCCACTGTGAAAGTTTTGCGTGTGGCGAGTTTTCCATGAGGTGAGTTTTGCACGTGTGGCGAGTTTTGCGTGAGCCTAGTTTTGCATGTGGTGAGTTTTGCATGTGGTGAGTTCTGCACGTGGCGAGTTTTGAGTGGCGACTTTTGTGTTTTGACTTTTATGTGGCGAGGTTACTGTATGTATGGTGAAATGTGTGCTGAGGGTGGTATATGTGTTCAAGCACGTGGTAGTGTGTGGCGCATTTTGTGTATTCATATCCCCGTGTGTGGTGAGTATCCCATGTCGGGGCCCCACCTTAGCAACTGTACGGTATATACTCTTTGGCGCCATCGCTCTCATTCTTTAAGTCCCCCTTGTTCACATCTGGCAGCTGCCAATTTGCCTCCAACACTTTTCCTTTCACTTTTTCCCCATTATGTAGATAGGGGCAAAATTGTTTGGTGAATTGGAACGCGTGGGGTTAAAATTTCGCCTCACAACATAGCCTATGATGCTCTTCGGATCCAGACGTGTGACTGTGCAAAATTTTTTTTGGCTGTAGCTGCGATGGTGCAGATGCCAATCCCGGACATACACACATACATACACACACA
This sequence comes from Ranitomeya variabilis, assembly GCF_051348905.1. Classification (NCBI taxonomy): domain Eukaryota; kingdom Metazoa; phylum Chordata; class Amphibia; order Anura; family Dendrobatidae; genus Ranitomeya; species Ranitomeya variabilis. The sequence continues at coordinate 81,438,768 of NC_135235.1, read as the reverse complement.
CACATTCAGCTTTATATATTAGATGACTGGTGTGATTGGCAACTATAACGCGTCATGCCAAACACAACCCTTAGCATGGCTATGTCAAGGAGAAGGAAGGGAAGACAAACAATATTGAAAATTGGTTGCTGAGGGAAAGGGGTTAATGACAGATGTTCTAGATCCATAGACCATCTCATGGCTCCACAGAGAATGCCACCGGTATTTGTAAGATTGGACAGGAATGAGCACAGCCCTGATCACCTAATAGACTAGATACCATTGTGTTCTCTGGGCGGCAGCGGACCCCTTAGCTGACAATTGCATAATTTGCACATATTGTATGTATCAGGGTAAAAAAAAAATCTGAAGACAGAAGAGCAGGAATGAGGTAAAAGATAAAGGAACCATAAAACACTGATAAAGTCACAGATTTACTGCAAACATCAATCACCTGGAACCAAACATCGTGGAATATACATTGCATTTATCAATGCCAATAGCTGAGACCTTCCTCTTCATCATCTGCTCATTTATTCCTGCGATTATTTTAAAATAAAACACGGCCATGACGGAAATCCAGCACGGGTCTTTTGTTCATATTCTTAATGTGAAGCCATGTTCAGTGTATCTGGACCACAGCGATAAGCCCAGTGGAGCAAGTACGGCTGTTTTCAGTGTAAGCATTTATTCTGCTCAGCGAGTGTATTCTAATGGGCATTGTAAGTCTTGTTCTGCACGTTTCATTATTAATATTCCAAGCATGTTCTGCATGCCGCCATCTATCCAGGCTCGAGAACCTCTGTAAGTGGCAAATTCTCACTCCCAGAGGTGAAAACACCAAATGTCAATGTAGGGTTTGTTTCTCTCCAAGAGCTTTTATTATTAACAATATAAATATCTACTTTTGATTTAATTGGAAGATTCCCCCCTCCAAAATCAGTAATATACAGTAATGAGCTTTTACCTAATAATATACATTATTGGATCCAAAGTCAGCGGCTATCCATTCTAATTATTGCATTCAGGTATTGCAAGCAGGAGGATAAAATCAAGCACACAGCCATGTAGTCGCCATAGAGCTGCAGAGCTCAGAGCCTGAATGGGTAAAATCAGCAGATGTCACCTTTGGCACGAGTTAGTAAGTGAAATTACTCATCTGCTTAATTTTCCCCGGTCATTTGTTAAATTCTCCATATACATTAGACCAATGTCTGCCGAACTTGCCGATATTGATGGCTTCGTCCGACAGTCTAATGTGTATGGAGGTCCTGTGGACAATTAACAGAGAAATTAAGGATTTGGCATGTCCAGTTTTGGACTGCTGATCCCTTTGTTTTTCCAAAGATAAGACACCGTCAGAGATTTCTGGCAGTGGCTTTCTCATAGAGAACACAGGAGCGCTTGGCGGTGCGAGCGCTACAGTATAAGGGAGAGACGGATGAAATGTTGCTGGGATGCAATGTTGCTGTAATGTGCTCACAGTCACATCCCTTTATGAAACACACAATAGCCAAGTAGCCAAGCAGTCCTTGCCCGCAGGATCACCTATGGCATTGCTTTCTATATATGATCAGGAGAGTGATGGTGATTAGTGATGAGCGAGTATACTCGTTGCTCGAGATTTCCGGAGTATTTTTAGTGCTCAGAGATTTAGTTTTTCTTGCCGCAGCTGAATGATTTACATCTATTAGCCAGCATAAGTACATGTGGGGGTTGCCTGGTTGCTAGGGAATCCCCACATGTAATCAAGCTGGCTAACAGATGTAAATCATTCAGCTGAGGCGATGAAAACTAAAACTCCGAGCACTAAAAAATACTCGGAGGACACCCGAGCGTGCTCGGGAAATCTCGAGTAACGAGTATACTCGCTCATCACTAATGGTGATTTATATAGTAACTGTTATTATTCCATTATATTGTATTGTGATTTTGGGCTGTATTCACATGTCCAGTAGTTATTTCCAAATTTGGATCCATTTTGGGATCATAAAAAAGGAAATAAAATGTTCCATTCATTCGATTAGGAACGGGAGTGTCAAGAAATGTCAGATGTTTGATTCTTTTCCAGCTGCTATTGGTTTTTCAAACAAAACCTAGGGTAAAAATAATGAGAAAATACCTTTTAGTAAGTACATACATAGTAAGAGTATATGTAAGTATCATAGGGTACGTGGTTGACACTATTTTGATCATAAAGTGTAAAATCCATCCCACAACGACAAGGTGTGCCCAATCAGGATGGTCTTATCTTCAGTATTTTACCTCGCTATGTGCCAGCAGGCCTCAATAGTTGGGGCAGAGCAGGTCCCAGGTCTGATTATTTGGCATCTGCCAGTGGAAAGCTATATAGACAAGATACACAGCCAAAAAATGAGGGGCACAACCCTGCATGTAAAAAGTACAAAAAACAAAAGCAAAACCAAAGAAATGAGCCGGAACACATGTTGCTGTAAGTGCAATGTGTAGATACACATTTACACTGTGGCCATTAACAAACGAACCCTAGCATAAAAGCAATGAGCAAATACCCTGCATTATTTGTGCACATTATACTTATACCAAGAGGTGTGCAGGTCCATTTCTTTGGTTTTGTAATCGTTTTTTCAACTGGATCAAAAACAGTAGTTGGCATAAATTTTTCATTCGGATGAAAAAAACAGATAGCAACTGTATTCGTTTTTCTTTTTTAACAATGAAACCGATGCTACACAGATCATAGCGTATGGTCATCCGTTAATGGATGCATTTTTAGTCATTCGCATGGCCAGAACATTAGAGGTGTTCAGAGACACCTCTAATAAAAATGGGTCCGTTATCAATGGATGCAAAATGGAAACTATACAGTCTGGTTTTAAACCGATCCCTTTGGTTTTTTTTAAAGTAGACCCGCTGAAAAATGGAAACTTTGGTTTTCATTTTGCATCCGTTTTTGCTCCATTTCTAATTGACCCAGGGTTTTCTAACAGTAGATTAGTAAAAACTGGACATACGAACAGAGGCCATGTTATTATTATTAGTACTGTTACTGATTACTGTTACTGATCACTATTACTGATGATGTGGATACAGTCGGTGCTTGGGCCATACTGAATGGTGAATACGGCCTGTGTATATTCTTTGCCGTTCTGCCTCGTTTTTGCATCACTTTGCAGTTCAGTAGAGATGCAGTCAATAACTCAGTGTTATTCCGTCACCTTTCACTGTGCCCTCCGCAGCTGTGCTGCTCATAGCGCCATGGGTGCTGGCCCTCAGAAAGGCACACACAAAGATATATTATCTATTATTATATATTTCTGGTACTAGGCACCAGCAGAGAAACTTGGACCCATTTTACATTTCGGGCACGACCCGCGGTCACAGGGAATTGCTGTATTTAGAAGATGTATTCTGTGTTTTTTGGAAGCTTTTCACTGCAGTCAAATTTATTGTTGTCTCCGCTTTCTGCTCACTGCTAAGAAAGCTTCTACCCAAAGGTCATGCATGCTTCGCCAGTGTTAATCTGGTTACTTAGCTCACAGTTAAAGCATGCCTGACAAACAGAAAGCCGTCCAAAATGTGTCATTGCCAATAACCTTAGCCATTTATCACTCAGCACTTCTGGAATAAATGGGTAAAATACCATTCAGCCCATTAGGAATCCCTGGTTGGTATGTTTTACAGTGTCTGGTGGGAAGGAATATCTGGAGTTATTAAATAAAAATATTTCCTGGAAAACGGCTGCTAAGATTATTTTTTTTCAACGAAGAAACATTTCTGGTAACATAAAATCTCATGGAGTTTAAAGGGGTTGTCCACTACTTTAACAAATGAGGTATCCTTAGGATAGGTCATAAATGTCTGATCGTGGGGCTGCGACACCTGGCTCCCCTGCCGATCAGCTGTTATCGGTGCCAGAACTGACCATTTTTGGAGCTGCACAGGTCCCTCAACTCTATAGTAGCCACGGCCGAGTACTGCGCGTCCACCCCCTATTCAAATCAATAGGGGCAGATGTCCAGTATTCAGTCTTGGCCACTATACTGTAGACGGAGCTGTGCAGCTCCGTAACCGGTCAGTTCCAGCAGCCGACGACACCGTGAACAGCTGATCGACAGGGGTGCCAGGTGTCACATCCTCACCAATTGGACATTGAAGACCCATCGTAAAGATAGGCCATCAGTATTAAAGTAGTGGACAACCTCTGTAAGTAACACTCCACAAGCAAATGTGTACCTGATGTGGAGCCTGACGGATGAGGCAGGGCAAAGGGATTACCTCTTTAGTGTTCTTTATAGAGAAGAAAGAATACATTCAAAGTGTATAGAATTTTCTGGGAATATCATGAAAAAAAACTAAAAAAAAAAAAAAAAATTATATTCAAATCGCTCAAAGCCAGCAAAATAAAAAATATTACTGGACTCTTTGTGGGCTGGGATTTGGTTAAAAATGATAAAATATTATACTCGCCTTGCCCCTCATTTTTCCTGCAGTCACTACTCCCTGCCCAGTCTTTTGTTTGCTCCTTCCTTTCTCCCATTGCTGGCTCCTAGGCCTCTGGTATGTCCCACGCTGATTATGCCACATACATGTCATTGACATCATTGTCACTCCTCAATCATGTAGTATTGGCATCTTCTGGCGCTGGATGCCCTGCCAACCCAAAACCACTGTGATGGGCAGAAGGGGAAGAACTTTTAAGCAGGAGGAAGAGAGTGACACCTCCCAATGGTTGCGATGTGCATTGGAAACTGTCAGATTTTGCTAGCATGTTTCCATATTGAATGAGTTCCTAACAAAAATAAAGAAAAGGACACATCTGTATATACAATGAGTGGATTAGATCGGTAATGTGGGAAGTGCAGAGATTACCCGCCCAGTGCCCACCACAGCGATTGCACTGCAACACTCAGTATATAATAAAAAAATATGTATTGGTATTAACCCCATTGTTTGTTATGGGAGATACTACTTTTACCAACATTTCAAAATGAGTTTTCAATTCCTAGTGTTATTGCATAAGAAACAGTAAAATAGGAAATGAAAGGTTTGTCTATGGAAAACAATCCGTCTTTTTTCAAAGAGGCTGGTGCCCTGAGCCTGTCTTCAGTACCACCCGTCAATCAGCTATTATCACTGGGTAAGACACTGCCAGACACACTGTTGCCCTGCAGCGAGATGTAGCATTACACGCCGGCCATTAGAAAAATAGAATATGTTTCAGAATAAAGACTGAATTGTAATTATAATTTAAGGAAATGTATTACTTTATGCAAACTCCTAGAACATGTTCTGCTGGAAGCTTTGGGATAATTGGGACTGTGTATGCCCTAGGCCACTAAGTTTCGGAAAAAAGAATATTTCTTCTTGTGTCTTAAGTTTGTGAATTTCTAACAATTCACCTGTGTATCTTTTATTTACGATAAGCAAAATGACTATCAATTCACGGTCCCTCCAGTTACAGTGGCCCCAGGTTACAAAATTTATAACACACAATATGCAAATTGCCTCTTCTGACAAAAAGAGGACTTAACTCTATAGCGCCACCTGTTGGAAGTAGCGATCCTACAAGTCACAATCAACCCTCTAACGAGTCGTGCAATATGACTTAGGATAAAAGCCAAATCAGTATCTCAATTCGCAGACACGGTGTTTCGGGCTGTTGGCCCTCGTCAGTGCGAAGCATGAGAACTGATTTGGCTAGGTGAGAGGCTCTGGACTGGGGTCTAAGGGGTATTGTTTCCCCTTAAGGAGAAACGATACCCCTTTAACACACAATAGTCTTTTTTGGGACATCTTAGGTCGGTTGCACACATTCATGTTTCACGTTCCAATTATGGACACAATGCTCAGACTGTCTGAAAGTCTCCTGACACTGACTCGATAGCCTCATAGATATATATAAGATTGTCAATTTCAGATCAAGAAGCGCCGGGCACTGCTTTCTTCTTCTACTGTCACCCGGGCTCCCTGCTTATCTGAGCATCGGGTTGTGGCCGCAACCTGATAAGCTACTGGGATGCCATTCTCCAAGGCCAGATAGCTGGAATGAGAATTTGGATTACATGCCACTTCTCTGTTCCACCAAAGTTAATTGGACAATATGGAAAACCAAGCTCTGCTAGGGTAACGCAACTGCATCACTAGTCTATCTCTGCAACACTTGCCACTGGGTTAACGCTACTACATTGCTGAATACTGTATATAGGATGTGAATAGTGTATTGTTCCTGATATATTTCCTTGCGATAAGTGTGAATTTCCCTGTGGGCGGCAGTACTAATGGTCACAAGATGCCACTGTCTAGAATATAGGTGAATGGTGAAGTTTGCCCAGTAACACAGCAGGCATAGAGACAGTGTGAGGGTTAACGGCCATCCCAGATTAGGGAAGGGGAGCTGGGAATTAGTACCAAGTTCAGGAAGTGTCGAGTACAGTTGGGAGAAATAGTGTGAAGTGACAGCAGCAGTCACACGCAATAGGCTGCTAGAGACCACGTGGGCCAAATACTCAGGGCAGTGGACTAGCAAAGACCGTCTTCCGTGTGAATCGGTCTGCTGGCCTGAGAACCTCGAGATGGACGTCGGACCCTTAGGTGCACTAAGCTTGTGAAGCTACAGGGAAAGAGGGACTCAATCTCTAAGTGGTGGTGATCCAATCTGAGTGCACTGCTAGTGGTGGAGAAAAATTCCTAGTGCTAGAGAAGATAGCAAGAGGTAAACTCTACCCATACCGAGAACCATAGCTGAAGTTTTGTCCAGTACCTGCGGGAAAAACAACAACCTGTTGGGCCTTATTCTATATGCCTATTTGTAAAGACTGCCATTTGTCAAATAAAAGTTTTATTATTTTTACAAATCCTGTGTCCCCTGGATTGATTGCTGCCTGCGGGCCAGAAGTAAGTGTGATGCACCCCATACACAGCAGAACATCGGGATGGGGACATGTGTTGTCTGTAGAGTGCCGGAGCGAGTTGGAGCAGCGGTTCACCCATGACTACCTCGTTTGGGCACTTTACACTGCCATTGGACATTAATGCAAACCAAGCTTAAAGGGAACCTGTCATGTGAGATAACATTATTATCTTGCAGATATGGGGTTAATTTGCAGTTTAATAGCATTCTGACACCCCGTAGCACTCACACTATGAGCCCCATTGCTGTGAGGAAACAAACTTTATTCCCCTCAGTAGCGTTCAGCTTCCAGTCATATGGGCGGTGCATGTGAATATTGAGTGGTGGCTGTAACTGTGCCCCCGGCACTGACTGACAGCCTGCTCTAATGCTGAGCGATCTGTCAGTCAATGATGGGGTTGCGTTTACAGCTGATGCTCTCTATACACGGAGCCGTGACTGAAACCACGCCAGTAGCACTCCTATGACTGGAAGCCAAACACTGCAGGGTGGAATAAAGTTAATTTCCTCCCAGCAGTGGGACTTTCAGTGCCGGTGCTGCATTGTGTTGGAACGCTATTTATCTGTAGATTAACCCCATATCTGCAGGTTAATAGCGTTTTTTTACATGACAGAGAGATTCCCTTGAACTGAACCTTTGCCTCATTGCTGGCTTGACAACTCTGCTATGTCAGGTGTTGCTCCTGCTCAGCAACTCCAGTTGACTTTGCTCCAGGTCATCCTCTTCTGCCATTGTTATACTAACTGGTCAGGTCTGCTGAACCATTGACACCTGTCCATGCTGCATAAAAATTATTCTTCCAGATTTGGGGCTTCTCGCATCCACCTCATCATGTGAGACATAACAAAATGCCATAGACACTGCAATCTGGGGTAGGAATGACTGACTGTAAGATACACCCAATGAGCATTTTACTATTGCATACCTAAAGAACAGAAGTGTCTGTCATCATTAAATGTACAGTACAGGGTCCTGCAGCTATCCCTGACTTTTATGTGTAAGGACTTGCTTTATCTCTTTCATTTCTATGTTTGGGGGTTTCAGAAGCTCTTACCTGTTTTCAATAAGGTTATGCTCTAGGTTTTTAACTGTCAATTGCAGTCCCTGATTCAATTAATATTGTAATTTTAAGATAATCTGTACATTGAATTATGGTTAGGGGCAATAGGTGCTAATGAGTCATTTTGCATCCAACATCTTTATATACTGTATGTCCTGTAAGACGGCTGCTGGACAGGTCCTCAAGGGGTGATATGTATCACCGAGGTTGGAAGCTTCAGCGAAGTAAGCCTGGAAAAAGCATGCTTCAGCATGTATAGTGCTGAGAAAGATAATAGGGCCTATGACGGCTGGGTTTACCAGCAGTCAGGGAGATGGTGGGACTGGCTGCTCACATATCCCCACTGAAACATATACAAGGCAAGCCACAGGACGAGGAGTTCAGCAACAATGAGCAGACACACAAAAAGATTAAATAATATGATATGAATAATTACTAACCAGTTGATAAAACAAAGGAGAGGATGGTAGGTAAACAGTATATAAGTAACAAATACAATGACAGAAATTACTCTCAATAACACCGACTAAGTGTATATGCAGGTACACTTAAACAGAATTAACAGTTATATGGGAGCAAAATACAATGTGATTAACCCTTTCTATTCATAAATCAATAAAATGATAGTATTGTGCCAATACTTTAGTACTTTAGTAATTGCCTAATCGAAGCAGTTTTCTCTTTTCTCATAACTAACTGGATCAATATAAGGCTATTTATATATACGTATATATATTCAGATGTAAGATGTACCGGCACATCCTGAAACTGAAGTAGAAGGGCTCTTGCTGAGCCGAGTCCCAAATAATAAGAAACGCTGTCTTAAATCTCTTAGGGAATGCTGATCTCTCCAATGCAGGGCTTCCCTAAATCCTTAGAGTTAAGGCCTCACGTGGCCTAGCCCAAGATGCTGTGCACTTGGTTGTCCTCACTGAGTCGGGTTATGTCAAGCCGAACAACACGCCCCATAGTCACCAAAGCATCCCAGAGTCAGTAAAATATGATTAAAAAGGAAACCAGTTGACGCATTTAGGGTCAGTGTGTGGAGGGGTGCAGTCTTCCAGTGTTGTTTGTCTTTACTAAAGACTAAAGAGCTGGACACTAACCCGAGTGGGTGAACCCCCAATACTGTATGAGCCATTTACTTTATGTTTTTACTTTGTTCTGGAAAAGGCTGTTTTTGTTGTGTCATCCTGAGCAGTTTATGGAGTTTTTAATACACCAGCCTGGACATTTTACTGAAACCGCTTCCGGTGCCTATCTAAAAACGCAACCGAGTAGAAATCTTACAGTCCTTATAAACCATTGTTCTAAAAGTAGATGGTGCTAGTAGAAATATGAGGAGTCCAATTACCGTATATACTCGAGTATAAGCCGACCCGAGTATAAGCCGACCCCCTCTAATTTTGCAACAAAAAACTGGGAAAACTTATTGACTCGAGTATAAGCCTAGGGTGGAAAATGCAGCCACTACCGGTAAATGTCAAAAATAAAAATAGATACCAATAAAAGTAAAATTAATTGAGACATCAGTAGGTTAAGTGTTTTTGAATATCCATATTGTATCAGGAGCCCCATATAATGCTCCATACAGTTCATGATGGCCCCATAAGATGCTCCATATTAAAATATGCCCCATATAATGCTGCACAAATGCTGATTATGGCCCCATAAGATGCTCCTTATAAAAATGTGCCACATATAATGCTCCATACAGTCAGTTCATTATGGCCCCATAAGATGCTCCATATAACAATGTGCCACATGTAATGCTCCATACAGTTCATTATGACCCCATAAGATACTTCATATAATAATGTGCCACATGTAATGCTCCATACAGTTCATTATGACCCCATAAGATGCTCCATATAACAATGTGCCACATGTAATGCTCCATGCAGTTCATTATGGCCCCATAGATGCTCCATATAACAATGTGCCACATGTAATGCTCCATACAGTTCATTATGGCCCCATAAGATGCTCCATATAACAATGTGCCACATGTAATGCTCCATGCAGTTCATTATGGCCCCATAGATGCTCCATATAACAATGTGCCACATGTAATGCTCCATACAGTTCATTATGGCCCCATAAGATGCTCCATATAACAATGTGCCACATGTAATGCTGCTGCTGCTGCAGTAAAAAAAAAAGACATAGTCAACACTCGTCGCTGCCCGCTGCTCCTCAGTGTCCCATCTCTCTGCAGTGACTGTTCAGGCAGAAGGCGGCGCACACACTAATACATCATCGCGCCCTCTGACCTGAACAGTCACTGCAGAAGACGTGGAAGACGGGGCGGCGGTGGAACGAGGGAAGGTAAATATGAAATACTCACCTGCTCCCGGTGCGATCCCTGGCAGCTTCTCCCGGACAGATGGTCTCCGGCACCGGCAGCTTCTTCCTCTGTTCAGCGGTCACTGGTATCGCTCATTACAGTGATGAATATGCGGCTCCACCCCTATGGGAGTGGAGTCCATATTCATTACTTTAATGAGCGGTACCACGTGACCGCTGAACAGGGGAAGAAGCTGCCGGCGCGGGGAGACCATGGGACATGCAGGGACCACGTCAGGAGCACCAGGAGCAGGTGAGTATGTGACAGTCGTCGCTCTCCCTCACCTGCCGACCCCCCCGCCGACCATGACTCGAGTGTAAGCCGAGAGGGGCACTTTCAGCCCATTTTTTGGGGCTGAAAATCTCGGCTTATACTCGAGTATATACGGTATATCAAAATACAGTGGGGAAAAAAGTATTTAGTCAGCGACTAATTGTGCAAGTTCTCCCACTTAAAAAGATGAGAGAGGCCTGTAATTGACATCATAGGTAGACCACAATTATGAGAGTCAAAATGAGAAAACAAAGCCAGAAAACCACCTTGTATGATTTGGCAAGTTTTTTTTTTTGTGAAAATTATGGTGGAAAATAAGTATTTGGTCATTAACAAAAGTTCATCTCAATATTTTGTTATACAGTATATCCTTTGTTGGCAATGGCCATGGTCAAACATTTTCTGTAAGTCTTCACAAGGTTGGCACACACTGTTGGTGGTCTGTTGGACCATTCCTGTATCCAGATCTCCTCTAGAGCAGTGATGTATTGGGCCTGTCGCTGGGCAACATGGACTTTCAACTCCCTCCAAAGGGTTTCTATGGGGTGAGGTCTGGAGACTGGCTGGGCCACTCCAGAACCTTCATATGGTTCTCACAAAGCCACTCCTTCATTGCCCTGGTGGTGTGCTTGGGATCATTATCATGCTGAAAGACCTATACACGTTTCATCTTCAATGCCCTTGCTGATGGAAGGAGGTTTGCACTCAAAATCTCACGATACGTGGCCCCATTCATTCTTTCATGTACACGGATCAGTCGTCCTGGTCCCTTTGCAGAGAAACAGCTACAAAACATGACGTTGCCACCCCCATACTTCACAGAAGGTATGGTGTTCTTTTGATGCAACCCAGCATTCTGTCTCTTCCAAACACAATGCGTTTTGTTTCTACCAAGCAGTTCTATATTGGTTTCATCAGACCATATGACTAGGGTTGAGCGACTTTTATTTTTATAGGATCGGGTCGGGTTTCACGAAACCCGACTTTCTCAAAAGTCGGGTCGAGTGAAATCGGCCGATCCTATAAAAAAGTCGGGGTCGGGGTCGGCCGAAACACGAAACCCAATGCAGTGCAATGGGATACTATGGTTCCCAGGGTCTGAAGGAGAGGAAACTCTCCTTCAGGCCCTGGGATCCATATTTAAGTGTAAAATAAAGAATTAAAATAAAAAATATTGATATACTCACCCTCTGACGCGCCCTGGTAGTAATTGGCATCTTCCGTTCCTAAGAATGGCGCTTGAAAGACCTTTCGATGATGTCACGGCTTGTGATTGGTCACGGCGGCCCACGTGACCGCTCAGCAACCAATCACAAGCCGTGACGTAATTCTCTCAGGTCCTAAATTCCTCATTCTAGGAATTTAGGACGTGAGAATTACGTCACGGCTTGTGATTGGTCGCTGGCGGTCACGTGGGCCGCCGCGACCAATCAAAAGCCGTGACGTCATCGAAAGGTCCTTCACGCGCTCATTCTTAAGAAGGAAGGCTGTCGGAAAGAAGCCGAGGGTGAGTATATTCCTATTAGGTATATACTCACCCTCGGATGCGCCCTGCTTCTTTCCGGTAGCCTTCCTTCTTAAGAATGAGCGCGTGAAGGACCTTTCGATGACGTCACGGCTTGTGATTGGTCGCGGCGGCCCACGTGACCGCTCAGCGACCAATCACAAGCCGTGACGTAATTCTCATGTCCTAAATTCCTAGAATGAGGAATTTAGGACCTGAGAGAATTACGTCACGGCTTGTGATTGGTCGCTGAGCGGTCACGTGGGCCGCCGCGACCAATCACAAGCCGTGACGTCATCGAAAGGTCTTTCAAGCGCCATTCTTAGGAACGGAAGATGCCTGTTACCCGCGGCGATGTCCAGGCTGCGTCGGAGAGGTAAGTATATCAATATTTTTTATTTTAATTCTTTATTTTACACTTAAATGTGGATTCTGATACCGATTTCCGATATCGCAAACATATCGGAACTCGGTATCGGAATTCCGATACCAGATTCAGAAGATCGACCGACCTCATGGCCGACCCCACACAGGGGTCGGGTCGGGTTTCATGAAACCCGACTTTGCCAAAAGTCGGCGACTTCTGAAAATGGCCGACCCATTTCTCTCAACCCTACATATGACATTCTCCTAATACTCTTCTGGATAATCCAAATGCTCTCTCGCAAACTTCAGATGGGCCCGGACATATACTGGCTTAAGCAGGGGGACACGTCTGGCACTGCAGGATCTTAGTCCCTGGTGAGGTAGTGTGTTATTTGTTGTGAATTCTGCTCTTGGGCTCCCTCCGGTGGTTATAAGTGGTAGCGCTGCTGTCTTTGGATCGCTGCATTCATCAGGTGTGTTCACTTATTGCAATTCTGACTGGGCTATTTAGTCTTGCTTGACCCTTTAGTCAGTGCCAGTTGTCCATTGTTCCTGGAGGATTCACATCCCTGCCTGGTCTCTCCTGCTTTGCTGTTCATTTCAACAAAGATAAGTTCTGGCTTTGTTTTTTGCAGTCCACATGCTGTGGGCTTTATTGTTCAGTTCTTTTCCATGTTTTTGTCTTGTCCAGCTTGGTCTGCATAAGGATTGTTCAGCCAAGCTGGTATCTCTGGAGATGCAGATATACCCTCCATATCTTTAGTTAGATGTGGAGATTTTGTATTTTCTGTGGTGGATATTTTCTAGTGTTTTAATACTGACCGCATAGTACTCTGTCCTATCCTTTCTATTTAGCTAGAGTGGCCTCCTTTGCTAAATCCTGATTTTAGTCTGCATACACTCACTGGCCACTTTATTAGGTACACCTGTCCAACTTCTTGTTAACACTTAATTTCTAATCAGCCAATCACATGGCGGCAACTCAGTGCATTTAGGCATGTAGACATGGTCAAGACAATCTCCTGCAGTTCAAACCGAGCATCAGTATGGGGAAGAAAGGTGATTTGAGTGCCTTTGAACGTGGCATGGTTGTTGGTGCCAGAAGGGCTGGTCTGAGTATTTCAGAAACTGCTGATCTACTGGGATTTTCATGCACAACCATCTCTAGGGTTTACAGAGAATGGTCCGAAAAAGAAAAAAAATCCAGTGAGCGGCAGTTCTGTGGGCGGAAATGCGTTGTTGATGCCAGAGGTCAGAGGAGAATGGGCAGACTGGTTCGAGCTGATAGAAAGGCAACAGTGACTCAAATCGCCACCCGTTACAACCAAGGTAGGCCTAAGAGCATCTCTGAACGCACAGTGCGTCGAACTTTGAGGCAGATGGGCTACAGCAGCAGAAGACCACACCGGGTACCACTCCTTTCAGCTAAGAACAGGAAACTGAGGCTACAATTTGTACAAGCTCATCGAAATTGGACAGTAGAAGATTGGAAAAACGTTGCTTGGTCTGATGAGTCTCGATTTCTGCTGCAACATTCGGATGGTAGGGTCAGAATTTGGCATAAACAACATGAAAGCATGGATCCATCCTGCCATCATGTCAATATGGACCAAAATCTCTGAGGAATGCTTCCAGCACCTTGTTGAATCTATGCCACGAAGAATTGAGGCAGTTCTGAAGGCAAAAGGGGGTCCAACCCGTTACTAGCATGGTGTACCTAATAAAGTGGCCGGTGAGTGTATGTTATTTCCCTCTCCTCTCACAGTCAATATTTGTGGGGGGCTGTCTATCCTTTGGGGATTTTCTCTGAGGCAAGATAGTTTTCCCTTTTCTATCTCTAGGGGTATTTAGTCCTCTGGCTGTGTCGAGATGTCTAGGGAGTGTTAGGTACATTCCACGGCTACTTCTAGTTGCGGTGTTAAGTTCAGGGTCTGCGGTCAGTACAGGTACCACCTTCTCCAGAGTACGTCTCATGCTGCTCCTAGGCCACCAGATCATAACAGTTATTAATGAAAGCCTTTGTTTCGGTGGTCCCAGTTTTATGCAGGTCATTCACTAAATCCCTCCAAGTGATTCTGGGACTTTTGCTCACCGTTCTTGTGATCATTTTGACCCCACAGGGTGTGATCTTGCGTGGAACCTCAGATCAAGGGAGATTATCAGTGGTCTTGTATGTCTTCCATTTTCTTATTATTGCTCCCACGGTTGATTTCATCACACCAAGCTGCTTGCCTATTGCAGATTCAGTCTTCCCAGGCTGGTGCAGGGCTACAATTTTGTTTCTGGTGTCCTTCAACAGCTCTTTGGTCTTCAGCATAGTGGAGTTTGGAGTGTGACTGTTTGAGGATGTGGACAGGTGTCTTTTATACTGATAACAAGTTCAAACAGGTGCCATTACTACAGGTAATCATTGGAGGACAGAGGAGCCTCTTAAACAAGAAATTACAGGTATGTGAGGGCCAGAAATATTACATGTTTTAGGTGACCAAATACTTATTTTCCAAAATATTTAGCAAAAAAAATCTTGCAAACTCAGGCAAGGTGATTTTCTGGATTTCTTTTCTCATTTTGACCCTCATAGTTGTGGTCTACCTATGATGTCAATTACAGGCCTCTCATCTTTTTAAGTGGGAGAACTTACAAAATTGGTGGCTGACTAAATACTTTTTTTTCCCCACTGTACATGCTGGAGGTGCTAAAAAAGAAATGGACTTGGAGAGAACTGTACATGTATTTTCACATTTTCTACGTCACAACATAAAGCTGAGCATAAAGGAAATCAATAGACAGCGAACATCTGCAAGTTACTGCCAAAATATGAACCTGTCACTGTAGCGGTGTGCTGTCTAAGCATTAGCTACTTCAATCCATAGAAATTTCCCATTTAAAACAAAGTACTGTTATAGAGTACAACAAAGAGCCTAATAAATCTATGTATAATTTAGAAACAAATGTACCAATCAGTGGTACATATAAAAGACAAAGGGCCATAGCAGACATCAACTTTATCTTGTAGGATTGACACATAGGAATGATGTTTATTTTACCCTTGGGCACTACTTGCTTTCTTTTTTTTCCCAAATAATGCAGTTGTTTTTAGTCAAGAGAGTGCTGATTGGGGTACTGCCGCCTAATAACAACAGGGAAGTGGCCTCTTGTCTCAAAGGCCCAATGTCTTTATGATAAGTATCTCCTAGTACTTAGAACATTTAGAAGAACAGGTCATAATTCTTCGTTGATGTGGCTCTTTAGGGTTTGCCCAAAGTCTAATAGGCTTTCCTTAACTGAGGCAATTATGAAAGTTTGATGTTCTTGTTCTGTATCTAAATACCTTGGCAAGGTGGCTTGACTCTCCACCCTTGCTAGTCTGCACCCGGGACACATGTGTCCAGAATCCTTTTTAACCACACACATAGATTTTTTTAAACAGTTCAGTGGAGACTTCTGAATAGGAGAACAGTTAGGACCAGTGGCATAACTTGAAGCTTTTAGTCCCCAATGCAAAATCTAAAAAAAAAAGGCCAAAACTATCACAGGACTACATGTAACGGGCTGGGTGGTGGAACCACTGTGCCGAAGCCCAAGGAAGACCTGGAGGGGCATGACTAGGAGCCTCACCCAATCAGACCACGTATACACAGCAACTTATGACACCGAGATCCGAGGAGAGGCAAGGGAGGTGGTCCAGGTGCTACTCCAGGACTGACCTTGGGTAGATGGCAGCTGACCCCTAGAAACAGTTAGATGGGGTGGCCCAAGGGAATATCCAACAGTTGCAGGCAGAGTAAGATGACAGGAACCACAGATGCAAACAGGACTGACTGATGGAGAGATGAGCACTGGCAGGTGCAACTGGACTGGCTGCCGTTGAGATGAGCACTAGCAGGTGCAGCGGGACTGGCTGCCGTTGAGATGAGCGCTGGTAGGTGCAACTGGACCGGTTTCCATCAAGATGAGCATTGGCAGGTGCAACAGGACCAGCTGACGTTGAGATGAGCGCTGGAAGGTTCAGCAGGCTGATATACAAGCACATGGGCTTGAGAACTCACAAGAGTGTTAGGAAAACAAACTCCCAACATTGCACAGGTACCTCCATGTTGGAGGAGGTGCTTTAAATAGTAAGTGTCCTCCAGCTATTGGGACCAAAGGGACCTTTTGAGTTCACAAAGACTTTTGAGGACCAGGGACAATTGTAATCCCTGCACCCACAATAGTTTAACCAGGGTCAGGAGACATTTTGAGAAGAGGCAAACCTCAGAGTTCATCGTGTGTGTGTGGGATAATCACAACTGGATATATCCTTAGCTTGGGTAACCAAGTTTACAATTAAGGATCTGCACCTTAGTTAGAGTGGGTTTTAGTGGGCAATACAAATAAATCCCTCTTGGCTCCTCCTTTACAATTAACCTTGCCACGAGTGCCCATCAAATATAATATTGGCCCTGAATTTTCACCTGTTAAACATTAACAATGATCAATAAATCCACCCAACCCATAAAGTAATAGTGGCTATATATATCACAGACATCATCCAAGTGCCGGTGAAGCAGTGTGGTGATATAATCAGGGGCCTTTGTGCCCCTTTTATTCTGTCAGCCATAGTCCCAAAGTGTCTTGCAGCCTACGAAACAGCCCATGGCTCCCTGCTCTATCACAGGGGGAACCTGTACTAGTGCCAATGCTGATAGAGTTGAGAGTGGTGGTCACTCAAGGTGAGCCAAGACCCACCTTGTATTTGGGCCCAGGGCAACCACCCTCCCCCTGTTTGCCGCTAGCGATACTACTGATTTGGACATAATCATTAAAAAGTGCGTAAAATTAGGCATCTGCCATATCATCTTACACAGGTCTACGAATGAAATATAATTAACATTTTCTTCGTATAAATATAACTTTGTAGTGTCTACCATATGTATTGTTGCCTAAATTGGCTATTGGCTGCACATTAGCTGTTTTGGCCAGGTAAACCAATTGGATATGCAATGTCACATTTAATATAAATTTACTGTTTGAAAAGATATAACAAAAACCAGTTGCTGTTTCATTTCATGTATTTTTTATGCTCTGTCAAAGGCAAACACTGTGTCCAGAATTTTGGAAATAAAAACAAAGAACAGGTCATTTATAATTATTAAATAGCATCAATACATTCGACAGCTGTAATTATTTATTTACGGGGAGAACACAAGTGTATTCTCTAATGTGAGCCGAGATTTTCCAAAAGGAATATAAACCAGGCCCTGCCAATTTTTTTGAAATCCTAAACGCATATTTTGTTCTTTGTGTGAGCACGAGGCCATGAATAATGCACTGGCAAAAAAGTATAGACGTGAGTCATCTATTCCCGATACAGAACAACTAATGGGAGATACATATTAGTTCATCCTGATGAAATGTTTCATTTGTTCAGCTAAAAGGCAACCTATACTAAATGGAAAAAAAAAATCATAAAAACAATATTTTACATAGATATTTTGGCCAAATGTAGCTAATTCCACCCACATGTACATTTTGAATAACAGTATAGCAAGTTCTTCCCAAAAAGTGGGTTACTAGTAGGAGTAATATTCACCTGCGCTAACTACAATAGGGTGAAAATGTGGAAATCAGATATGGGTTAGAAATATAGGTTAAAAACCACTTACAATTTGCTAATGTTTGAAAAAGTATGGATAGACTCCAGATTCTGTTTGATGCCTGTTGCGGGTGGCGTTATAAGTTATTGGTGCCAATATGGGTACTGCGCTGTTTGCAGATGCTCAGGTGTTTGAGGATGTTCACTCTTGTATCGTCTTACGGTTCCCCCTGAGGGATAAATGTACATCTCTTAAATTGTGATTACACTAGTCCATATATAGAGCCTAGAAATGTGGGTCTGGGTGTACTCACTCTTGATGGGCGGTCAATGTGCTGATAACCATCAGCTAGGAGGAGGCGCTCAGGGCAGGATATATGTCCTGTGTAATGGAGTTTGGGAGGATCGTCTGCCTGAGTGAATGTGCCAATACAACATACAGATCAACATGCACACATGCTAATAGTGCCCACTGCACTGACGAATACTCACTGATTCCCCGTGCTGCAGGGCCTGGATATTGTGCAGGTCGCAAGCGAGTTACCACTGTGATTTTGTGAGGTAGATTGCGAGTAAGGCTGCGGCGAGAGCCACAGGACCGCGAAAAGCCTCGCATGCCCCAGCCGGAAGCAACGCCGAGGTGGCGGTTGAGAAGGGTGGGTGGAGCTAGGGGTGACGTCACCGAGCTACATAGGACAGGTGTGCTGTGAACAGCCAACCAACGCGTTTCAAGGGCTCTAGCCCTCTTCGTCCCAAAAAGGCATAAGAGTACTTTCTAGACAGAGCTATTGAGCTGGTGGCAGCTATTAAATATAATTCTCTATACCTACTCTAAAGGTAGGTGAAAGTCTACAGCCATAGCAGGGTTTACATAATCCGGAGGTTGAGGAATATACTGCGTGGCTGTGTTATATACAGCGTGGGCTGTGTTATATACTACGTGGCTATGCTATATACTATGTGGGCTGTGCTATATACTGCGTGGCTGCGTTATATACTGCGGGGGCTGTGTTATATACTACGTGGCTATGCTATATACTACGTGGGCTGTGTTATATACTACGTGGCTGTGTTATATACTACGTGGGCTGTGTTATATACTACGTGGGCTGTGTTATATACTACGTGGCTGTGTTATATACTACGTGGCTGTGCAATATACTATGTGGCTATGCTATATACTACGTGGGCTGTGCTATGTACTACGTGGGCTGTGTTAGATACTACGTGGCTGTGTTATATACTACGTGGCTGTGTTATATACTACGTGGCTGTGCATTCTAGAATACCCGATGCGTTAGAATCGGGCCACCATCTAATAGGTAATAATCATCCAGATAAGGATCTTCACTGATCACTAGTGAATGAGGTGGCATTGTGTATCTTCTTCATTCATTGTCTATATTGCCAGAAAGGCATGCATGGTCCTAAAGTCGTTTCTTTTGGGCACTATCACTTCTAGCGTCAATCGAACTGTTACCACTGCACAAAAAAATCTCCTAATTCCCAAAATTCAAAGTGGGTCTGTACTTTCCTCGCAGGACAAACTGTTAATTTATATACTTTTGCAATGGGTTAATAAGGAAACAAGATCATTTTCAGTTATTCATGATAAGGTTTACATTAAAGCATCACTCCAGTGTTATTTTAATTACAGTGATGGAGTGGTGCTTCTAATCTAAGGTCCCTGAAACGAGTATTGGGGACCACATTCTAAATTCCCTATCAGTATGCCTTTGAAGTGTGGGAGGAAACTGGAGAACCCGGAGGAAACCCACACAAACACGGGGAGAACATACAAACTCCTTGCACATATTGTCCTTGGTGGGATTTGAACCCAGGACTCCAGCACTTTAGTGCCAACCAGTGAGCCACCGTACTGCCCGAAAGGCAAAATAAACAGTGAGAAAAAGATGATTATTATATATGATTATATTAGATGATTAAAACTACCATAAGTAAAGTGATCCAAATGACCCCCAATAAAGGAGCCTGGGGATCACTCCTTTTATACATTGTTGTTTCTCTCTGTAGATCTTCCCCTGCTCTGCATAGAATGAAGCAGAGATCTATGGCAAAATGAATAATTCCGCTTGGAGACTAGTGGATAGGAAAATAATGACTTTAGAATCTGCATGATGCTCCCACACTTCAAAGAAACCTTCAGTACCATTAATTTTCTCCTTTCCACATAGTGACAAAGATTCTTCTTCTTGTTCCTCGTGCCCTTACACTGAACTCGCTATTTCCCTAACATTGTCACATTATTACTTAAGCAAAAAGCATTAACTACGTTCACATCCTGGAGACAAATGATTTCTGTCTCTCTAAAATTTATCAAATGAATTCTGCTCCTATGTAAATAGATATTAAATATCTGCCCTAACTTTTCATTATCAGAATATTCCATGTGACTAATTGCAATCTAATACAACTAGCCCACAGATACACAAGCTTGGCACAACATTCACTTCCACAAGTCCATATTATTGTATGATGAAAATGTATTTACAAACACAAAATCCACATATTTCACAAAGCTTCATGTCAGTTAATTAAAAGGGAATCTGTCAGCAGTTATTTTGCTATATAATCTGAAAACAGCATGATGTGGGGGCAGAGACCCTGATTACAGTGATGTATCACTTACTAGACTGCTTGGTGTAATTTTAATAGAATCTCTAGTTTCTCTGTTGTAGATGCAGCAGTGATATGTAGGTGTGCTCTGTATAACATTATTTTTTAACACATCCAATTGTTGAACTTATTTTTATTCCAAGATATGTTGATTAAAATGCATTTTATTCAAGGGACAACCTCTTTAACTGTGAAGAATTGATACAGAATATATATTGGAAAATCATGTAAGTTGTCACTGTACAATGAAAAACATTTATTCGTTGAATTCAAAATACTAGGGGTTCTGGAGATCAATCCAAGGATCATAGAAAGGAGAAGTGGGCAAAATAGACTTAAAAGGATTGTCTTGGATAAGAAACACATGGAGGACTTTTTCCAACAACAGCTCCACCCCTGTCCACAGGTTGGGTCTAGTATTGCAGCTAAGTTCCATTAAAGCACATCCTCGATAATCCCTTTAAAGAGAACCCGTGATTAGGTTTCTCGGCAAACTGATAACAGCAGATTACATGCCACCTAATTAGGATCCTAAAGACAAATTCAGTCCATCCTTGCAGCCCAGCTTACTTCTAAAAATTATCTTTAAACATGAATCTCTCAGCACAGTACTGAGAGCCAACCCAGCCCATGTGCCTCTGATTGATGGATAATAATGGTTTTCAGTGATGCATGCAGACCATGTTTATAGATATGCCTGACTGCAGGAGTGCACAGAATGGATCCTTAGGATCCTAATTAGAAGACGCATAAGCCAGAAGACAGTACCCTTTAAGAATAACCTGGGACTATTGTTGAGCGAATGTGCTCGGAAAAGGTGTTATCTGAACATGCTCAGGTGCTAACAGAGTGTCTTCAGAGTGCTTGAAAAATATGTTCAAGTCCCCGCGGCTGCATGTCTTGTGGTGGTTCAACAACCGGAACACATGCAGGGATTGTCTAACAAGCAGGAAATCCCTGCAGGTGCGGCTGCTAACAGCCGGCGTGAGACATGCAGCCGCGGGGACTCAAACATAGTATTCGAGCACGCTGAAGACTCTTTGTTAGTACCTGAGCATGCTCAGATAACACCTTATCTGACCACATTCGCTCAACACTACCTGTGACCCATTTCATGCTACACAAATCAATGGCCAGCCTGAATAAGAACCTGGCTGCATGACTGTAGAAAATATAGCTTGAGGAGTATCTGTGAGTGGTCTCGAGTGGTGACATTTCCTGGAGTCTCTCCTCACTAAATAATGCTTAGCTATGTGAGAGACCAGGAAGTGTCACCATTTGTGCAGTTCCCGCGACATTGCTCCACTTTATTAGGAGACTGTTCACTGCTGCTCCCGCCCCCCTTTTCATCAGCGATAATTATATTATTACAATTTTCCCTCCCACTTTGCAGCTTCACTATATCACTATCACACTAGTCTTTGCTATGATCAGAGCGTTGTTACTATGACCATAGCTCAGACCATGTGCTAGAAAGCGAAGTTCTAGAGAACAGTGAGAAATCAGCTAATAAAGCAGCTTTATGTCCCCGAGAGCAGCGCTCACATTCACTGCAAAACACTCAACATAGAATCTGCTCTAAGAAGCGACACCACGTTGCTCAGAGCAGATCCACCACTTCTGTGATGTGGAGTGATGCAACGACATTAGGTATATTGGGAAGTGGCGATGACTTTTTACTGATAGTTGTATTAGCATATGATTTGCATGTCTAATCCCACAGTAATAAAAGCCCTTCTCTTAATGATTTTTTTAATGACATATTTAGAATTTGGTTTATTTTTTGACCTGTTTAATATTAAAACAAAAAAGGAGGATTTTTTTTTTGTGATTGGTAATCTTTAAGTACTCATTTGAACAGTAAGCCAGTTCTTTCAATTGTGATGAAATAATTGTGTTCAGTGTTTAGCCTCATGTTTTGGCTCCTCTATGGTCCCCACTTATTATGCTTCTGCTCTATTCATAGACCCCGATTCATCAATATGAGTGTTTGCTTTGCCAGTCTTGATGAACATGGCGCGCGAGTGAAGCGATGGCCGGGGGACCACCACGGTGCAGGAAGACTACTGCACACAAGATGAGGTGCAAACAACAAAGGGTAGATTTATTGGAAGGCAAGGAACGAAGTGAATGAGGAAGATGCAAACAGGGGTAGACAATGGTAAAAGACAATTTACAAGAGTTATAAACGTTATCTTTCCCGTAAAATAGCACGGTACTCCAACTATTACAGACTCAAAATATGTCTAACCAGCAAATGTAAACAATAAACAAGTGATGATGCTACTCTACATATAACCTCCCTGGCCTTTACTAAGCAGGCCACACGGCTCCCGTGTACTGACTATTGAAGCCTACACTAGGCTCTAACAGGTGCAAGAAACAGGAACAGACTCACGGTGATGTTGGAGAATCAGCTCCAGTCCCAGGGGGCCCCCAGCAGTCTAATATGGTGGTGCGCACGGCTTTCTGTCAGCTCTGTGAAACTTGGTCTTCTCCTTGCTTCTGGATCCTAGGGATGCTCCTGGTAACTGTAAATCCCTTTCTCTGTATCTTCGTGGCTCTCTTGCAGCTATGTCAGGACACAGTTCTTCTCTCTTTCAGCTTTCAGCACAAAAAGTCCTCTGCAGCAGCCTCAGTTCACACACGCTGCTCCAGCTCCACACCTGCACTCTGCCAGACTAGTTCATCACACCAACTATTGCAGGGGAGAAGCAGAACATTCCATCATGCCAGACAAGGGGGTGCAGCCTCTTAAAGTGACAGCATGTTCTTTACTGTCTATAACAGCACCACCCTCTTACATGCCTCCTTTTATGATCCTTAGTGGCTGAGGATCACGAATAGACCAGCAAGTGAATAAACTAAGGACAAGCTCTAGGGAGATGGTAACTGGACTGATCGCAAATCTGAACCTATCCAACACAAATAGAGGTAGCCGGTGAACGTCCCTAAAAAATTCCTAGACGTCTCGAGCCAGCCTGAGGAACTAGCTACCCCTAAAGAGAAAAAAATACCTTGCTTGCCTCCAGAGAAATAATCCCCAAAGATATAGAAGCCCCCAACAAATATTAACGGTGAAGTAAGAAGAAGGCACATACATAGGGATGAAATCAGATTCAGCAAAAGAGGCCCACTAGTACTAGAAAGCAGAAAATAGAACAGGGGTCTATGCGATCAATAAAAAACCCTTACAAAATATCCATCCTGAGATTTCAAGAACCCACGCACCAACTAATGGTGTGTGGGGAGAAACTCAGTCCACTAGAGCATCCAGCAAGCGAGGGAATCACATCTTAGCAAGCTGGACAAGAAAACATGATAAACACTGCTGATCAAAAAATGAGCAAAACAAAACTTAGCTTGTCCTGGATGGACTGGGAGCAAGGTAGTCAGAAGGAATCTGAGTAGCACTGATTACATCGACAGCCGGCAACAAGTGAAAGAAAAACAGAGCTATATAGGAACCTCCCAGAGGATAACGAACCAGCTGATAGCCAGAGACCAGCAGGATAACAAACAAAGCCACCAGGGGGAGCCCAAAGCAAAAGTCACACCATACCACCAGTGGCCACAAGAGGGAGCCTGAAAACAGAGTTCACAACAGCTTCCCTTCTTAATGATGGTCGTCTTCGGCCATCACAGCATCAGGGTCAAAGTGTAATGGAGGAACATTCAATGCGGAAACAGCACCTAGAGAGGAGGCAATAAAGTTGCAAAAACAGACAGCGCACACTGTTCTACATATCGGACTGGTGGCACCCCTGCATTAGACCTCTGGGATCTCCGAAGCTCTTGGTTGTCAGGCAAGGCTTGATGATCTTCCAGAGGAACACTTGTTACAGGAGACATTGTGAGCTCTTGTCTGGTTTCGTCCTCGCATGGCGGTACTGGTACATCCATGGGATTACCGTCTCTGTGCGGCTGAGGACCCCCTCCTGTGTCAGGGATGGTCCACCACTCATCATCGATTTCACCATCAGGCATGACAGATTCAGGAAGTGGAGTAGCACCTTCAGGCAACAATGGCGTAGAACAGACCTCAGACCGGCAAGGCTGCAGCATATTTCTGTGAAGTACTCTAGGGGCGGATGCCCCAGTCTCAGTCTGTACCTTGTAGACAGGGCCGTTAGCACACACTCGCTCGATAACTTTGTACGGCGGTACTTCCCATCTCTCACTTAGTTTTCCCTTGGGGCGTTTCTCTCTGACTAATACTCGGTCTCCAGGTTGGAGGGGTAGCTCTTGAGTCAGTTTACGGCCCATATGTTCTTTTTCTTGCAACTGCTGACCCGCCAAACGCCTTATCGTTTGCAATCGTTGCCGATGCTCTTTCACCCATGAGGTGACAGTTTGCTCCATCAGCTCCTCTGGCTGTTCCAAATTCAGCTCAATGATCTCTCGTCCAGCTCTTCCAAACAATAGTAGATAGGGGGTATAACCCGTGGTGGAGTGGACCCGATTGTTGTAGGTCCAGACCAATTCCGGCAGATAGTCTGGCCAACACGCCTTCTTATCCTCCTCCAACGTTCTCAGCATTTGAAGTAAGGTTCGGTTGAAGCGTTCACAAGCTCCGTTGCCTTGAGGGTGGTAAGGGGTGGTCCGGGATCGCTCAATGCCATACATACGATACAATTCTTCCATCACCTTGCCTTGGAAACATGCGCCTTGGTTGGAGTGGATGCGCTTTGGGCACCCATACACCCGGATGAAGTCTTGACAGATGGCTCGCGCCGCCGATTCTGCAGTCTGATCTCTAGTCGGAGTGACTATTGCGAACTTAGAGAACTGATCGGTCATCACCAAACAGTATTGCAGCCCCCGGGCCAAATGTCCCACGAGAAGATAGTCAATCATCAAGACTTCTAGCGGTTCCTTAGTTTGTATGGTTTGGATGGGTGCCCTCTGTTCAGTACTCTTAATGAGGTCACATACTCGACATTGCTGGCAAACCTCTTCCACCACAAACTTCAACCGGGGGCAATGCACATACCGCTGTAACCATTGGTAGGTCTTTGTGGGGCCGAAGTGTGCTCCAAATTCATGGGCTTCTTTAGCTACTTCTTGAGCCATTCTTCCTGGGATGACCACTTGCCACCTTACTTCCATATCTTTTGGCTGTTGCCTCTTACGCTATAGCACTGACTCTCGCACTTCCAGTCTATCCCACTGGTGTAACACACTCCTCATTTCAGAGTCCAGATCATCTCTCTCTTGTTTGCCAGGTTTACGCTTTTGAGTTTCCGACCATTTCATCTGTCTCAGCCCTTCGTCTTCATCCTGAACGTGTCCCCATTCCTCAGTGGTTCTCCCTAGGGACCAGGGTAATGCGCAGGCCTCCCTTCTTGACTGGGCCGCAACCATTGGGGGCTTAAACTTACGAAAGTCTGGGGTTTCTTCCTCTTCGAGTTGCTCATCAATATCTCCCACTGGAGTCTCCACAGTCACTCTTGACAGCCCATCAGCATTTGCGTTTTCGGTAGCAGAGTGATAACGGATGGTAAAGTCGAACTTGGCTAGGCGAGCCTCCCACCGTTGTTCCAAGGCCCCCAATTTAGCATTCTCAAGGTGGGCCAGGGGATTATTGTCTGTTCGAACTTGAACTTTGGCACCTGTCAGGAAGCCTGCAAACTTTTCTGTCATGGCCCACACCAGGGCCAGGAGCTCTAACCAGAAGGAGAGGTAATTGTGAGGGTTTATTTTGCTGTCTCGCAGAGACCTGCTAGCATACCCGATGACTCTCTCATGTCCATCCTGTATCTGAGAAAGTACTGCACCGAGTCCATGAAGGCTACCATCTGTGCACAACAGGAATGGTTGATCGAAGTATGCGTAGGCCAAAATTGGGGCTGAGGTAAGGGCATTCATTATAGCCTGGAAGGCCTCGTCTTGTCCCTGTGCCCAGGGGATGCGCTGGGTCTTCGGCACTCCAGCGCTCCCCCTCAACAACTCATTAAGAGGACCTGCCACCTTCGTGAAGTCTTTAACAAACCGGCGCTAGTACCCAGCGAGTCCCAGGAAGGCCTGGAGTTCTCTCACTGTTCGAGGGACTGGCCACTTCTGGATAGCAGCCACTTTTTCTGGCGAGGGTAGAACTCCATTTTGTGACATTATGTGGCCCAGGTACTCGATCTCTCTCTTGAAGAGGTGGCACTTCTTTGGCTTCACCTTCAGGTTATGAGTCCGCAGTCTTCCAAGTACCTGTCCAAGCCGGGCAAGGTGTTCTTCGAATGAGGCGGAAAACACAATGATGTCATCCAGATAGATCAGGGTAGCCTCAAAATTTAAGTCTCCCAAACACTTTTCCATCAGCCGTTAAAATGTGCCTGGAGCATTGGAGAGCCCGAAGGGCATCCGGTTAAACTCGAACAGCCCCATAGGGAGGATGAAGGTGGTTTTCTCTTTGTCTTTCTCTGCCACGGCTCCTAGCCAGTATCCGCTTGCTAGGTCCAGGGTAGAGAAGTACTTGGCTTTCCCCAAGGCTGTCAAGGATTCCTCGATGCGGGGCAATGGATACGAGTCTCGAACAGTGCAGGCATTGAGTTTCCTGTAATCTACACAGAACCGGATGGTCCCATCCTTTTTCTTTACGAGCTCCACTGGGGCTGCCCAAGGGCTCTTACTACTCTGCACCACTCCTGAATCCAGCATCTGCCTCAGTAATGTTTTCACCTCTTGATACATCTTAGGCGGGATCTGCCGGTATCGTTCTCGAATTGGACGAGCTTCCCCAGTTGGTATCTCATGCGTGATGGCTTCAGTACAGCCGAAATCTTCGGCGTGACGGGCGAATGCGGCCTGATTTTCCCACAGCGTAGTTTCTATTGCTTTCACACGCTCAGAGCCCAGAGCCTTCACATCCACTTCCATTTGGTCAAGGATGACCCGTCCACTCCACTCCGGGGATGGCGTCTCTTCGTCTCCTGCAGCAACTGCTAGGGTCCACCCCACACCTTCTTTTGGTGATAAAGACATCTCCTTCTGACTCACCACTTCACCCTTATGTAGGTACACCAGGGCCAGATCTGTCCCTCGTGGCAAGGTGACCCCCCGGGGCCCACATTCAAAGCTCTTATGGTGACATGTCCTCGCTGGACCACAGCTATCATATGAGCTATCATGACTTCTTGGTCCACCCCTCCGCCTACCACAGGCTGAACAACCACTTCCAACCCGTCAAGGCTGCGGTGAGTCCCCACTGGAAGGTATACTATAGTTTCTCGCTCGGGAGGTAGGATTACAGGTTCTTTGCCAGGGGCCCTGATGGCCTCTACTGTCTTTTAAGATGGCACATTCTTCTGCGTCCCACAGATGTGGATCAATCGTTGAAGGGCTTCTTGAGTGGGCTTATGTGTAGTAGCCTTCTTCCAATATCCAGGTCCCCGTTTGGTAAACATAATCTGATCAAGTTCACGTAGGATATTCATTCCCAGTACTACAGGCACATCTTCCTTGATAGGCTCAGGGACTAGCAGGATCCATTTTCTCTCAACTTCTTGCCCACAGATTTGAATATTCATCCACACGACCCCTGTGACCGGGATCGGTTGTTGGTTGGCAGCAAACAACCGGATCAATGTCTCTTTTTCTGGCTTGGCCAGGTCCTGGAAATGCTGCTTGAAATACGCTTCCGGCAGCGTTGTACCTTATGACCTGGTATCTTTCAGGCAATCCACTAGAACTCCTTCGAATTCAGCACATAGGATGGGGCTCCCAGCAATCAAGTGTTCGCTATGGTATGGAGCGGCCTCTCTTCTCGCCTCCCCCGCAGAGTGCCGCACTACTGCGGGGGTTGGTAGTTTAACGTCGGCTTCCGCTGACCTTGAGTATAGTTCCGACTGTCTCTGGCAAGGTGCCCCCGTCCTCCACAATCCCAGCATTGGATGCCTCCTCCTCGCCGGGGGGTACCTCGAGCCTGTCCTCGTGCCTCCGATGCCTGATGGGAGGGGGCTTGCTCCCACTGATCCCTTATCGGTCGGGCTGAAGAATGGTTGCATGAGTACGGTGGATCAGACTTGTAGTTCCCCCACTCTTCGCTCCATCTGGGTCAGTTTCTCTTGTACGTTGACAAGGGACCGCTGCAAGTCCTGCGCCACCTGGACCAGCACCTCCTGATGGTTTGGGTCCCCTCTGGTATTGGCGCCCTGGACACGCATCACCCCAGACGCATAGCTCTCTTCTTTACTTCGGGCCACTGTTTCCACCAGAATTTGACGAAACGTAAGAGCCGGATCTGCCTGGACCCGTTCTGACAGTGCTCGCCTCAAGGATGTGCTGTGCAGTCCCAGAATGAATTGCTCCCGGAGTATCCTGTCTTTAGAGCCCATGCCACCAAATCCATCCGCCTCCTTTCTCTCCACCTCTGCTAACACTTCTTGCAGTGCTGTTGCATACTGAGAAATTCCTTCTTCTTCCCGCTGCAGCCTAGAGAAAAATTTGGCGCGAAGGTGTCTGGCACTAGCAGTCTCGCCGTAGATCTCTTCCAGGAACTTCACTAGCTCCTTCAGGGTACTGCGGGTGAGTTCTGGTTGTAGGCAGACATTTCTATGGGCTTCTCCCTCTAGGGCAGTTAACGCAATGTCCACTTCGAGGTCTGGGCTGATGTTATAAATCTTCAGGGTGCTTTGCAGCCGGGACACCCAGTCGGACAGTGGCATATTCTTGCCGTCAAACTTTGGTGGCACACTAAATATGGTGCCCATAGGGAGTGTCCTTGCAGGGGTTCCACCAATGCCCACGGCATCTCCATTAACTTTAGCATTCGTGCCATTGCTGTCTGCTGCCTCCATCTTGGCGACAGTACCCTGCTCGCAGCGCCACTTGAAGCAATGGCCGGGGAACCATCACGGTGCAGGAAGACTACTGTACACAAGATGAGGTGCAAACAACAAAGGGTAGATTTATTGGAAGGCAAGGAACGAAGTGAATGAGGAAGATGCAAACAGGGGTAGACAATGGTAGAAGACAATTTACAAGAGTTCTAAATGTTATCTTTCCCGTAAAATAGCACGGTACTCCAACTATTGCAGACTCAAAATATGTCCAACCAGCAAATGTAAACAATAAACAAGTGATGATGCTACTCTACATATAACCTCCCTGGCCTTTACTAAGCAGGCCACACGGCTCCCGTGTACTGACTATTGAAGCCTACACTAGGCCCTAACAGGTGCACCAAACAGGAACAGACTCACGGTGATGTTGGAGAATCAGCTCTAGTCCCAGGGGGCCCCCAGCAGTCTAATATGGTGGTGTGCATGGCTTTCTGTCAGCTCTGTGAAACTTGGTCTTCTTCTTGCTTCTAGGGATGCTCCTGGTAACTGTAAATCCCTTTCTCTGTATCTTCGTGGCTCTCTTGCAGCTATGTCAGGACACAGTTCTTCTCTCTTTCAGCTTTCAGCACAAAAAGTCCTCTCTGCAGCAGCCTCAGTTCACACACGCTGCTCCAGCTCCACACCTGCACTCTGCCAGACTAGTTCATAACACTGACTATTGCAGGGGAGAAGCAGAACATTCCATCACACCAGACAAGGGGGTGCAGCCTCTTAAAGTGACAGCGTGTTCCTTACTGTCCATAACAGCACCACCCTCTTACACGAGTAAGTTATGTCAAATTGATTAAACAGTGTGACTGTTAATGAATTTGGCGCATCTTATGGCTATCATGCAACAACAACACAAGACGTGACAGACTGATGGGCAGCGCATTACCATTCCTCTATTCACTAGGCTCCACCTACTTGTCAAAAAATTGATTGAGCTTGCTCATAAGCCTGATAAGTTCTACAATAATTGAGCAACTGCAAGTTGCAACATTTCAAGCAGTTTTTCACCAGAAAACTGTCGGAAACTGCAGAATAAATTGGCCAATAATGTTTATGGAGACCTTTAATTATGGTATTTATGAAATTATAACTTTTGTAGCTCCTGAATAAATTCATGAAAGTATAATTTCCAATATTAACTTCTCTTTTTTTAAGGGTTAAAAGACAGGAATTGCATACTTCTTTGTGTTGAAATATAGTTAAAGAATGAATACAAAGAGTTTTTGCAGAAGATGCAAATGTGACTTGATGAAATACTTACCCCACACAAATCATAAATGAATACACATATATATGCAAAATAGAAGATTCATTTGACACCTGTGAAATTGAAGTCAAAGAAATTAACTTCCAATCACATCAATGCATCAGAAGAAAAGTGTGAAACAGAAGTGGAACTTTTCAAACGAATCACAATCTATTAACCGGAACTTCAAAGCTTCATGCAAATTCATCTTCCAAACTTTCTCAACTGTAATCCATGCATATGAAACACAGATGTGCTGTATCTGGCAACCTTAAGATCAGTTCTTGAATAAAGTATGTCTGCAATTTGATTGGTTAATATGAATAGCAGCACATTTGGTATTCTGACTCTTCAAGCCAGTATGAGTCTAAATCCTTAGCCATCAATCCCTTAGACAAATGTATGATTGTTGTACTCACATGCCAGGCTTCCTCAGACAGTGCCAACTCAGCCGCACTGACTTGAAAAAAGAGTCCAGGAGAAACAGAGTTGATATTCTCTGAAATGTTGGAGGTGTCAGCCACATGTTGTCACCAAGCTTGGATGCAGCTGTGAGTCTCATTCCTCGGTCAGCTGGGTTTATCTCAGAGGGGATGTGATGCCACTGCTTATGAGTAGCAAAACGTCTGATGCGCTCTACTTTATTACTCACATAGACGTAGAATTGTTTTGTTTGATTATATTTGTATCCGAGTACCACTCTACTATCTATGTAGAATGTATCGGAATCGATTGCTATGTCCATTTCATCTCTCACGACTTCAGCGATTTCTACCGCCAATACTGCAGCACAAAGTTCAAGCCTTGGTACTGAGTGTGCAGGTTTAGGGGTTAGTTTGGCCTTGCCCAGAATGAAACCACAGTGCACTTCATTGTGCACTCTCAAGGTCTTCAGATAAGCTACTGCTGCTATGGCTTCTGTAGATGCGTTGGAGAAAATGTGGACTTCTCTTCTGGTGGCAACTGAAGAAGATTTTACAGAGTAGCAAAGTGGAACTTGGAGTTGTTCTAAGACCTTTAGTGACTTCTTCCAGGTCTCCCATCTTTGTTGTTGCTGGGACGGCAGCGGAGCATCCCAATTGGTATTTTCGGCAGTGAGCTGTCTTAGCAGAATCTTGCCTTGAATGGTGATGGGTGCGACGAACCCAAGAGGATCGTAGATACTGTTTATGACAGATGGGACTCCTCGTTTGGTGAATGGTTTGTCGCAGGGTGACACTTGAAAAGTAAAGGCGCCCTGTTTAAT
The DNA here is from genome assembly GCF_051348905.1 of Ranitomeya variabilis. Classification (NCBI taxonomy): domain Eukaryota; kingdom Metazoa; phylum Chordata; class Amphibia; order Anura; family Dendrobatidae; genus Ranitomeya; species Ranitomeya variabilis. The sequence continues at coordinate 81,406,817 of NC_135235.1, read as the reverse complement.
ATCCCATAGCAGACCGAGGCTGCGTTGCATGGGAGGGACGTCGGACCCTAAATCAAGGTCTCTTAAGCTCGTGGCATAGTCTTCAGATGGAAACGCTTCCATTCCCTTTTGACTGTTGGAGATAATTTTGTGGATGATGGCCTGATGAAGAGAGCATTTCCTGAGTCCTGGAGAGCAGATCGATAGCCTCTTCGCTCGAGGATAAAGACTTAAGCCCGTCGTCCACGTAGAAGTTCTTCACTACAAACTGACGAGCATCGCGTCCATATTCTCTCTCACCTTCCTGGGCTTCCCGTCTCGGTCCATAGATTGTTACAGCAGGTGAAGGGCTTTTGCCGAAGACATGTACCTTCATCCGGTAGTCCATGACCTCTGTTGTGAATTTACTTTTTGCTCCCTCTAGTGGTTACTAGTTTTTTGACTCTGGTTTTTCTGTCATTCCTTTTATCCGCACCTGGGTCGTTAGTTAAGGGTGTTGCTATTTAAGCTCCCTGGACCTTCAGTTCAATGCCTGGCAACGTAGTTATCAGAGCTAGTCTGCTGTGCTCTTGTCTACTGATCCTGGTTCCAGTTATATCAGCTAAGTCCGCTTTTTGCTTTTTGCTATTTTGTTTTGGCTTTGTATTTTTGTCCAGCTTGTTCCAAATATATATCCTGACCTTTGCTGGAAGCTCTAGGGGGCTGGTGTTCTCCCCCCGGACCGTTAGACGGTTCGGGGGTTCTTGAATTTCCAGTGTGGATTTTGATAGGGTTTTTGTTGACCATATAAGTTACCTTTCTTTATTCTGCTATCAGTAAGCGGGCCTCTCTGTGCTAAACCTGGTTCATTTCTGTGTTTGTCATTTCCTCTTACCTCACCGTTATTATTTGTGGGGGGCTTCTATCCAGCTTTGGGGTCCCCTTCTCTGGAGGCAAGAAAGGTCTTTTGTTTTCCTCTACTAGGGGTAGCTAGATTCTCCGGCTGGAGCGTGTCATCTAGAATCAACGTAGGAATGATCCCCGGCTACTTCTAGTGTTGGCGTTAGGAGTAGATATATGGTCAACCCAGCTACCACTGCCCTATGAGCTGGATTTTTGTATTCTGCAGACTTCCACGTTCCTCTGAGACCCTCGCCATTGGGGTCATAACAGTTTGCCAGGCCAGTATTAAATGTTTAATGCATTGCAGAAGAGGGATTATAAGAAAGAAGATTCTGAGTTTTTTTTTTTTTTCTTCTTCCCCTTTACCTCAGAGTGGCTATGCTTGCTGCAGACATGAATGTCCAGACCTTGATTACAAGTGTGGACCAGCTGGCTACTCGTGTGCAGGGCATACAAGACTATGTTATCAGTAATCCTAGGTCAGAACCTAAAATACCGATTCCTGAACTGTTTTCCGGAGACAGGTTTAAGTTTAGGAATTTTGTGAATAATTGTAAATTGTTTTTGTCCCTGAGACCCTGTTCATCTGGAGACTCTGCTCAGCAAGTAAAAATTGTTATTTCGTTCTTACGGGGCGACCCTCAGGATTGGGCTTTTTCGCTGGCGCCAGGAGATCCGGCATTGGCTGATATTAATGCGTTTTTTCTGGCGCTCGGTTTACTTTATGAGGAACCCAATCTTGAGATTCAGGCAGAAAAGGCCTTGCTGGCTATGTCTCAGGGGCAGGACGAGGCTGAAGTGTACTGCCAAAAATTTCGGAAATGGTCCGTGCTGACACATTGGAACGAGTGTGCACTGGCCGCTAATTTTAGAAATGGCCTTTCTGAAGCCATTAAGAATGTTATGGTGGGTTTTCCCATTCCCACAGGTCTGAATGATACTATGGCACTGGCTATTCAAATTGACCGGCGGTTGCGGGAGCGCAAAACCGCAAATTCCCTCATGGTGTTGTCTGAACAGACACCTAATTCGGTGCAATGTGATAGAAAAATCGCAAATTCCCTCATGGTGTTGTCTGAACAGACACCTGATTTAATGCAATGTGATAGAATCCTGACTAGAAATGAGCGGAAAATTCATAGACGCCGGAATGGCTTGTGCTACTACTGTGGTGATTCTACACATATTATCTCAGCATGCTCTAAACGTATAGCTAAGGTTGTTAGTCCTGTCACCGTTGGTAATTTGCAACCTAAATTTATTCTGTCTGTAACTTTGATTTGCTCACTGTCGTCTTTTCCTGTCATGGCGTTTGTAGATTCAGGTGCTGCCCTGAGTCTTATGGATCTGTCATTTGCTAAGCACTGTGGTTTTACTCTTGAATAGTGTTGAGCGATACCGTCCGATACTTGAAAGTATCGGTATCGGAAAGTATCGGCCGATACCGGCAAAATATCGGATCCAATCCGATACCGATACCCGATACCAATACAAGTCAATGGGACTCAAGTATCGGACGGTATTCCTGATGGTTCCCAGGGTCTGAAGGAGAGGAAACTCTCCTTCAGGCCCTGGGAACCATATAAATGTGTAAAAGAAAGAATTAAAATAAAAAATATCGCTATACTCACCTGTCCGACGCAGCCGGGACTTCAGCGAGGGAACCGGCAGCGTTGTTTGTTTAAAATTCGCGCTATTACTTGGTTACGTGAATTCCCGGCTTGTGATTGGTCAGGTCGGCCATGTTGCCGGGACGCGGACCAATCACAGCAAGCCGTGACGAAATTACGTCACGGCTTGCTGTGATTGGTCCGCGTCCCGGCAATATGGCCGCCCTGACCAATCACAAGCCGTGACGTCACGGGAGGCTGGACACGCGCTCATTTTAAAATGGGCGCGTGTCCAGCCTCCCGTGACGTCACGGCTTGTGATTGGTTGCGCCGCGGTCAACCAATCACAAGCCGGGAGGCTGGACGCGCTCATTTTAAAATGGGCGCGTGTCCAGCCTCCCGTGACGTCACGGCTTGTGATTGGTTGCGCCGCGGTCAACCAATCACAAGCCGGGAGGCTGGACGCGCTCATTTTAAAATGGGCGCGTGTCCAGCCTCCCGTGACGTCACGGCTTGTGATTGGTCAGGGCGGCCATATTGCCGGGACGCGGACCAATCACAGCAAGCCGTGACGTAATTTCGTCACGGCTTGCTGTGATTGGTCCGCGTCCCGGCAACATGGCCGACCTGACCAATCACAAGCCGGGAATTCACGTAACCAAGTAATAGCGCGAATTTTAAACAAACAACGCTGCCGGTTCCCTCGCTGAAGTCCCGGCTGCGTCGGAGAGGTGAGGATAGCGATATTTTTTATTTTAATTCTCTCTTTTACACATTTTAACATTAATGTTGTTGCGATACCCGATATCCGATACCACAAGAGTATCGGAATCCCGGTATCGGAATTCCGATACAGCAAGTATCGGCCGATACCCGATACTTGCAGCATCGGAATGCTCAACACTACTCTTGAACCATTAGAAAATCCTATTCCTCTTAGGGGTATTGATGCTACGCCATTGGCAGCAAATAAACCGCAGTATTGGACACAGGTTACCATGTGCATGACTCCTGAACACCGCGAGGTGATACGTTTCCTGGTTTTACATAAAATGCATGATTTGGTTGTTTTAGGGCTGCCATGGTTACAGACCCATAATCCAGTCCTGGACTGGAAGGCTATGTCAGTCTCAAGTTGGGGCTGTCGTGGTATTCATGGGGATTCCCTGCCTGTGTCTATTGCTTCTTCTACGCCTTCGGAAGTTCCGGAGTATTTGTCTGATTATCAGGATGTCTTCAGTGAGTCTGAGTCCAGTGCACTGCCTCCTCATAGGGACTGTGACTGTGCTATAGATTTGATCCCAGGCAGTAAATTTCCTAAGGGAAGACTGTTTAATCTGTCGGTACCTGAACATACCGCTATGCGTTCATATATCAAGGAGTCTCTAGAGAAAGGACATATTCGTCCGTCTTCTTCCCCTCTTGGTGCGGGATTCTTTTTTGTGGCAAAAAAGGACGGATCTTTGAGACCTTGTATTGATTATCGGCTTTTAAATAAGATCACTGTCAAATTTCAGTATCCTTTACCGCTGTTGTCTGACTTGTTTGCCCGGATTAAAGGTGCCAAGTGGTTCACCAAGATAGATCTTCGTGGTGCGTACAACCTTGTGCGCATTAAGCAAGGTGATGAATGGAAAACCGCATTCAATACGCCCGAAGGTCATTTTGAGTACTTGGTGATGCCTTTTGGGCTCTCCAATGCGCCTTCAGTTTTTCAGTCCTTTATGCATGACATTTTCCGGAAGTATCTGGATAAATTTTTGATTGTTTATCTGGATGATATTTTGGTTTTTTCTGATAATTGGGATTCGCATGTGGAGCAGGTCAGGTTGGTCTTTAAAATTTTGCGTGAAAATTCTTTGTTTGTCAAGGGCTCAAAGTGTCTCTTTGGTGTACAGAAGGTTCCCTTTTTGGGGTTCATTTTTTCCCCTTCTGCTGTGGAGATGGACCCAGTCAAGGTCCGAGCTATTCTTGATTGGACTCAGCCCTCGTCAGTTAAGAGTTTACAGAAGTTCTTGGGTTTCGCTAACTTCTACCGTCGTTTTATCGCTAATTTTTCTAGCATTGTGAAACCTTTGACGGATATGACCAAGAAGGGCTCCGATGTAGCTAACTGGGCTCCTGCTGCCGTGGAGGCTTTCCAGGAGTTGAAACGCCGGTTTACTTCGGCGCCTGTTTTGTGCCAGCCCGATGTCTCACTTCCCTTTCAGGTTGAGGTGGATGCTTCAGAGATTGGAGCAGGGGCCGTTTTGTCGCAGAGAGGCCCTGGTTGCTCTGTTATGAAACCTTGTGCCTTTTTCTCTAGGAAGTTTTCGCCTGCCGAGCGAAATTATGATGTGGGCAATCGGGAGTTGTTGGCCATGAAATGGGCATTTGAGGAGTGGCGTCATTGGCTCGAGGGTGCTAAGCATCGTGTGGTGGTCTTGACTGATCACAAAAATCTGATGTATCTCGAGTCTGCTAAACGCCTTAATCCGAGACAGGCCCGCTGGTCATTGTTTTTCTCCCGCTTTGATTTTGTTGTCTCGTATTTACCAGGTTCAAAGAATGTGAAGGCCGATGCTCTTTCTAGGAGCTTTGTGCCTGATGCTCCTGGAGTCGCTGATCCTGTTGGTATTCTTAAAGATGGAGTTATCTTGTCAGCTATTTCTCCGGATCTGCGACGTGTGTTGCAGAGATTTCAGGCTGATAGGCCTGAGTCTTGTCCACCTGACAGACTGTTTGTCCCGGATAAGTGGACCAGCAGAGTCATTTCCGAGGTTCATTCCTCGGTGTTGGCAGGTCACCCGGGAATTTTTGGCACCAGAGATCTGGTGGCCAGGTCCTTTTGGTGGCCTTCCTTGTCAAGGGATGTGCGGTCATTTGTGCAGTCCTGTGGGACTAGTGCTCGAGCTAAGCCTTGCTGTTCTCGTGCCAGCGGTTTGCTCTTGCCCTTGCCTGTCCCGAAGAGACCTTGGACACATATCTCCATGGATTTCATTTCTGATCTTCCGCTATCCCAGGGCATGTCCGTTATCTGGGTGATATGTGATCGCTTCTCAAAGATGGTCCATTTGGTTCCTTTGCCTAAGCTGCCTTCCTCTTCCGATCTGGTTCCTGTGTTTTTCCAGAACGTGGTTCGTTTGCACGGCATCCCTGAGAATATTGTGTCAGACAGAGGATCCCAGTTCGTTTCCAGATTCTGGCGATCCTTTTGTAGTAGGATGGGCATTGATTTGTCGTTTTCGTCTGCTTTCCATCCTCAGACTAATGGACAGACGGAGCGAACCAATCAGACTTTGGAGGCTTATTTGAGGTGTTTTGTCTCTGCTGATCAGGACGATTGGGTGACATTCTTGCCGTTGGCTGAGTTTGCCCTTAATAATCGGGCTAGTTCCGCCACCTTGGTTTCGCCTTTTTTCTGCAACTCTGGTTTCCATCCTCGCTTTTCTTCGGGTCATGTGGAGCCTTCTGACTGTCCTGGGGTGGATTCTGTGGTGGATAGGTTGCAGCGGATCTGGAATCATGTGGTGGACAACTTGAAGTTGTCACAGGAGAGGGCTCAGCGCTTTGCCAACCGCCGCCGCGGTGTGGGTCCCCGACTACGCGTTGGGGATTTGGTATGGCTTTCTTCCCGCTTTGTTCCTATGAAGGTCTCCTCTCCCAAATTTAAACCTCGTTTTATTGGGCCTTACAAGATATTGGAAATCCTTAATCCTGTATCTTTTCGTCTGGATCTTCCTGTGTCGTTTGCTATTCACAATGTATTTCATAGGTCCTTGTTGCGGCGGTACATTGTGCCTATAGTTCCTTCTGCTGAGCCTCCTGCTCCGGTGTTGGTTGAGGGCAAGTTGGAGTACGTGGTGGAGAAGATCTTGGATTCTCGCCTCTCCAGGCGGAGGCTTCAGTACCTGGTCAAGTGGAAGGGCTATGGTCAGGAGGATAATTCCTGGGTGGTCGCCTCTGATGATCATGCGGCCGATTTAGTTCGTGCCTTTCATGCCGCTCATCCTGATCGCCCTGGTGGTCGTGGTGAGGGTTCGGTGACCCCTCACTAAGGGGGGGGTACTGTTGTGAATTTACTTTTTGCTCCCTCTAGTGGTTACTAGTTTTTTGACTCTGGTTTTTCTGTCATTCCTTTTATCCGCACCTGGGTCGTTAGTTAAGGGTGTTGCTATTTAAGCTCCCTGGACCTTCAGTTCAATGCCTGGCAACGTAGTTATCAGAGCTAGTCTGCTGTGCTCTTGTCTACTGATCCTGGTTCCAGTTATATCAGCTAAGTCCGCTTTTTGCTTTTTGCTATTTTGTTTTGGCTTTGTATTTTTGTCCAGCTTGTTCCAAATATATATCCTGACCTTTGCTGGAAGCTCTAGGGGGCTGGTGTTCTCCCCCCGGACCGTTAGACGGTTCGGGGGTTCTTGAATTTCCAGTGTGGATTTTGATAGGGTTTTTGTTGACCATATAAGTTACCTTTCTTTATTCTGCTATCAGTAAGCGGGCCTCTCTGTGCTAAACCTGGTTCATTTCTGTGTTTGTCATTTCCTCTTACCTCACCGTTATTATTTGTGGGGGGCTTCTATCCAGCTTTGGGGTCCCCTTCTCTGGAGGCAAGAAAGGTCTTTTGTTTTCCTCTACTAGGGGTAGCTAGATTCTCCGGCTGGAGCGTGTCATCTAGAATCAACGTAGGAATGATCCCCGGCTACTTCTAGTGTTGGCGTTAGGAGTAGATATATGGTCAACCCAGCTACCACTGCCCTATGAGCTGGATTTTTGTATTCTGCAGACTTCCACGTTCCTCTGAGACCCTCGCCATTGGGGTCATAACAGACCTCATTGTGGATGTCGTTGCCCTTGTGCCATAGGAACCTGAGATTCTACTGTCTTCCCTCACAAAGAAGCAATAAAACATCTGTTGGATGTTGGCCATTATCACCATGGGTTCCTGCATGAAGCAAATCAACACTCCTATGAGGCTGCTGTTCATGTTGGGTACAGTAAGAAACAAGCTGTTGAGGGAGACGCCTTCGTGCTGAGCACTGGAGTCAAATACCACACTGATCTGGTTAGGTTTCCGAGGGTGGCAGACCCCGAAGGATGGAAGGCACCAGCATTCTTCTCCTTCCTTCAGTGGTGGTGCGGGTTCTGCATGATCTCTGTCAAAGATGTTTTGCGTGAAATCGATGTTGATATTCTCTGAAATCTTGTATTAAGTACAATGCAGCAGGTGGAAAGAGTAATCCCAAACAGAGAAATATACATGTGCATCCAAAGATAGCTACAGCGAACTGATAATGAAGAAGAAAGGAAGAGCAAAGGCTAACATCATCAACTACAGAAGAGACAAAGGGACAATCTTCAGAGGGCAAGCTTCTCCCTAGCAACAGCAGAATTAAATGCATAACACAGAAAATGCACAACAAGTTGTTCTCAATTCTCATTCATGGGACACAACATTTGGTCGCCCTCCACTTTACTTGATTTCATTTACTACTATGCAAAACCCATCATTAGGGACAGAGGGCATATTTCTATGGTGAACAAATGAATCATTCACATATTCCAGGAGCAACTTTATCAATTCCAAAGATATTTAATTTTTACTAAACTCTATAGCTTTAAAAGTTGATTCCCACTATACAAATGCATCATCTATCCACAGGAGTCCCTGTTTCTATCAGTTGTAAGGTTTTGTAGTCACTCAGATGCGGTTGAAGTAGGCACAGGAAGCGGTTTCAATAAAATGTCCAGGCAGGTTTATTAGAACTGCATAAACCGCTCAGCATAAACAAACAAAACACAGCCTTCTTTGTCACAAAGTGAAAAAAAGACAAAAAATAAACAGTCCATATAGTAGTAGTAGTCTGGGTCCGCTCAGGTAAGTGTGTAGCGCCCCCACTGTCGCAGGGCCGAGGGGTACCCGGTACCGGGCCTCTGAGTCTCTGTTCTGGGGTTGTAACGGTGGCTAGACCCGGTCCGTGACCCTGCTGAGGGGCGTACAATGAAGGTGGAGGGAATGGTGATGATGTTGTGGTGGTGCGGTGCAGGTCGCAGTAAATAACGAGGACACCAGGTTGCAGTCTCTTTACCTCTTTACTGAAGGTCCCAGGATCCTCAGTCCGGAATACGGTTAACCGGGCTGCGCATGTCCGGCCGGTCCGATGGCACCTCCGGAGTTCCCTTTGCAGGTGGAAATCTGTGCCTACCTTCTAGCGCTTGTGTGTTGTGGTCCTCCCCTGCTGTGCTTACGGGATAGTCCCCACAACTGTTGTGTCTGTTTCTGAAGTTCCCTCACAACTCGATTAAGATGTTCCTCTTCGTCCCCCAGATGATATGGCTAGGACGCACCCGTATGACGGGTAGGCTCGGAGTTCTTCCGGGACCCTAGCATCGCCCCTCTCCTATTGTTGCCCCCTGTGTCTTCGTAGGTGATTTGTGTGAGACAGCCCACCTATAGCTGACTGTCCTGTCGTAGGTTTGAAGTATTGCTTGGAGCCTAGTACTTCCTCAACGTTCCGGCCACCAGCTACGCGCCTCAGTAGGATGTTGCCTCGTCTTACAGCACGACTCCTACTGGTATTTCTCCTTGTTGCGTTGATCTCGTTTCTCACTCAGCACAATATACCTCGCTTCTTGTCCTTTCTTAGGGTACCGCCGCGATCAAGTGCAGGCGCGGTCCCGTAACGTTCTCTCTGTTCGCTAGGCCTCTGTCAGGATCCCACCCCTGACAGGGACCCCCCTGAGTCTCTCCCCGCAACACCCTCTGCCACAGGGTGTTGCCTGTTCGATTCCCAGTCAGCTTCTGTCTAACTTTCTGCCTAACCCCCAGTTTTACCAGATTGTGAGGAGTGGCCTAATACATAGCACCCTTAGCTCCCCCTGGAGGCCAGACTGTGAAGTGTTTTGGTGACTGTGATACCTGGTCAGAAGAACTCCTTCAGTGCCATCAGACGTACCATAGCCCCCCTTAGCGGCGGAGCATCAGTACTGCAACGACCAGGACTCTGGGGCGCTGCACTCCCCCCCGGTTAAATCCAGTACTCCTGGACTGGGAAGAAAACAACAGTACATGTCAGCGAAAAGACATACAATTTTGAAATGCAATAACATTAAGCAAGTTTGAACAGAGCTTCCCTTTACGGGAGGTGAGAACACTTGAACGTTACAACATGGTTAAATACTTTAAATAACATACTATAAATAACTTTTCTTACCCATCCAGGTATTCTACTAAGTGCAAATTTTTGAACAATAATTCAACATTGCCTTTAAGGATGTACACACTGAATCCACTAAAGACCTTCTTATAAAACGCTATAAGGCTAATCAACTTTTCCTTCATTTTCCATCTTTACATCTGCAGGACCGCCTGTCTACTTGCCCAGGCCTACCGCCTCTCGTTCTATTACAGGACCACCCCTTTCAGCCCGGGCCTACAGCCTTTCTGCTACTATACACAGTATAGAACTTATGGATCTTAGGATCACCGAGCCATCTCTGTATGGCTCCTAGGAGGACTCACCGACTAACCCCGTCTGGGTTCACTTCCTGTCCTCATTCTTCTAGCAACATCATTAAACATTTCTCACAATTAACTAGCTCACTACATATAACCTTTTTATACGTAAGCATTATTAATACTCTCTTTTAAAGCATCATCATTCTTTAAGTACTATCGATGAACGTTCCCTTTAAGAAGGAACCAAGTCTCTATGAGGTAGTGCAACTTCTCAAGCTGCAAGTCCGTATGCAGCAAGGACTCCGGTACTGCTTCCAGGAACAGTTTCTTCGCAAAGAGTCCTTTCTTTTATAAAACCAGTAGAGGGCACCTTTAGGAAGGTGCAAACTATTTACAAGGAGTTTGTAATCATGCAGTGTTCATGATCCAGCAGTTCTTTCAACAATGATAAAACAGGAAACAAAACAAAAAGCAGAAGAAGGGATCCCGGGTAAACAAAGGGATCCCTTTAAGAGTTAACCCTAGTCGGGTCATAGCAGCAAGAGGACAAACAGTTAACTATATACAAGTGATGAAGCATTCTTGCTTACTCAGTTTCTGGCTGAGCAGGAGGCGGCCTCCCTCCGGGCCTCACCTGGCAGATGGGTCGTGGTGGTGTGACAAGGACTGGTCCTGGATTCAGCAACAACAGGATTCCTCGTCGGGACACCCTCCTCGCTCGTGGGTGAGCACGACCCGTAGCTACACGGTGGGCCTGGATTCCCTGGGGTTCTGCGGGGGCAGGTTCCGGCATCTGCCCTGCAGGAGGCTCGTCCTCTGATGTCCCGGCAGCGGCCTGGAGTGCGACGCACCGCTAGACACCCCGAGCTATCCAGCCAACCTCCCTCCTCCACCGGGTGTAAGTTACCGCGTCTCCGGGCTCCAGGTCGTGACTGTACCTTCCCCCGCAGGGTTCCACCTCTTCCCAATCCACACGGACCCGCAGTGGCTCTCCAATTTCTTGTATAACTCCCCGTCCTTCCCGGGAGTTGAAGAACACTACCACACCCCAGTGTGACGGCGGAGCCTCCTCACAACTCGTCAGGTCGACCTGGACTGCAGGCTGGGGTCTGTTCCGCCATGCCGCCATCAGGCGCCGCAGGTGTTCTGCCTCCGGCATGATCCTCAGGCCCTGTGCCTGCAGCTCACACTCTGCCGCGGCCGGGATGGAGGAAGCAGGGGACACCGGAGTTAGGCGGACCTCCGTAGGTTGGCCCAGTCGAGTGTTCACACGAGCGTCGGCCTCAAGGCGCCGTGCTATCTGCCGGTCCTCGGCTGCGGCCACACACTCCTCAGACGGCGGCCAGTTGGGTCTGCCCATTGGTAGCTCCGTAAGGGCCAGTCCCTGCAACGATGGCGCATCTGGGGCTGTGTCGGGTGGTGCAACCTCATGCTGGGTCGGGTCGTCCCCACGCGGTGCTCTCGGCGCCGCCATCTTGGCTTCCTCTCCAGTGTCTTCTTCCCGCAGTCTCTTTGGTGGGAGGCCCCGTCTCCATGGTCTCCACCCTCCAAAGAGGATGAGAAGGCGGACCTCGGCTGCTGACAGACACGTCCTTAGGATGCAAAAATGTTTAGACTGGGCGGCCATTGTCTTTCGCGCTCTTCAGCTGGTCCACGCCTACTCCACGCCCCTCTTCTTCTCCTGCGCTCTCCTCAGCGCTGTAATGGCGGCTGGTTTTGGCGGCAAATGGCAATCCACAGTCTTTGCAATAAGTCACAGTCCAAGTATAATAAATTACAGTTCCAAGGCACACATGACCTGATTCTTCAGGCTTAAGTAGATCCTGTTCGTGACGCCAAGTTGTAGCGCCCCCACTGTCGCAGGGCCGAGGGGTACCCGGTACCGGGCCTCTGAGTCTCTGTTCTGGGGTTGTCACGGTGGCTAGACCCGGTCCGTGACCCTGCTGAGGGGCGTACAATGAAGGTGGAGGGAATGGTGATGATGTTGTGGTGGTGCGGTGCAGGTCGCAGTAAATAACGAGGACACCAGGTTGCAGTCTCTTTACCTCTTTACTGAAGGTCCCAGGATCCTCAGTCCGGAATACGGTTAACCGGGCTGAGCAAGTCCGGCCGGTCCGATGGCACCTCCGGAGTTCCCTTTGCAGGTGGAAATCTGTGCCTACCTTCTAGCGCTTGTGTGTTGTGGTCCTCCTCTGCTTTGCTTACGGGATAGTCCCCACAACTGTTGTGTCTGTTTCTGAAGTTCCCTCACAACTCGATTAAGATGTTCCTCTTCGTCCCCCAGATGATATGGCTAGGACGCACCCGTATGACGGGTAGGCTCGGAGTTCTTCCGGGACCCTAGCGTCGCCCCTCTCCTATTGTTGCCCCCTGTGTCTTCGTAGGTGATTTGTGTGAGACAGCCCGCCTATAGCTGACTGTCCTGCCATAGGTTTGAAGTATTGCTTGGAGCCTAGTACTTCCTCGGCATTCCGGCCACCGGCTACGCGCCTCAGTAGGATGTTGCCTCGTCTTACAGCATGACGCCTACTGGTATTTCTCCTTGTTGCATTGATCTCGTTTCTCACTCAGCACAATATACCTCGCTTCTTGTCCTTTCTTAGGGTACCGCCGCGATCAAGTGCAGGCGCGGTCCCGTAACGTTCTCTCTGTTCGCTAGGCCTCTGTCAGGATCCCACCCCTGACAGGGACCCCCCTGAGTCTCTCCCCGCAACACCCTCTGCCACAGGGTGTTGCCTGTTCGATTCCCAGTCAGCTTCTGTCTAACTTTCTGCCTAACCCCCAGTTTTACCAGATTGTGAGGAGTGGCCTAATACATAGCACCCTTAGCTCCCCCTGGAGGCCAGACTGTGAAGTGTTCTGGTGACTGTGATACCTGGTCAGAAGAACTCCTTCAGTGCCATCAGACGTACCATAGCCCCCCTTAGCGGCGGAGCATCAGTACTGCAACGACCAGGACTCTGGGGCGCTGCAAGTGTCCTTCAGAAAACACACTGGAGGCCTCACCTCCAGTCCCAGATACTGAATGAGATACTTGGTCTCCATTTTATCTGCCAAACCACACCCCTGGAGTGGGGATATGTGAACAGTCACTCCCACCCATCTCTTTGACTGCTCGTAAATCTCGGCCTTGATACGCCCTGTTAACTATATCAGCACAATGTGTGGTTGAGCATGTTTTCTGGGCTTACATCACCAAAGCTACCAACCTCGATGATGCATATCTCCTCTCAAGCACTTGTCCGGCGGCCATCTTGCACAGTCTATACTAATGTAGCATAGAAAATACCCTTACAATTTTAAAGGGAATCATGTCAGCAGGCTTGCTTTTGCTCTGTAATCTGAAGACAGCACGCTGTAGGGGTTAAAACAAAGTTCAGCAATGCCTGTTGTTTGCTTACAATGTTTGTTTTAGCACCAGTAGCTTATCATTGCTAGGACACAGCAGCACATGCCTCCTGGTCCAGTAATGCCCCCTCCTGTGATAATCACCTCATTATTTATGGACATTGTGTATACAGAGCCTGGTGTGGACGGGGTTAGATTCCTCAGCTCTGCTGCATTGCTGAATCTAAAGACTCTGTGTGAGAACGGCTGCACCCAGTAAACTAAGTGATATATCATTGGATTCGGCTTCTCTTTGCCTACAGTATATCAGGCTTCTCTCAGATGAGGTAGCAAAAACCTGCTGACAGATTCCCTTTAATATTTTATAGATATGCATTAATAACAATCCAAATGATTACACATCACAAACCAACAAAAGAAAATGGGAGGATTCTCTAATTGCTAGTAAAGTGGCACACTGCAATGTTCAAACAGTACCTTATTTCAAAATGTGGTCGATCACCAGAGGGCTATATGATCCAATCAGTGTTAAACCCTAGTGCATATATATCTGCCTGACTGCAGAGGTTGGCACCCTAGGATCATAGTGACAGTGGTACCCCTGCTCCTTGATGGCTGACCCTGGCATATCCTAATGATAAAGCCCCTATCACATACATTGTGCTGATGACCTGGCCTCCCACTTTATAGAGAAAATAGACAATATCCGTCAGGAAATCCACTCCCAGACACCAAGTGCAGTGACTCCCATCTGTCCCTGCATTTCCCCTGGCTCACTCTCCACATTCGATCCCATCACAGAAGAAGAAGTCTCCAGGCTCCTCTCCTCTTCTCTGACTACATGCACAACCGACCCCATTCCCTCACACCTCCTCCAGTCTCTCTCTCCAGTCGTCACAACTCACCAATCTACAATCTTTAATCTCTCCCTCTCCTCTGGCATTTTCCCCTCCTCCTTCAAACACTCTATCATTACTCCATTACTAAAGAAACCCGCTCTCGACCCATCCTGCACAAACAACTACAGACCAGTCTCCAATCTCCCCTTCATCTCTAAACTCTTGGAGCACCTGATCTACTCCCGCCTTACCCGTTACCTCTCCACTCACTCCCTCCTAGACCCTTCACAGTCCGGTTTCCGCCCCCCACATTCGACAGACACTGCACTCATCAAAGCGACCAATGACTTTCTGACAGCAAAACGTAACGGTGACCACTCTCTGCTCATTCTTCTCGACCTTTCTGCAGCTTTCGACACTGTTGACCACCCTCTCCTACTCTTTAGGCTCCAGTCACTAGGCATTAAGGACACTGCTCTCTCCTGGTTCTCTTCCTATCTTTCTGACCGCTCCTTCAGTGTTCTGTTCTCTGGCTCCACTTCATCTCCTCTTCCTCTCACTGTCGGGGTACCTCAGGGCTCAGTCCTTGGCCCCCTTCTCTTCTCCCTCTACACAGCCCCAATTGGACAGATCATCAGCAGATTTGGCTTTCAGTACCATCTTTATGCTGATGACACACAACTAGTGTTGAGCGATACTTTCCGATATCGGAAAGTATCGGTATCGGAAAGTATCGGCCGATACCGTCAAAATATCGGATCCAATCCGATACCGATACCCGATCCCAATGCAAGTCAATGGGACGAAAATATCGGAATTAAAATAAACCCTTTATAAACTTGTAGGTTCATTCTACATGAAGGAAAACAACTAAGAATAATGTAGGATGTATTGGGGGACGTGGCGAAGACATTAAAGGCACAGAGGTTTAGCCCAATGTAATAGAATAGCAGGATTTTGGGGTTTTTTTATGACGTTCGGCGGTAGAAAGATTTTGACTATGTTAATTTTTTTTTTTATTTTGTCAGATATTGATGTTTCACTACTTCCACGCCCTTCACCTTCTTTTTTACTTCTCCCACACTTTCTTCTTCATTATCCTCATCATCAGCTTCTTTGACATCAACTTCTTCACCTTATTCATCTTCTTCTTCATCTTCTACCTATTATTTTTTGGGTTACATTGTTCATATTCTTTTTATTTTACTATTATCTTCATCATATTCAACTTCTTCATCATATTCTTATTTGTGACAGGCATTCCCGTAGTTGTTATCTATAAAAGTTTGAAGATTACACCTTCCGTTCTGCCTGTCACAAAACAGTTACATTTGTCCGCGTTCAGTTTGGCCTGCAGCATCAGGCTTTATCCAGGGGCACCACGAGGAGGAACGGACTCACCCCCATACACTGCTTAGTCTTCTTCTGCTTATAATTTACATAATATTTTTTGCTCTGATATTTAGTGTTATGCTTAATGTTCTTCTGCTCTTTGTTCTGCAGCCTCTTGTTCTTCTGCTTCTCGGTCTTCCAGGTCGTCGTCGTCTCCAGGGTCGTCGTCTCCGGGGTCGTCGTCATCGGGGTGGTCTTCAGGGTCGTCGTCTCCGGGGTCGTCGTCATCGGGGTGGTCTTCGGGGTCATCGTCTCCAGGGTCGTCGTCATCACGGTGTGTTGTGAAATTGGATTCTGGGCTCCCCCGGTGGCCACTTGTGGAATTGTACTTGTGTGCATCATCCCCTCTGTTCACCTGCTCCTATCAGGATGTGGGAGTCGCTATATAACCTTGCTCCTCTGTCAGTTTCATGCCGGTCAACAATGTAATCAGAAGCCTTTCTGTGCATGTTCCTGCTACTAGACAACTCCCAGCTAAGTTGGACTTTTGTCCTTGTGTGTTTTTGCATTTTGTTCCTGTTCACAGCTGCTGTTTCGTTACTGTGTCTGGAAAGCTCTTGTGAGCGGAAATTGCCACTCTGGTGTTATGAGTTAATGCTAGAGTCTTAAAGTAATTTCTGGATGGTGTTTTGATAGGGTTTTCTGCCGACCATGAAAGTGCCCTTTCTGTCTTCTTGCTATCTAGTAAGCGGACCTCGATTTTTGCTAAACCTATTTTCATACTACGTTTGTCATTTCATCTAAAATCACCGCCAATATATGTGGGGGCCTCTGTCTGCCTTTTGGGAAAATTTCTCTAGAGGTGAGCCAGGACTGTCTTTTCCTCTGCTAGGATTAGGTAGTTCTCCGGCTGGCGCTGGGCATCTAGGGATAAAAAAACGTAGGCATGCTACCCGGCCACTTCTAGTTGTGCGGCAGGTTTAGTTCATGGTCAGTATAGTTTCCATCTTCCAAGAGCTAGTTCTCATATATGCTGGGCTATGTTCTCTCGCCATTGAGAATCATGACAGTTTGACCGGCCAAAAAAAAGGGTTAAATTACTGGCTGAGAAAGGAGAGAAAAAAGAAGTCTGCTACAATTTTTTTTTTTTTTTTCCTCTAGTTCTGAGTGTGCTCTTAATTGAATCACTTGCTAGTCTGCCTATACTGCAGCCTTCCTCTCTTTCTCTCCTTCTTATCCTTGAATGGCTCTGTGTTCACCTGTTTCAAATGGATCTTCAGAGTGTAGCTACAGGTTTGAATAATCTCGCCACAAAGGTACAAAATTTGCAAGATTTTGTTGTTCATGCACCTATGTCTGAGCCTAGAATTCCTTTGCCTGAATTCTTCTCGGGGAATAGATCTCACTTTCAAAATTTTAAAAATAATTGCAAATTGTTTTTGTCCCTGAAGTCTCGCTCTGCCGGAGACCCTGCACAGCAGGTCAGGATTGTAATTTCCTTGCTCCGGGGCGACCCTCAAGACTGGGCTTTTGCATTGGCACCAGGGGATCCTGCGTTGCTCAATGTGGATGCGTTTTTTCTGGCCTTGGGGTTGCTTTATGAGGAACCTCATTTAGAGCTTCAGGCGGAAAAGGCCTTGATGTCCTTGTCTCAGGGGCAAGATGAAGCTGAAATATACTGCCAAAAATTCCGCAAATGGTCTGTGCTTACTCAGTGGAATGAGTGCGCCCTGGCGGCGATTTTCAGAGAAGGTCTCTCTGATGCCATTAAGGATGTTATGGTGGGGTTCCCTGTGCCTGCGAGTCTGAATGAGTCCATGACGATGGCTATTCAGATCGATAGGCGTCTGCGGGAGCGCAAACCTGTGCACCATTTGGCGGTGTCTACTGAGAAAACGCCAGAAAATATGCAATGTGATAGAATTCTGTCCAGAAGCAAGCGGCAGAATTTTAGACGAAAAAATGGGTTGTGCTTCTATTGTGGTGATTCAACTCATGTTATATCAGCATGCTTTAAGCGTTCTAAGAAGCCTGACAAGTCTGTTTCAATTAGCACTTTACAGTCTAAGTTTATTCTATCTGTGACCCTGATTTGTTCTTTGTCATCTATTACCGCGGACGCCTATGTCGACTCTGGCGCTGCTTTGAGTCTTATGGATTGGTCCTTTGCCAAACGCTGTGGGTATGATTTGGAGCCATTGGAGGCTCCGATACCTCTGAAAGGGATTGACTCCACCCCATTGGCTAGTAATAAACCACAATACTGGACACAAGTGACTATGCGTGTTAATCCGGATCACCAGGAGGTTATTCGCTTTCTGGTGCTGTATAATCTACATGATGTTTTGGTGCTGGGATTGCCATGGCTGCAATCTCATAACCCAGTCCTCGACTGGAGAGCTATGTCTGTGTTAAGCTGGGGATGTAAAGGAACTCATGGGGACGTACCTTTGGTTTCCATTTCATCATCTATTCCCTCTGAGATTCCTGAATTCTTGTCTGACTTTCGTGACGTTTTTGAAGAACCCAAGGTTGGTTCACTACCTCCGCACCGGGAGTGCGATTGTGCCATAGACTTGATCCCGGGTAGTAAATACCCTAAGGGTCGTTTATTTAATCTGTCTGTGCCTGAACACGCGGCTATGCGAGAATATATAAAGGAGTCCTTGGAAAAGGGACATATTCGTCCTTCGTCATCTCCCTTAGGAGCCGGTTTTTTCTTTGTGTCTAAGAAAGACGGCTCTTTGAGGCCGTGTATTGATTATCGACTTTTGAATAAAATCACGGTTAAATATCAATATCCGTTACCACTGCTTACTGATTTGTTTGCTCGTATAAAGGGGGCCAAGTGGTTCTCTAAGATTGATCTCCGTGGGGCGTATAATTTGGTGCGAATCAAGCAGGGGGATGAGTGGAAAACCGCATTTAATACGCCCGAGGGCCATTTTGAGTATTTGGTGATGCCTTTTGGTCTTTCAAATGCCCCTTCAGTCTTCCAGTCCTTTATGCATGACATTTTCCGCGATTATTTGGACAAATTTATGATTGTGTATCTGGATGATATTCTGATTTTTTCGGATGACTGGGACTCTCATGTCCAGCAGGTCAGGAGGGTTTTTCAGGTTTTGCGGTCTAATTCCTTGTGTGTGAAGGGTTCTAAGTGTGTTTTTGGGGTTCAAAAGATTTCCTTCTTGGGATACATTTTTCCCCCTCTTCCATCGAGATGGATCCTGTCAAGGTTCAGGCTATTGGTGATTGGACGCAACCCTCTTCTCTTAAGAGTCTTCAGAAATTTTTGGGCTTTGCTAACTTTTATCGTCGATTTATTGCTGGTTTTTCTGATGTTGTAAAACCATTGACTGATTTGACTAAGAAGGGTGCTGATGTTGCTGATTGGTCCCCTGATGCTGTGGAGGCCTTTCGGGAGCTCAAGCGCCGCTTTTCTTCCGCCCCAGTGTTGCGTCAGCCTGATGTTGCTCTTCCTTTTCAGGTTGAGGTCGACGCTTCTGAAATCGGAGCTGGGGCGGTGTTGTCGCAGAGAAGTTCCGACTGCTCCGTGATGAGACCTTGTGCTTTTTTTTCCCGTAAATTTTCGCCCGCCGAGCGGAATTATGATATTGGGAATCGGGAGCTTTTGGCCATGAAGTGGGCTTTTGAGGAGTGGCGTCACTGGCTTGAGGGGGCCAGACATCAGGTGGTGGTATTGACTGACCACAAAAATTTAATTTACCTTGAGTCTGCCAGGCGCCTGAATCCTAGACAGGCGCGCTGGTCGTTGTTTTTCTCTCGGTTTAATTTTGTGGTGTCTTACCTACCGGGTTCTAAGAATGTTAAGGCGGATGCCCTTTCTAGGAGTTTTGAGCCTGACTCCCCTGGTAATTCTGAGCCCACAGGTATCCTTAAAGATGGAGTGATATTGTCTGCCGTTTCTCCAGACCTGCGGCGGGCCTTGCAGGAGTTTCAGGCGGATAGACCTGATCGTTGCCCACCTGGTAGACTGTTTGTTCCTGATGATTGGACCAGTAGAGTCATCTCTGAGGTTCATTCTTCTGCGTTGGCAGGTCATCCTGGAATCTTTGGTACCAGGGATTTGGTGGCAAGGTCCTTCTGGTGGCCTTCCCTGTCACGAGATGTGCGAGGCTTTGTGCAGTCTTGTGACGTTTGTGCTCGGGCCAAGCCTTGTTGTTCTCGGGCTAGTGGATTGTTGTTACCCTTGCCTATCCCAAAGAGGCCTTGGACGCACATCTCGATGGATTTTATTTCGGATCTGCCTGTTTCTCATAAGATGTCTGTCATCTGGGTGGTGTGTGACCGTTTCTCTAAGATGGTCCATCTGGTTCCCTTGCCTAAGTTGCCTTCTTCTTCCGAGTTGGTTCCTCTGTTTTTTCAAAATGTTGTTCGTTTGCATGGTATTCCGGAGAATATCGTTTCTGACAGAGGGACCCAATTCGTGTCTAGATTTTGGCGGGCATTCTGTGCTAGGATGGGCATAGATTTGTCTTTTTCGTCTGCTTTCCATCCTCAGACTAATGGCCAGACCGAGCGGACTAATCAGACCTTGGAGACATATTTGAGGTGTTTTGTGTCTGCGGATCAGGATGATTGGGTTGCTTTTTTGCCTTTGGCGGAGTTCGCCCTCAATAATCGGGCCAGCTCTGCCACCTTGGTGTCCCCGTTTTTCTGTAATTCGGGGTTTCATCCTCGATTTTCCTCCGGTCAAGTGGAATCTTCGGATTGTCCTGGAGTGGATGCTGTGGTGGAGAGGTTGCATCAGATTTGGGGGCAGGTGGTGGACAATTTGAAGTTGTCCCAGGAGAAGACTCAGCTTTTTGCCAACCGCCGTCGTCGTGTTGGTCCTCGGCTTTGTGTTGGGGACTTGGTGTGGTTGTCTTCTCGTTTTGTCCCTATGAGGGTTTCTTCTCCTAAGTTTAAGCCTCGGTTCATCGGCCCGTACAAGATATTGGAGATTCTTAACCCTGTGTCCTTCCGTTTGGACCTCCCTGCATCCTTTTCGATTCATAATGTTTTTCATCGGTCATTGTTGCGCAGGTATGAGGTACCGGCTGTGCCTTCCGTTGAGCCTCCTGCTCCGGTGTTGGTTGAGGGTGAGTTGGAGTACGTTGTGGAAAAGATCTTGGACTCTCGTGTTTCCAGACGGAAACTCCAGTATCTGGTCAAATGGAAGGGATACGGTCAGGAGGATAATTCTTGGGTCACTGCCTCTGATGTTCATGCCTCCGATCTTGTCCGTGCCTTTCATAGGGCTCATCCTGATCGCCCTGGTGGTTCTGGTGAGGGTTCGGTGCCCCCTCCTTGAGGGGGGGGTACTGTTGTGAAATTGGATTCTGGGCTCCCCCGGTGGCCACTTGTGGAATTGTACTTGTGTGCATCATCCCCTCTGTTCACCTGCTCCTATCAGGATGTGGGAGTCGCTATATAACCTTGCTCCTCTGTCAGTTTCATGCCGGTCAACAATGTAATCAGAAGCCTTTCTGTGCATGTTCCTGCTACTAGACAACTCCCAGCTAAGTTGGACTTTTGTCCTTGTGTGTTTTTGCATTTTGTTCCTGTTCACAGCTGCTGTTTCGTTACTGTGTCTGGAAAGCTCTTGTGAGCGGAAATTGCCACTCTGGTGTTATGAGTTAATGCTAGAGTCTTAAAGTAATTTCTGGATGGTGTTTTGATAGGGTTTTCTGCCGACCATGAAAGTGCCCTTTCTGTCTTCTTGCTATCTAGTAAGCGGACCTCGATTTTTGCTAAACCTATTTTCATACTACGTTTGTCATTTCATCTAAAATCACCGCCAATATATGTGGGGGCCTCTGTCTGCCTTTTGGGAAAATTTCTCTAGAGGTGAGCCAGGACTGTCTTTTCCTCTGCTAGGATTAGGTAGTTCTCCGGCTGGCGCTGGGCATCTAGGGATAAAAAAACGTAGGCATGCTACCCGGCCACTTCTAGTTGTGCGGCAGGTTTAGTTCATGGTCAGTATAGTTTCCATCTTCCAAGAGCTAGTTCTCATATATGCTGGGCTATGTTCTCTCG
This sequence comes from Ranitomeya variabilis, assembly GCF_051348905.1. NCBI lineage: Eukaryota > Metazoa > Chordata > Amphibia > Anura > Dendrobatidae > Ranitomeya > Ranitomeya variabilis. The sequence goes on along the minus strand of NC_135235.1, from coordinate 81,385,350 downwards.
CCATTGAGAATCATGACAACGGTGGTTGTCGTCTCTGGTGTCGTCGTCATCTTAGGGGTGGTCTTCCGGGTCATCGTGTTTAGTCTCTTGAACTTGGAAATGTAGCAGAAGGTACAAGAAGGCTGAGAAAATGCCGAGAACCAGCTGATGGAACTGGAACTCGGATGGCTACCCGAAGGTCCAAGAGCCAATGGAACTACCGAGGACCAGCTGACGTTACTGGAACCCGGTTACTAAGCAGGAGGTACCCGTGCCTGAAAGCACTACCAAGGACCACCTGACGTTGGTGGAACTCGGATACCCAGAGGGAGGCACCTAAGCCAAAGGCTCTGCCCGGAACCAGCTGACGGTACTGGAACCAGGATGGGGAGCAGAAGGTACAAGAGCAAAAGACACTGCCGAGAACCAGCTGACGGTGCTGGAACCCGGATGGGTAGCCGAAGGTCCAAGAGCCAATGGAACTACCGAGGACCAGCTGACGTTACTGGAACCCGGTTACTAAGCAGGAGGTACCCGTGCCTGAAAGCACTACCAAGGACCACCTGACGTTGGTGGAACTCGGATACCCAGAGGGAGGCACCTAAGCCAAAGGCTCTGCCCGGAACCAGCTGACGGTACTGGAACCAGGATGGGGAGCAGAAGGTACAAGAGCAAGTGTCTGCGTGGCTTTTGCAGGACACGATGCCGGCTGCACAGCAGGGGAACAGCTGGCGGTGCTGAACCCCACTGACACATTGGCTGGTGTTTTTCTCTGTGCAGCTAGCAGTACCGGGCCCCAACTGGCGGTGTTGGAGCCCGGGGTCAGCAGGAGGAGGAGATGGAGCAGAGTGTAGGCCGAAGCCTGCACTGGCGGCAGCTTTTGGGTCTGTTGTGCCTGCGTGGCAGTTGCAGGACACGTTGCCGGCTGCACAGCAGGGGAACAGCTGGCGGTGCTGAACCCCACTGACACATTGGCTGGTGTTTTTCTCTGTGCAGCTAGCAGTACCGGGCCCCAACTGGCGGTGTTGGAGCCCAGGGCTCTGCAGGGGGAGCAGAGTGTAGGCCGAAGCCTAATTGAACCAATTTCAAAGGTAACCTTTAACCCCCCCTCAGGGGTTACAAAGTAGAAGAGCCACAGCTTATGCAGCAGTAGTGCTGCACAAGTCAAAGGTTGCTCTTTTAATTTCGCTCCTTGCACACGCTGAATGAAACACGTATAACATTTAGCCCTTTAAACAGTCAAACTGTGTTGGAGGCGCGAGTTCCCTTTGTAATGAGACGCAGCACAGATGTCAAGAATCCCACCTTGGTGCTGGGTGCAGCCTCCTGAGCGTTGTTATTTGCTGTACAGGAGTCTGCGCTGTCGTGTTATCCCCTGGCCTAGCGCTGTTAGCGCTGCCCATGTTCTGGCATCATTTAATGTCGGCCGGTGCGGTTCGCGATGACCATGAATCCCAGCCCCGCAGTGTCTTAACATTGTTAAAACACTGCGGGGCTGGGATGCAGGGCCTGGCGCAGCACATATGTTCGCCTCTCACACTCGGGTCCTTACACCCGCTTCAGACTGTGCGGCGTCATCTGATCCCTTATCGCATGCCACGGCCATGAAGCCGCACAGTCCGCAGAAGGCGGAAGGAGATGAGGGACAGGCGAACTGATGCACTGATCATGCCCGTCAATCACACCCTCGCAGTCCCAATAAATAAGACACCGAGGGGCGTTGTGTGGGTCAGGGCGGCCGCAGAGGCGCAGGCAGCCAAACAATGATGCCAGAAGACGGGCAGCGCTACCAAGGGGGTTGCAGCGTGTCATTACAAAGGAAAGTCACACCACCGGGACGGTTAAATGGTCACACAGAGGACACATTTTAGACGTGTTTTCAGTTCCACATGTGCGAGGAGAATACGTTTATGAGCCACCTTGCACACATGCAGCATTACCGCTGTACAAGGTGGCCTTTAAAACGTACAAACGCCTGGGGGAGGGGGGACAGGTTCCCTTCAATTTCAGTTCTTGTGTCTGCGTGGCTTTTGCAGGACACGATGCCGGCTGCACAGCAGGGGAACAGCTGGCGGTGCTGAACCCCACTGACACATTGGCTGGTGTTTTTCTCTGTGCAGCTAGCAGTACCGGGCCCCAACTGGCGGTGTTGGAGCCCGGGGTCAGCAGGAGGAGGAGATGGAGCAGAGTGTAGGCCGAAGCCTGCACTGGCGGCAGCTTTTGGGTCTGTTGTGCCTGCGTGGCAGTTGCAGGACACGTTGCCGGCTGCACAGCAGGGGAACAGCTGGCGGTGCTGAACCCCACTGACACATTGGCTGGTGTTTTTCTCTGTGCAGCTAGCAGTACCGGGCCCCAACTGGCGGTGTTGGAGCCCAGGGCTCTGCAGGGGGAGCAGAGTGTAGGCCGAAGCCTAATTGAACCAATTTCAAAGGTAACCTTTAACCCCCCCTCAGGGGTTACAAAGTAGAAGAGCCACAGCTTATGCAGCAGTAGTGCTGCACAAGTCAAAGGTTGCTCTTTTAATTTCGCTCCTTGCACACGCTGAATGAAACACGTATAACATTTAGCCCTTTAAACAGTCAAACTGTGTTGGAGGCGCGAGTTCCCTTTGTAATGAGACGCAGCACAGATGTCAAGAATCCCACCTTGGTGCTGGGTGCAGCCTCCTGAGCGTTGTTATTTGCTGTACAGGAGTCTGCGCTGTCGTGTTATCCCCTGGCCTAGCGCTGTTAGCGCTGCCCATGTTCTGGCATCATTTAATGTCGGCCGGTGCGGTTCGCGATGACCATGAATCCCAGCCCCGCAGTGTCTTAACATTGTTAAAACACTGCGGGGCTGGGATGCAGGGCTTGGCGCAGCACATATGTTCGCCTCTCACACTCGGGTCCTTACACCCGCTTCAGACTGTGCGGCGTCATCTGATCCCTTATCGCATGCCACGGCCATGAAGCCGCACAGTCCGCAGAAGGCGGAAGGAGATGAGGGACAGGCGAACTGATGCACTGATCATGCCCGTCAATCACACCCTCGCAGTCCCAATAAATAAGACACCGAGGGGCGTTGTGTGGGTCAGGGCGGCCGCAGAGGCGCAGGCAGCCAAACAATGATGCCAGAAGACGGGCAGCGCTACCAAGGGGGTTGCAGCGTGTCATTACAAAGGAAAGTCACACCACCGGGACGGTTAAATGGTCACACAGAGGACACATTTTAGACGTGTTTTCAGTTCCACATGTGCGAGGAGAATACGTTTATGAGCCACCTTGCACACATGCAGCATTACCGCTGTACAAGGTGGCCTTTAAAACGTACAAACGCCTGGGGGAGGGGGGACAGGTTCCCTTCAATTTCAGTTCTTGTGTCTGCGTGGCTTTTGCAGGACACGATGCCGGCTGCACAGCAGGGGAACAGCTGGCGGTGCTGAACCCCACTGACACATTGGCTGGTGTTTTTCTCTGTGCAGCTAGCAGTACCGGGCCCCAACTGGCGGTGTTGGAGCCCGGGGTCAGCAGGAGGAGGAGATGGAGCAGAGTGTAGGCCGAAGCCTGCACTGGCGGCAGCTTTTGGGTCTGTTGTGCCTGCGTGGCAGTTGCAGGACACGTTGCCGGCTGCACAGCAGGGGAACAGCTGGCGGTGCTGAACCCCACTGACACATTGGCTGGTGTTTTTCTCTGTGCAGCTAGCAGTACCGGGCCCCAACTGGCGGTGTTGGAGCCCAGGGCTCTGCAGGGGGAGCAGAGTGTAGGCCGAAGCCTAATTGAACCAATTTCAAAGGTAACCTTTAACCCCCCCTCAGGGGTTACAAAGTAGAAGAGCCACAGCTTATGCAGCAGTAGTGCTGCACAAGTCAAAGGTTGCTCTTTTAATTTCGCTCCTTGCACACGCTGAATGAAACACGTATAACATTTAGCCCTTTAAACAGTCAAACTGTGTTGGAGGCGCGAGTTCCCTTTGTAATGAGACGCAGCACAGATGTCAAGAATCCCACCTTGGTGCTGGGTGCAGCCTCCTGAGCGTTGTTATTTGCTGTACAGGAGTCTGCGCTGTCGTGTTATCCCCTGGCCTAGCGCTGTTAGCGCTGCCCATGTTCTGGCATCATTTAATGTCGGCCGGTGCGGTTCGCGATGACCATGAATCCCAGCCCCGCAGTGTCTTAACATTGTTAAAACACTGCGGGGCTGGGATGCAGGGCCTGGCGCAGCACATATGTTCGCCTCTCACACTCGGGTCCTTACACCCGCTTCAGACTGTGCGGCGTCATCTGATCCCTTATCGCATGCCACGGCCATGAAGCCGCACAGTCCGCAGAAGGCGGAAGGAGATGAGGGACAGGCGAACTGATGTACTGATCATGCCCGTCAATCACACCCTCGCAGTCCCAATAAATAAGACACCGAGGGGCGTTGTGTGGGTCAGGGCGGCCGCAGAGGCGCAGGCAGCCAAACAATGATGCCAGAAGACGGGCAGCGCTACCAAGGGGGTTGCAGCGTGTCATTACAAAGGAAAGTCACACCACCGGGACGGTTAAATGGTCACACAGAGGACACATTTTAGACGTGTTTTCAGTTCCACATGTGCGAGGAGAATACGTTTATGAGCCACCTTGCACACATGCAGCATTACCGCTGTACAAGGTGGCCTTTAAAACGTACAAACGCCTGGGGGAGGGGGGACAGGTTCCCTTCAATTTCAGTTCTTGTGTCTGCGTGGCTTTTGCAGGACACGATGCCGGCTGCACAGCAGGGGAACAGCTGGCGGTGCTGAACCCCACTGACACATTGGCTGGTGTTTTTCTCTGTGCAGCTAGCAGTACCGGGCCCCAACTGGCGGTGTTGGAGCCCGGGGTCAGCAGGAGGAGGAGATGGAGCAGAGTGTAGGCCGAAGCCTGCACTGGCGGCAGCTTTTGGGTCTGTTGTGCCTGCGTGGCAGTTGCAGGACACGTTGCCGGCTGCACAGCAGGGGAACAGCTGGCGGTGCTGAACCCCACTGACACATTGGCTGGTGTTTTTCTCTGTGCAGCTAGCAGTACCGGGCCCCAACTGGCGGTGTTGGAGCCCAGGGCTCTGCAGGGGGAGCAGAGTGTAGGCCGAAGCCTAATTGAACCAATTTCAAAGGTAACCTTTAACCCCCCCTCAGGGGTTACAAAGTAGAAGAGCCACAGCTTATGCAGCAGTAGTGCTGCACAAGTCAAAGGTTGCTCTTTTAATTTCGCTCCTTGCACACGCTGAATGAAACACGTATAACATTTAGCCCTTTAAACAGTCAAACTGTGTTGGAGGCGCGAGTTCCCTTTGTAATGAGACGCAGCACAGATGTCAAGAATCCCACCTTGGTGCTGGGTGCAGCCTCCTGAGCGTTGTTATTTGCTGTACAGGAGTCTGCGCTGTTGTGTTATCCCCTGGCCTAGCGCTGTTAGCGCTGCCCATGTTCTGGCATCATTTAATGTCGGCCGGTGCGGTTCGCGATGACCATGAATCCCAGCCCCGCAGTGTCTTAACATTGTTAAAACACTGCGGGGCTAGGATGCAGGGCCTGGCGCAGCACATATGTTCGCCTCTCACACTCGGGTCCTTACACCCGCTTCAGACTGTGCGGCGTCATCTGATCCCTTATCGCATGCCACGGCCATGAAGCCGCACAGTCCGCAGAAGGCGGAAGGAGATGAGGGACAGGCGAACTGATGCACTGATCATGCCCGTCAATCACACCCTCGCAGTCCCAATAAATAAGACACCGAGGGGCGTTGTGTGGGTCAGGGCGGCCGCAGAGGCGCAGGCAGCCAAACAATGATGCCAGAAGACGGGCAGCGCTACCAAGGGGGTTGCAGCGTGTCATTACAAAGGAAAGTCACACCACCGGGACGGTTAAATGGTCACACAGAGGACACATTTTAGACGTGTTTTCAGTTCCACATGTGCGAGGAGAATACGTTTATGAGCCACCTTGCACACATGCAGCATTACCGCTGTACAAGGTGGCCTTTAAAACGTACAAACGCCTGGGGGAGGGGGGACAGGTTCCCTTCAATTTCAGTTCTTGTGTCTGCGTGGCTTTTGCAGGACACGATGCCGGCTGCACAGCAGGGGAACAGCTGGCGGTGCTGAACCCCACTGACACATTGGCTGGTGTTTTTCTCTGTGCAGCTAGCAGTACCGGGCCCCAACTGGCGGTGTTGGAGCCCGGGTTCAGCAGGAGGAGGAGATGGAGCAGAGTGTAGGCCGAAGCCTGCACTGGCGGCAGCTTTTGGGTCTGTTGTGCCTGCGTGGCAGTTGCAGGACACGTTGCCGGCTGCACAGCAGGGGAACAGCTGGCGGTGCTGAACCCCACTGACACATTGGCTGGTGTTTTTCTCTGTGCAGCTAGCAGTACCGGGCCCCAACTGGCGGTGTTGGAGCCCAGGGCTCTGCAGGGGGAGCAGAGTGTAGGCCGAAGCCTAATTGAACCAATTTCAAAGGTAACCTTTAACCCCCCCTCAGGGGTTACAAAGTAGAAGAGCCACAGCTTATACAGCAGTAGTGCTGCACAAGTCAAAGGTTGCTCTTTTAATTTCGCTCCTTGCACACGCTGAATGAAACACGTATAACATTTAGCCCTTTAAACAGTCAAACTGTGTTGGAGGCGCGAGTTCCCTTTGTAATGAGACGCAGCACAGATGTCAAGAATCCCACCTTGGTGCTGGGTGCAGCCTCCTGAGCGTTGTTATTTGCTGTACAGGAGTCTGCGCTGTCGTGTTATCCCCTGGCCTAGCGCTGTTAGCGCTGCCCATGTTCTGGCATCATTTAATGTCGGCCGGTGCGGTTCGCGATGACCATGAATCCCAGCCCCGCAGTGTCTTAACATTGTTAAAACACTGCGGGGCTGGGATGCAGGGCCTGGCGCAGCACATATGTTCGCCTCTCACACTCGGGTCCTTACACCCGCTTCAGACTGTGCGGCGTCATCTGATCCCTTATCGCATGCCACGGCCATGAAGCCGCACAGTCCGCAGAAGGTGGAAGGAGATGAGGGACAGGCGAACTGATGCACTGATCATGCCCGTCAATCACACCCTCGCAGTCCCAATAAATAAGACACCGAGGGGCGTTGTGTGGGTCAGGGCGGCCGCAGAGGCGCAGGCAGCCAAACAATGATGCCAGAAGACGGGCAGCGCTACCAAGGGGGTTGCAGCGTGTCATTACAAAGGAAAGTCACACCACCGGGACGGTTAAATGGTCACACAGAGGACACATTTTAGACGTGTTTTCAGTTCCACATGTGCGAGGAGAATACGTTTATGAGCCACCTTGCACACATGCAGCATTACCGCTGTACAAGGTGGCCTTTAAAACGTACAAACGCCTGGGGGAGGGGGGACAGGTTCCCTTCAATTTCAGTTCTTGTGTCTGCGTGGCTTTTGCAGGACACGATGCCGGCTGCACAGCAGGGGAACAGCTGGCGGTGCTGAACCCCACTGACACATTGGCTGGTGTTTTTCTCTGTGCAGCTAGCAGTACCGGGCCCCAACTGGCGGTGTTGGAGCCCGGGGTCAGCAGGAGGAGGAGATGGAGCAGAGTGTAGGCCGAAGCCTGCACTGGCGGCAGCTTTTGGGTCTGTTGTGCCTGCGTGGCAGTTGCAGGACACGTTGCCGGCTGCACAGCAGGGGAACAGCTGGCGGTGCTGAACCCCACTGACACATTGGCTGGTGTTTTTCTCTGTGCAGCTAGCACATCTGGGCCCCAACTGGCGGTGTTAGAGCCCAGGGTCAGCAGGAGGAGCAGGGGGAGCGGAGTGTAGGCCGAAGCCTGCACTGGAGCAAGTTGAAAGGAAACCTTTAACCCCCCCCCCCCCCAGGCGTTTGTAGCTGGAAGAGCCATCGTGTACACCACTAATGCTGGAAAAGGTAAACTTAGCCCTTTTAATTATGGTCCTTGCAGATGCTGAACCTAACACTTATGAAATGTGTCCCCTCACAGCGTTCAACCGTCCGGTAGGTGGAACTTTCCTTTGTCATGTGACGCAGCACAGCCGTCATTTTTACCCCCTTGGCGCCGTGCGCCGCCTCCTCAGCGTTGTTTGAATCTGTCCCGGAGCCTGCGCTGTTAGGTTACCCCTTGGCCATGCACACATTTTGCGCTGCCCGTCTTCTGACATCATTTGCTGTCAGGCTGGCTGCGCCTGTGTGGGTGCGCTGTCCGAGATTCAGCCTCGCGGTGTCGTCTAATGTAATCCCACCGCGGGCCTGGGATCCGTGGCCATGCGCAGTGCATATCCTCACCTCTCACTCCCCTCCCTACGGCTTCTTCAGACTGTGCGGTGTCACGGCCGTGGCATGCTATTAGGGATCAGCTGACACCGAACAGTCTTTAGAAGCCGTAGGGAGGGGAGTGAGAGGCGAGGATATGCACTGCGCATGGCCACGGATCCCAGGCCCGCGGTGGGATAACATTACACGACACTGCGAGGCTGAATCTCGGACAGCGCACCCACACAGGCGCAGCCAGCCTGACAGCAAATGATGTCAGAAGACGGGCAGCACAAAATGTGTGCATGGCCAAGGGGTAACCTAACAGCGCAGGCTCCGGGACAGATTCAAACAACGCTGAGGAGGCGGCGCACGGCGCCAAGGGGGTAAAATTGACGGCTGTGCTGCGTCACATGACAAAGGAAAGTTCCACCTACCGGACGGTTGAACGCTGTGAGGGGACACATTTCATAAGTGTTAGGTTCAGCATCTGCAAGGAGCACCACGAAAAGAGGCACTTTTTCCCTTTGCATCATTACTGCTGCACAAGGTGGCTCCTTCAGTAACAAACACCTGGGGGGGGGGACAGGTTCCCTTAAATTTAACTTGTTGTGCCTGCGTGGCGGTCGCAGTACACGTTGCCGTATACACAGCAGGGGAACAGCTGGCGGTGCTGAACCCCACTAACACATTGGCGAGGTGTTTGGCTCTGTGCGTACAGCACTTCTGGACGGCAACTGGCGGTGTTGGAGCCCAGGGACAGGTGGAGGAGGAGGAGGTTGGAGGAGGTAGGAGGGATTGCCACACACACAGCAGGGGAACATCTGACGTTACTGAACCCCAATAACAGAGGAGGGACTGTTGACTGTGCGTACAGCACTTCTGGATGGCAACTGGCGGTGTTGGAGCCCAGGGACAGGTGGAGGAGGAGGAGGTTGGAGGAGGTAGGAGGGATTGCCACACACACAGCAGGGGAACAGCTGACGTTACTGAACCCCAATAACAGAGGAGCGACTGTTGACTGTGCGTACAGCACTTCTGGACGGCAACTGGCGGTGTTGGAGCCCAGGGACAGGTGGAGGAGGAGGAGGTTGGAGGAGGTAGGAGGGATTGCCACACACACAGCAGGGGAACAGCTGACGTTACTGAACCCCAATAACAGAGGAGGGACTGTTGACTGTGCGTACAGCACTTCTGGACGGCAACTGGCGGTGTTGGAGCCCAGGGACAGGTGGAGGAGGAGGAGGTTGGAGGAGGTAGGAGGGATTGCCACACACACAGCAGGGGAACAGCTGACGTTACTGAACCCCAATAACAGAGGAGCGACTGTTGACTGTGCGTACAGCACTTCTGGACGGCAACTGGCGGTGTTGGAGCCCAGGGACAGGTGGAGGAGGAGGAGGTTGGAGGAGGTAGGAGGGATTGCCACACACACAGCAGGGGAACAGCTGACGTTACTGAACCCCAATAACAGAGGAGCGACTGTTGACTGTGCGTACAGCACTTCTGGACGGCAACTGGCGGTGTTGGAGCCCAGGGACAGGTGGAGGAGGAGGAGGTTGGAGGAGGTAGGAGGGATTGCCACACACACAGCAGGGGAACAGCTGACGTTACTGAACCCCAATAACAGAGGAGCGACTGTTGACTGTGCGTACAGCACTTCTGGACGGCAACTGGCGGTGTTGGAGCCCAGGGACAGGTGGAGGAGGAGGAGGTTGGAGGAGGTAGGAGGGATTGCCACACACACAGCAGGGGAACAGCTGACGTTACTGAACCCCAATAACAGAGAAGGGACTGTTGACTGTGCGTACAGCACTTCTGGATGGCAACTGGCGGTGTTGGAGCCCAGGGACAGGTGGAGGAGGAGGAGGTTGGAGGAGGTATGAGGGATTGCCACACACACAGCAGGGGAACAGCTGACGTTACTGAACCCCAATAACAGAGGAGCGACTGTTGACTGTGCGTACAGCACTTCTGGACGGCAACTGGCGGTGTTGGAGCCCAGGGACAGGTGGAGGAGGAGGAGGTTGGAGGAGGTAGGAGGGATTGCCACACACACAGCAGGGGAACATCTGACGTTACTGAACCCCAATAACAGAGGAGGGACTGTTGACTGTGCGTACAGCACTTCTGGATGGCAACTGGCGGTGTTGGAGCCCAGGGACAGGTGGAGGAGGAGGAGGTTGGAGGAGGTAGGAGGGATTGCCACACACACAGCAGGGGAACAGCTGACGTTACTGAACCCCAATAACAGAGGAGCGACTGTTGACTGTGCGTACAGCACTTCTGGACGGCAACTGGCGGTGTTGGAGCCCAGGGACAGGTGGAGGAGGAGGAGGTTGGAGGAGGTAGGAGGGATTGCCACACACACAGCAGGGGAACAGCTGACGTTACTGAACCCCAATAACAGAGGAGGGACTGTTGACTATGCGTACAGCACTTCTGGACGGCAACTGGCGGTGTTGGAGCCCAGGGACAGGTGGAGGAGGAGGAGGTTGGAGGAGGTAGGAGGGATTGCCACACACACAGCAGGGGAACAGCTGACGTTACTGAACCCCAATAACAGAGGAGCGACTGTTGACTGTGCGTACAGCACTTCTGGACGGCAACTGGCGGTGTTGGAGCCCAGGGACAGGTGGAGGAGGAGGAGGTTGGAGGAGGTAGGAGGGATTGCCACACACACAGCAGGGGAACAGCTGACGTTACTGAACCCCAATAACAGAGGAGGGACTGTTGACTGTGCGTACAGCACTTCTGGATGGCAACTGGCGGTGTTGGAGCCCAGGGACAGGTGGAGGAGGAGGAGGTTGGAGGAGGTAGGAGGGATTGCCACACACACAGCAGGGGAACAGCTGACGTTACTGAACCCCAATAACAGAGGAGCGACTGTTGACTGTGCGTACAGCACTTCTGGACGGCAACTGGCGGTGTTGGAGCCCAGGGACAGGTGGAGGAGGAGGAGGTTGGAGGAGGTAGGAGGGATTGCCACACACACAGCAGGGGAACATCTGACGTTACTGAACCCCAATAACAGAGGAGGGACTGTTGACTGTGCGTACAGCACTTCTGGATGGCAACTGGCGGTGTTGGAGCCCAGGGACAGGTGGAGGAGGAGGAGGTTGGAGGAGGTAGGAGGGATTGCCACACACACAGCAGGGGAACAGCTGACGTTACTGAACCCCAATAACAGAGGAGCGACTGTTGACTGTGCGTACAGCACTTCTGGACGGCAACTGGCGGTGTTGGAGCCCAGGGACAGGTGGAGGAGGAGGAGGTTGGAGGAGGTAGGAGGGATTGCCACACACACAGCAGGGGAACAGCTGACGTTACTGAACCCCAATAACAGAGGAGGGACTGTTGACTGTGCGTACAGCACTTCTGGACGGCAACTGGCGGTGTTGGAGCCCAGGGACAGGTGGAGGAGGAGGAGGTTGGAGGAGGTAGGAGGGATTGCCACACACACAGCAGGGGAACAGCTGACGTTACTGAACCCCAATAACAGAGGAGCGACTGTTGACTGTGCGTACAGCACTTCTGGATGGCAACTGGCGGTGTTGGAGCCCAGGGACAGGTGGAGGAGGAGGAGGTTGGAGGAGGTAGGAGGGATTGCCACACACACAGCAGGGGAACAGCTGACGTTACTGAACCCCAATAACAGAGGAGCGACTGTTGACTGTGCGTACAGCACTTCTGGACGGCAACTGGCGGTGTTGGAGCCCAGGGACAGGTGGAGGAGGAGGAGGTTGGAGGAGGTAGGAGGGATTGCCACACACACAGCAGGGGAACAGCTGACGTTACTGAACCCCAATAACAGAGGAGCGACTGTTGACTGTGCGTACAGCACTTCTGGACGGCAACTGGCGGTGTTGGAGCCCAGGGACAGGTGGAGGAGGAGGAGGTTGGAGGAGGTAGGAGGGATTGCCACACACACAGCAGGGGAACAGCTGACGTTACTGAACCCCAATAACAGAGGAGGGACTGTTGACTGTGCGTACAGCACTTCTGGATGGCAACTGGCGGTGTTGGAGCCCAGGGACAGGTGGAGGAGGAGGAGGTTGGAGGAGGTAGGAGGGATTGCCACACACACAGCAGGGGAACAGCTGACGTTACTGAACCCCAATAACAGAGGAGCGACTGTTGACTGTGCGTACAGCACTTCTGGACGGCAACTGGCGGTGTTGGAGCCCAGGGACAGGTGGAGGAGGAGGAGGTTGGAGGAGGTAGGAGGGATTGCCACACACACAGCAGGGGAACAGCTGACGTTACTGAACCCCAATAACAGAGGAGCGACTGTTGACTGTGCGTACAGCACTTCTGGACGGCAACTGGCGGTGTTGGAGCCCAGGGACAGGTGGAGGAGGAGGAGGTTGGAGGAGGTAGGAGGGATTGCCACACACACAGCAGGGGAACAGCTGACGTTACTGAACCCCAATAACAGAGGAGCGACTGTTGACTGTGCGTACAGCACTTCTGGACGGCAACTGGCGGTGTTGGAGCCCAGGGACAGGTGGAGGAGGAGGAGGTTGGAGGAGGTAGGAGGGATTGCCACAAACACAGCAGGGGAACAGCTGACGTTACTGAACCCCAATAACAGAGGAGGGACTGTTGACTGTGCGTACAGCACTTCTGGACGGCAACTGGCGGTGTTGGAGCCCAGGGACAGGTGGAGGAGGAGGAGGTTGGAGGAGGTAGGAGGGATTGCCACACACACAGCAGGGGAACAGCTGACGTTACTGAACCCCAATAACAGAGGAGCGACTGTTGACTGTGCGTACAGCACTTCTGGACGGCAACTGGCGGTGTTGGAGCCCAGGGACAGGTGGAGGAGGAGGAGGTTGGAGGAGGTAGGAGGGATTGCCACACACACAGCAGGGGAACAGCTGACGTTACTGAACCCCAATAACAGAGGAGCGACTGTTGACTGTGCGTACAGCACTTCTGGACGGCAACTGGCGGTGTTGGAGCCCAGGGACAGGTGGAGGAGGAGGAGGTTGGAGGAGGTAGGAGGGATTGCCACACACACAGCAGGGGAACAGCTGACGTTACTGAACCCCAATAACAGAGGAGCGACTGTTGACTGTGCGTACAGCACTTCTGGACGGCAACTGGCGGTGTTGGAGCCCAGGGACAGGTGGAGGAGGAGGAGGTTGGAGGAGGTAGGAGGGATTGCCACACACACAGCAGGGGAACAGCTGACGTTACTGAACCCCAATAACAGAGGAGCGACTGTTGACTGTGCGTACAGCACTTCTGGACGGCAACTGGCGGTGTTGGAGCCCAGGGACAGGTGGAGGAGGAGGAGGTTGGAGGAGGTAGGAGGGATTGCCACACACACAGCAGGGGAACAGCTGACGTTACTGAACCCCAATAACAGAGGAGCGACTGTTGACTGTGCGTACAGCACTTCTGGACGGCAACTGGCGGTGTTGGAGCCCAGGGACAGGTGGAGGAGGAGGAGGTTGGAGGAGGTAGGAGGGATTGCCACACACACAGCAGGGGAACAGCTGACGTTACTGAACCCCAATAACAGAGGAGCGACTGTTGACTGTGCGTACAGCACTTCTGGACGGCAACTGGCGGTGTTGGAGCCCAGGGACAGGTGGAGGAGGAGGAGGTTGGAGGAGGTAGGAGGGATTGCCACACACACAGCAGGGGAACAGCTGACGTTACTGAACCCCAATAACAGAGGAGGGACTGTTGACTGTGCGTACAGCACTTCTGGACGGCAACTGGCGGTGTTGGAGCCCAGGGACAGGTGGAGGAGGAGGAGGTTGGAGGAGGTAGGAGAGATTGCCACACACACAGCAGGGGAACAGCTGACGTTACTGAACCCCAATAACAGAGGAGCGACTGTTGACTGTGCGTACAGCACTTCTGGACGGCAACTGGCGGTGTTGGAGCCCAGGGACAGGTGGAGGAGGAGGAGGTTGGAGGAGGTAGGAGGGATTGCCACACACACAGCAGGGGAACAGCTGACGTTACTGAACCCCAATAACAGAGGAGCGACTGTTGACTGTGCGTACAGCACTTCTGGACGGCAACTGGCGGTGTTGGAGCCCAGGGACAGGTGGAAAAGCAGAGGAACACAATGTAGGCCGAAGCCTGAGAAAGTCGAAAGGGAACCTTTAACCCCCCCCCCAAGGCGTTTGTAGCTGAAAGAGCCAGCTTGTGCAGCACAAGAGATGCAAAAGGAAAAGGTGGCTCTTTTCATCATGCTCCTTGCAAACACAGAACTAAACACTTATAAAATGTGTCCCCTGCAACCGTAAAACCGTCCTGGAGGTGGGACTTTCCTTCGTAATGTGACGCAGCACAGCCGTCATTCCTACCCCCCCGGCGCCGCGCACCGGCTCCTCAGCGTTGTTTGATTCTGTCCCGGAGCCTGCGCTGTTATGTTATCCCGTGGCCAGGCACACTTAGCGCTGCCCGTCTTCTGGCATCATTTGGTGTCAGGATGGCTGCGCCTGTGCGGCCGCGCTGGCCGAGAGCCCGCCTCGCAGTGTCTTCTGATTTAATCCCACTGGGGGCCTGGGATCCATGGACATGCGCAGTGCATATCCTCGCCTCTCACTCCCCTCCCTACGGCTTCTTAAGACTGTGCGGTGTCACGGCCGTGGCATGCTATTAGGGACCAGCTGACACCGAACAGTCTGAAGAAGCCATAGGGAGATGAGTGAGAGGTGGAGGTTCAGATATGCACTGCGCATGTCCATGGATCCCAGGCCCCCAGTGGGATTAAATCAGAAGACACTGCGAGGCGGGCTCTCTGCCAGCGCGGCCGCACAGGCGCAGCCATCCTGACACCAAATGATGCCAGAAGACGGGCAGCGCTAAGTGTGCCTGGCCACGGGATAACATAACAGCGCAGGCTCCGGGACGGAATCAAACAACGCTGAGGAGCCGGTGCGCGGCGCCGGGGGGGTAGGAATGACGGCTGTGCTGCGTCACATTACGAAGGAAAGTCCCACCTCCGGGACGGTGTTACGGTATCAGTGGACACATTTTATAAGTGTTAAGTTCTGCGTGTGCAAGGTGCTAAACAAAAATAGCTACCTTTTCCTTGTGCAGCATTACTGCTGCACAAGGTGGCTCTTTCAGTAACAAACGCCTTGGGGGGGGGGGACAGATTCCCTTACATTTCAGTTGTTGTGTCAGCGTGGCGGTCGCATGACACATTGCCGGCTACACAGCTGGGGATCAGCTGACGTTACTGAAACCCAATAACACTGGGTCGTATGTTTTGACTGTGCAGACGGCACTTCTGAGCCTCAACTGGTGGTGTTGGAGCCCAGGAATTTAAGTTCAGGTGGTAGAAAGATGAACACAACAGGAGACCTGGATAACGTATACAGTGACCTAATTATTTAATCAGGAGGAGGAGTGGCAAATTCCTGCGAGATCCAGGCCTTGTTCATTTTCAGGAAAGTAAGCCGGTCAACGTTATCGGAGGATAGTCGCATGCGACGGTCAGTTAGTACACCACCTGCAGCACTAAAGACACGTTCCGATAATACACTGGCCGCAGGGCAAGACAGCACCTCCAATGCATACTGGCTTAGCTCTGGCCATGTATCCAGCTTTGAGACCCAAAACTTGAAAGGGGAAGAGCCGTCTGGGAGTACAGCAAGAGGGCAAGACATGTAGTCTGTCACCATCTGACGGAACCGTTGCCTCCTGCTGACTGGAGCCGTCTGTGATGGTGTAGACTTTTGTGGGGGGCACAGAAAACTGTGCCACAGTTGGGCCATACTGGTCTTGCCTTGGGCAGAGGCACTGCTTCTGCTCCCTCTTTGTGCAGAGCCTCCACCACTGCCTGGACGCACTGAGCTGCTTTGGAATGCACTAGCAGAACTTCTCTCAGTTGGAATGGAGAAGATGATGGAATTGACCAGTGTGTCTTGGTACTCCCGCATTTTTCGCTCCCGGTTCAACGGTGTGATGAGGCTTTCTACGTTGTCCCGGTAGCGAGGATCGAGGAGGGTGAACACCCAATAATCAGACATGTTGAGAATGTGGGCGATGCGGCGGTCGTTTCTCAGGCACTGCAGCATGTAATCCACCATGTGCTGCAGACTGCCAACTGCCCAAGAAACGCTGTCCCCTGCTGGAGGCGTGATCTCTGCCTGCTCGTCATCACCCCACCCTCGCTGTACACACTGAGTACTGGACAATTCGGTAACTCCCTCCTCTGGACGGACGTCTTCCTCCTCCATTGACTCCTCCTCATCCTCCTCACAAACTGTCTCCTGCCTACGCGTTTGTGAGGAACCACGTGGCGCTGACTGTCCAGAAGATGATGGAAATGGTGAATCCTCATCCTCCACCTCTTCCACAACATCATCCCTTAGCGCTTGCAGTGATTTTTCAAGCAGGCAGATAAGGGGGACAGTCATGCTGACTAGTGCATCATCTGCACTCGCCATCCGCGTGGAATAATCAAAGGGACGCAAAACCTGGCAGACGTCATTCATAGTGGCCCACTCTGTGGTTGTGAAGTCTGTACAGCGCTGACTGCGACTTTTTTGCGCCTGAAGCAGCTGGTACTCCATTACAGCTTGCTGCTGCTCACACAACCGCTCCAACATATGTAACGTGGAATTCCACCTGGTAGGTAGGTCACATATGATGCGATGTTCCGGCAGGCGGTGTCGGCGCTGCAGAGCCGCAATGCGCGCTTTTGCCGTGCTGGAACGCCGCAAGTGAGCACACTCTAGGCGGACCTTGTGCAGCAGTGCATCAAGATCCGGATAGTCCCTCAAAAAGCTCTGCACGACCAAATTGAGCACATGTGCCAGACATGGGATGTGAGTGAGGTTGCCGAGGCCCAGAGCTGCCACCAGATTTCGGCCATTATCACACACTACCATGCCTGGCTGGAGATTCGCTGGCACAAACCACACATCGCTCTCCTGCTTGATGGCATTCCAGAGCTCCTGCGCTGTGTGGCTACGATTCCCCAAAAAAATTAATTTCAACACGGCCTGTTGACGTTTGGCCACGGCTGTGCTCATGTCGGTCGTAACAGGTACACGTTCATCACGGGTCCATGTGGAGGTGGACTGTGACGGCTCCTGCAGCGATGATTCTGAGGAACTGGTGTAAGAGGAGGAGTCAATGCGTACAGAATGGATTCCTGCAATCCTTGGAGTGGGCAGGACACGTCCTGCGCCACTCGCACGGTCTGTACCCGGCTCAACGACATTAACCCAATGGGCAGTGAGGGAAAGGTATCACCCCTGTCCATGTTGACTGGTCCACGCATCGGTGGTGAGGTGGACCTTGCTACTGACGGCGTTCAGTAGCGCGTGTTTTATGTGTCCCTCCACATGCTTGTGCAGGGCAGGGACGGCTTGCCTGCTGAAGTAAAAGCGGCTGGGCACATTGTACTGTGGGACTGCCAATGACATCAAGTCACGGAAGCTGTCAGTCTCCACCAGCCTGAATGACAGCATTTCCAGTGACAGAAGTTTGGCAATGCCTGCAGTCAGAGCCTGTGCTCGTGGGTGGTTTGACGAGAAAGGCCGCCTTTTCTCCCATGCCTGTACTACCGATGGCTGTAGACTGGGCTGGGAGTGTGTGGATGACTGGGAAAGTGGTGCTGCGGGTGGAATTACAGCGGGTCTCTGGACAACAGGGCCAGAGGTTCTTCCACGGCGATCCTGGGAGGAAGCCGAACCAGCTGCGTGTGAGCTAGAGGAAGAGGCAACACGAGCTGAAGAGGTGGTAGCTGCCGCTGTTGGTTGGCCTACCTCTTCAGTGTGTTTTTCTAACTCCGCCGGGTGCCTGTTGCGCACATGTTTCCACATGTTGGAGGTATTGAGGTTGCTGACATTTCGACCTCTTTTGACTTTTTTATGACACACGTTGCATCTGACATAGCAAATGTCATCTGCAACTGTGTCAAAAAAGGACCAGGCACTGCAAGTCTTGGGAGCGCCCTTTTTGGCTTTTGGAAGAGACATGCTCCTAACGGGTGCCAAAGCGGAGGCTGCAGGATCCGCAGTCTTCCCCCTCCCTCTCCCTCTTTGGGCCGTACGGGGAATCTCTTCCTCAGAGCTGCTCCCACCACCTTCCTGTCCCTCACGCCAAGATGGGTCGAGGACCTCATCATCTACACTACCCTCTGCCCCCAACTGCTCCTCCTGGGTAGTCTCAGCAGCAGAGCACGCACCAGTAAGTGGCACCTGAGTGTCATCATCAGCTGATGCGGCCTGCGATGTGGTGACCGGAGCCACTGGCCCACCCGCCTCTTCAGAGGAAGACAGAAAAAGCTGTTGGGCATCACTGCACCCTGCCTCTTCTTCCATTTCTCCAATGCTGCTTGGCTGGCCCCCTGTTTCCAAGCCAAGAGATTCAGAGAACAGAAGTAGAGACGGCTCCTGTCCTGGGCTCTCTGTCTGCCTGGGCAATTTGGCAGGTGGTGAAGAGACAGATGGCTGCTCTCCAGTGCTCTGTGTCTGAGAGGATGTGGCACTAATGGAAGTTGATGCATTAGCTGCCATCCATCCGACAACAGCTTCAATTTGTTCTTGACGCAGCAGCGGTGTACGGCGCTCTGACACAAAGCTGCGCATGAACGACTGTTGCCTGGTGAAAGTGGGTGCTGATGAGTCACCGGTGCCCGCAGCAGGCACAGAATCCCCACGTCCCCTCCCTGCTCCGCGCCCACGCCCACGCCCACGTGCCTTACTCACTGCCTTCTTCATCTTGGTTGACTGATAAAGATAAGCAGAAAAGTACTAACGGATTTGTGTGCTTATTCCTGAGCAACTCCTCCTAACAGGTATAAGAAACACTAATTTTCTAAAGTGTGGACTAGACTTTAATATGAGCTAATGTGGCCTACACAAATGTAAAGTGGTGTAACTGGTGTGTTTGGTGAACTTTATTATTTATTTCTTTTTTGGGGGCTGAACTGACAACAGATAGAGCTGCAGTCACACGGAGACCGTGCAGACAGACGTAAACGGCGCTGCAAGGCCCAAAAACCCTCCTCTACGTTATCCTATGTAGTGTTTTTCCACAAGTTAGCTGGAGACGGGTGGAAAGACACTAATAGGATTTTTTTAAATAAATTAGCAGCAACCTACACTACTTGAAAAAAAAAGAAAATTGATTTGGCGGTATGACGCAGTGAACAACCCTGAGCAGGAAACAACCAGGCTATGGCTGCTCACAGACTACAGGGCGAGCTGCAATCACACGGAGACCGTGCAGACAGCCGTAAACGGCGCTGCAAGGCCCAAAAACCCTCCTCTACTTTATCCTATGTAGTGTTTTTCCACAAATTAGCTGGAGACGGGTGGAAAGACACTAATAGGATTTTTTTAAATAAATTAGCAGCAGACTACACTACTTGAAAAAAAATTAAAATTGATTTGGCGATATGACGCAGTGAACAACCCTGAGCTGGAGACAACCAGGCTATGGCTGCTCACAGACTACAGGGCGAGCTGCAATCACACGGAGACCGTGCAGACAGCCGTAAACGGCGCTGCAAGGCCCAAAAACCCTCCTCTACTTTATCCTATGTAGTGTTTTTCCACAAATTAGCTGGAGACGGGTGGAAAGACACTAATAGGATTTTTTAAAATAAATTAGCAGCAGACTACACTACTTGAAAAAAAATTAAAATTGATTTGGCGGTATGACGCAGTGAACAACCCTGAGCTGGAGACAACCAGGCTATGGCTGCTCACAGACTACAGGGCGAGCTGCAGTCACACGGAGACCGTGCAGACAGCCGTAAACGGCGCTGCAAGGCCCAAAAACCCTCCTCTACTTTATCCTATGTAGTGTTTTTCCACAAATTAGCTGGAGACGGGTGGAAAGACACTAATAGGATTTTTTTGAATAAATTAGCAGCAGACTACACTACTTGAAAAAAAAAAAAAAAAAAAAGAACAGTATGAGGCAATGAACCACCCTCCCTGAACTGAATACAACCAGCTATGGATGGCCTATGTGGCTGCACTCAGACTAGAGAGTGGGCTGCACTCACACACACACACACACAGACCTTGCAGATCGCTGTGAAAACAGCGCTACAAGGCAAAAGCAAGGTGAATAGTAGGTGAACACAGCGGTTGCTAAATTAGCCTTTGGAAAGCACAAAGAAGCAAATCGCTATCTCTAAACTGTCCCTCAGTCAGCAAACAGCGTCCTGTCACTAACTGAATTCACAGCAGAGTGATCGCAAAATGGCGCCAGCGACTTTTAAACTGCAGCATGACATCATTTCAGCAGCCAATCACAGCCTTGCCAGTAGTTTCATGCCCTCCATGCTAAACAGGATGTGCCCACACTTGGAATCATTCTCATTGGCTGAATTTCTGCATTTTGAATCTTGGAACTTCCGATTCCGGTATCCGATACGCGGCAAGTATCGGAATCCCGGTATCGGAATTCCGATACCGCAAGTATCGGCCGATACCCGATACTTGCGGTATCGGAATGCTCAACACTACACACAACTATACACATTATCCCCTGACCTTACCCCCGCTGTACTACAGAACGCCACTGACTGTCTGTCTGCAGTCTCCAACATCATGTCCGCTCTCTATCTGAAACTCAACCTCTCCAAAACTGAACTGAACCGCCATCTACTAACCTCCCTAAATCTGACATTTCCCTCTCTGTGGGTGGCACCATAATAACACCCCGGCAGCAGGCGCGCTGTCTGGGTGTTATGTTTGACTCCCATCTCTCCTTCACCTCCCATATACAATCTCTTGCCCGCTCGTGCCGCTTACACCTAAAGAACATCTCTAGAATCCGCCCTTTTCTCACCATGGAAACAACAAAAACCCTCACTGTCGCCCTGATCCACTCCCGCCTGGACTACTGTAACGCTCTATTAATTGGCCCCCCCTCACTCGACTTTCCCCTCTCCAGTCCATCCTTAATGCAGCAGCCAGGGTCGTCCATCTGGCTAATCATTACTTGGACGCGTCCACTCTTCGCCAGTCGTTACACTGGCTGGCCATTCATTACAGGATACAATTCAAAGTACTTGTTCTCACCAACAGAGCTCTCCACAGTGCGGCATCCCCTTACATCACCTCCCTCATTTCTGTCTATTGGCCTAAGGCTAGGTTCACATTGCGTTAGGGCAATCCGTTAAGCGCATAGCGCTAGCGGATTGCGCTAACGCAATGTTTCTCTAGGGTCTGCGTTCGCCGATCCCCGATCTGCGCTAGCGAGGACTGGACCTCAGACGCACCTCGGACGCTGCAAGCAGCGTCCGAGGTCCGTCACAAAAGAACGGCACATCGCTAGCGCGTGCTGAAAATAGCATGCGCTAGCGATGCGCTACAGGCACAAATCACATTGCTGTCAATGGGTGCACTAACGGGCCCGTTGCACGGCGTTAATTGCAACATTTTTGCAGTGCAACGCAGTCCGTTAGCGTTAACCCATTAACGCAATGTGAACCTAGCCTAACAGATCACTGCACTCTGCAAATGACTTTCGACTAACCTCTGCCCTAATCCGTACCTCCCACTCCCGACTCCAAGACTTCTCCCGTGCTGCGCCAATCCTCTTGAATGCTCTACCCCAAGATATTAGGACCATCCACAATTTGCATAGTTTTAGGCACTCGCTCAAAACACATTTGTTCAGAGCGGCCTACCACGTTCACTAATCAAAGTCATTTTATGTTTGTGTTTGTGTAGCCCATTCACTATCACTATCTACCCCCACCCCCTGAAGATGGCTGGACCATCATTGTAAATACATCATTGTAAATACACACCTGTGCTTTGTATCTCCCCCACCTCATTGTAGATTGTAAGCTCTCATGAGCAGGGTCCTCTTATTTCGCTTTAATTATTGTATTGTTAACTTTGTTACTTATGACTGTTGTGTTTGAAACTGTTAAACTGTAAAGCGCTGCGGAATATGTTGGCGCTATATAAATAAAGATTATTATTATTATTATTTGATAAAGGACCATATACCCAATAGTATGCCAATACAGGTTTAAAGGGTTAAACTAAAATAATACTTACCCAAACACCATTGCCTCCTATACAGTACAGACCAAAAGTTTGGACACACCTTCTCATTTAAAGATTTTTCTGTATTTTCATGACTATGGAAATTGTACATTCACGCTGAAGGCATCAAAACTATGAACTAACACATGTGGAATTATATACTTAAAAAAAAAAGTGTGAAACAACTGAAATTATGTCTTATATTCTAGGCTCTTCAAAGTAGCCACCTTTTGCTTTGATGACTGCTTTGCACACTCTTGGCATTCTCTTGATGAGCTTCAAGAGGTAGTCACTGGAAATGGTTTTCAATTCACATATCGCATAATAGTGGTAAAATTTGTTTGATATGACTTGCATTTATTTGTGAAAAAAATGAGAAATTTGATGAAAAGTTTTGCAATTTTCAAACTTTAAATTTTCATTAGCTTAAACCAAAGAGTTATGTCACAAAAAATAATTCATAAAAATCATTTCCCACATTTCTACTGCACATTAGCACATTAGGAAGTTAGAAGGGTTAAAATTTAATCAGTGATTTCTAATTTTTCCAACAAAATAAAAAAAAAACATTTTTTTATGGACTACATCACATTTGAAATTACTTTGTGGGGCCTGTATGACAGAAAATACCCAAAAGTGACGTGCAATTTTTCTTGAGTTCATCAATACTCCATATGTGGGGTATAACTACTGTTTGTATGCACGGCATAGCTTGGAAGGGAAGGTACACCATTTGACTTTTTTGAATGCAAAATTGGCTACAATAGAGATCTGACGTCCTGTTGCATTTAGAGAGCCCCTGATGTGCCTAAACAGTGGAACCCCCCAAGTTACCCAAAATCTCTAATAGAACACAACAATAATATTGACGTAACTGGTGCTGGAAAAAGTCCACATCCCTTAGAGCCAAGGTTTCAGCCCTACCCGCATTGGTCTATAAGTCTTTCGAACAAGACTGGCTCCTCACACTCCCCCCTACACTTTTTTCAGCACGGACAAGAATGTAAGAAGTTTCAATTTCATGAGAACAAAACTTTGTATCATCCAGTTTCCTCAAAGCATGGTCTATGTCTTCCTTGCGAATAAACTCCTCAATCCCCATTCCATCCTGGTGTACATCAGCACAGCAATCATCTCCAGCTTCTTTTATATGATCTTTCAGATCTGGCCATCTCCCCGATGGTGGAAGCCCTGAGATGAGGATTCTGCATTCAGTTGGCTGGGTTGCGTGTCTGTTCCTCCCGTGGGTTCCCCCATATCCTTCCCATGATGACTGATATGACCTGAGAAACTCCACGCGTACTCGACGTGAACTGAACTTGTACCCATTGCGCCCAACCACAGAGTGCTTACTCCCAGCTAGTGGGATGGTCATTTGGTGATACCTGATACTAGCCCCCTCACAATTTACTCCAGCTGTGGCCAGATGTAAACTACACAAAGCAAAACAGCACAGCTTTGTGTGCTGTTTAGTTGTTGTTGCTGAAAACTGCAGCTTAACTCTCATTTAATAGCTGACAACAATTGATTTTTGGGATGACATAAGTATGTGACTGCTGTCTGAAAAGAATAATGTTCACAATAACTGTTACAGTATCAAATGGAAATATCTTAGCAAGTTATTGAGAAAAGTAACACAACACAAACAATATAATTGTTGATGGCCTGATAAGAGCTCCAGAGAGAGAGAGAGAGAGCTGAAATGTAGCTGGTGTAGGTGAATAAAGGACCCAGATTCTGGACTTATACTGTTATAATTTCACACATTGTAGCCCCCATACACAAATAATATCCCCCATTCTCGCTGCCATTCAGATATAATGTCCAGCATTCAAGACCCCACATTATTCAATATAAGAATGTCCCCCATAGTGATGCTCTTTACGTAGCAATTAAAAAAGCAACCATTCCCCTCATCTTCCCCACTCCCATGAAGAACAGCTTCTTTTCCATTTTTTATCGCCCATCGTGGAAAGCAAAATGCAAAGACGTACTTGCACCGCTTTCAATAGGACTCTTGAGATCACCTAATTCTGTGGGCCTCTGATCGTCCATTGGTAGGTATATTTATTGCAGTGCAGGGAGCCATTGGCTCTCTGCTCCTTAATAGTTTTCAACTGGATGTGCACCCGAGGACTCACATACAGCTGAAAATAGTGTAGGCACCAGGGGATCCCCTCCACTCCGGGCCCACTATCACTCCTTTGTTGCCCTTGTAGCAGCAGCATTTTGGCACTCTTGTTAGCCATCTCAGACCACCGAGGCGAGATGCTCAGCAGATGTCTTTCTTATAACACTCCTGTGTCTAGTAGAAGGTGGTAGAAAGTGCACTTAAATGTCTATGTAAAATTAAAATTTGTATCACCTTTGTCCTATCCTTATGTTAATTGTTATATTTTTGGTTGAAAAATGGTAAAATATTTAATAAAATATGAGTATGTCCAGATCATGTCATAGTTATGCTGGAGTAAGTAAAATTCTGATAGAAAATTAAAATTTCAAGACTTCTGAACTTATGAAACTTATGAATGTCCAAAAAATGTGTAAGCATCTGACATTGAAATACCTCACACAATACTCACGGCTCTTACATGGGACATTTTATTACTAATTGCTCTGAATTATAGACACAATTTTGACAATTCTTTTTTCTAACAAAGTCATTATTTGCGATTTCTCTCAAATCATGCAGTTGAATGCTCAAGATTATTTATTTACACGTCTAGAGACTTTGCTAATTAGTTTATACAGAGGCCAAAACAGTTGGCACACACCAGCATAGTGCTATGCATTTTGATTAGAAACTTACTTCTGGTCTTTGAAGTTCTCTTTTTATTACTCGGAATAAATCTTTGACATGTGTCAATGCATACATTATGATGAAGACCTTTCACCAATTTTTTCATTTTAAACTGGATACACAATGTAATCGTGGCTGCAGAGCTGAACAAAACAGTTTCTTTCTTATTTTGCCTCTGTTGTGGAAATATTGGCTATGAAAGTATTTGGCTGCTAATAAGTTATCTTTGGTTCAAAGTCCAAATAGGTGCTATAAGACAGTTTTTATTGGGGGCGTATACTTATTCCCCCTGTATGATGCTGACCAATCATAAACATGCAGCAATACTCAAATGAAAGAACATGCCCCCCATGATAGGTTAGAGCAGGTATCTGAGTGTAGGAGCTGTATAACCAGGGCAGTTTCTAGCCCAAAAATGACACAGGGCGAGAGTAGGAAATTTCTCCCCCCCCCCCCCCCCCCCGGCACCGAAAATAATAAACATTATTTTTGTGGGCTTGAGTAATAAATAGAGAGCAGGCTTGTATCTTCCCTTTTTTTAATAAATTATAATTTGCCTTTAACTTATATAGAACTTGGGGAAAAGGGACAAGTATGCTAATTATTAACGGTGAGAACAAAGTTGTAGGTAAATAATATCTATTAATTATTTTGGAAACAGATCCTAAAAATTGTAGGTTGCAGATTTATGAGAAACTGACTCTTCTAGATTTAGCCGCTGCAAAAGCATTAATAGCTTCCGAATAATTCAGCTTTTCTGCCAGTTCATTTTCTATTGATAAAATAGCAAGAGATGATAACCTCTCATCTGTCATTGTGGTACGAAGATATGTTTTTATCAGCTTCAGTTTGCTAAAGCTTCTCTCACTGCTTGCAACTGTAATCGGAATAGTTAGTAATATCCTCATGGCAATCCATATGTTTTTAAACAGGTCATGAGAGTGCGTGTAATTTATGTGCTTCAAAACCTCCAGTGGTGTTATAGAAGAATTTGAAATCATTGGCTGAATATGTTTTAATTCTTCCAGCAATTCATTGCCGTCAATGTCACATTGTAGTTTGTCTACCTCTGCAGTATGGCTTAGCATATTTTCCAACGATTTGCACATATTTTTAAGTTGTTCTTTTTCTGGCAAATCTTTAATGTTGTATAGAAAGCCCCAACATTTATTATGCTCAGACAGTTGTGAGAAACGCCTCTCCAGTGATGCAACCATGTTATCTACAAGAGGGTAGAAAACAGAAATCTTAAAATGTTGCTCTGCATCTGTAATTAACTCATCCTGACTTTCATAGTCAAACAATTTTTTTTTTTTACTGGGCCTTTTATTTATTGTAAATTTAGCTTCGATGCCCAAGTCTGTAGCCATTTCAGTGGCCACGGTCTTTGCAGATTCATAGCCAGAATCACGATATTCTTTTACAAATATGGTACACTTCTTCAACAAATCGTTGCATCGAGTCATCTCCATATTTTTTGACTGCATAGATTTACTTACGATTTGTACCTGAAATAAAAGGTCATACCATACTACCAGTGTGATTAGAAAGGCAAAGTCTTCCAACATCACTGACAGTGACTTTGCTTCAGAAGCAAGAGTGGGATCATCAACCTTTTGCTCCAAATCTAGGAGAGCCTCGTGAATTTCCGGATATTGGGGCTGCTGGGAAGGGAAGGACTAATCCATAGGCAGGGGGTGGGCATTTTTGCTATACTGCTACCACTGTCAGACTAGACTGCAGCCTGTCCTGTCCAGCATTGAAATTGGCAACAGCCAGGCAGCCTAGTCTGACAGTGATAGTGTGTGTGCTTAGCTCTTTGATCACTGTCTCAGGGAGCGCCCGTCCTCAGCCGAGAGCGCGGCGCCCCTGCACAGTATATTGGGACAGGTGAACGGCACGGTATATTGGGGGCAGGTGAACAGCACGGTATATTGGGGGTATGTGAATGGCACCGTATATTGGGGGCAGGTGAACGGCATGGTATATTAGGGCAGGTGAATGGCACAGTGTATTGGGGGGCAGGTGAATGGCACGGTATATTGGGGCAGGTGAATGGCACGGTATACTGGGGGCAGGTGAATGGCACAGTATATTGGGGCACGTGAATGGCACAGTATATTAGGGCAGGTGAACGGCACGGTATATTGGGGGCATGTGAATGGCACAGTATATTGGGGGCATGTGAATGGCACAGTATATTAGGGCAGGTGAACGGCACGGTATATTGGGGGCATGTGAATGGCACAGTATATTGGGGCAGGTGAACGGCACGGTATATTGGGGGCAGGTGAACGGCACGGTATATTGGGGCAGGTGAATGGCACGGTATATTGGGGGCAAGTGAATGGCACAGTATATTGGGGCAGGTGAATGGCACAGTATATTAGGGCAGGTGAACGGCACGGTATATTGGGGGCATGTGAATGGCACAGTATATTGGGGCAGGTGAACGGCACGGTATATTGGGGGCAGGTGAACGGCACGGTATATTGGGGGCAGGTGAACGGCACGGTATATTGGGGCAGGTGAATGGCACAGTAATTTGGGGGGCAGGTGAACAGCAAGGTATATTGGGGGCAGGTGAACGGCACGGTATATTGGGGGCAAGTGAATGGTACAGTATATTGGGGGGCATGTGAATGGCATAGTATATCGGGGCAGTCACTTTTGAGAGAAGAGGCAGATAACTGGGGCATGTCGCTGTCACTGACACCTTTGCATTGTCGCCTGGTGCCAAGTAGAAATCAGCAGGAGCTAAATGTTTCCACATACCAGCGCGGAGCGGAGGTGAGTGGCGGCGCCGAGGTGGCCGCAACCATTATGTGCGGTGCGGGGGGGGGGCGCGGCGACGCGAGGCGATGATCTGACCGCTCAGCTGTCAGATTTGCAGCTGAAGGTACCTTCACACGAAACGACATCGCTAGCGATCCGTGACGTTGCAGCGTCCTCGCTAGCGATATCGTTTCGTTTGACACGCAGCAGCGATCAGAATCCTGCTGTGATGTCGCTGGTCGCTGAATAAAGTCCAGAACTTTATTTGGTCGTCCGATCGCTGTGTATCGTTGTGTTTGACACCAAAAGCAACGATACCAGCGATATTTTACACTGGTAACCAGGGTAAACATCGGGTAACTAAGCGCAGGGCCGCGCTTAGTAACCCGATGTTTACCCTGGTTACCAGCGTAAAAGTAAAAAAAACAAACAGTACATACTCACATGCGTCCTCCAGCGTCTGCTTCATCACACTGACTGAGCTCCGGTCCCTAAAGTGAAAGTGAAAGCACAGCGGTGACGACACCGCTGTGCTGTTAGGGCCGGAGCTCAGTCAGTGCAGGAAGCAGAGGCTGGGAGACGCGCAGGTGAGTATGTACTGTTTGTTTTTTTTACTTTTACGCTGGTAACCAGGGTAAACATCGGGTCACTAAGCGCGGCCCTGCGCTTAGCAACCCGATGTTTACCCTGGTTACCCGGGGACCTCGGCATCGTTGGTCGCTGGAGAGCGGTCTGTGTGACAGCTCTCCAGCGATCAAACAGCGACGCTGCAGCGATCGGCATCGTTGTCGCTATCGCTGCAGCGTCGCTTCGTGTGAAGGTACCTTGAGTTCGGGCAGGGCGCGCCCGCGCTCAGCACTGAGCGCGGCATCCGCGCCCCTGACAGCCCTTAAACAGCAGCAGCAGCGGGCAGGGGACCACCGGGGCCCGAGGCCTCTCCTGCGCCCCCCGGCCCCACGGCGCCCCGTGTGGCCGCCCTGCCCGCCCTGTTGAAGAAACGGCCCTGTGTATAACGATAGACATCCTGATCTCCTGGTCTAACCTTCTGCATGAATTAGTGTGAGGGCTTTTTTCCACATGCGAGAAACACGTCCGTGTCTCGCATGTGGGAACCAAGTTCTGGCGTCGGCACTCCAGAGCGGAGTGTGCGGCCGCATAGGAACACATGGAGCTGCACAGCTCCGCTCCAATGTGCCGACGCCAGAACTTGGTTTCCACATGCGAGATATGGACGTGTTTCTCGCATGTGGAAACAAGCCCTGAGGGAGAAGCTCTGCAGCTGACTATAGCAGTGTCACATTGCAAACTCTTCTACCAGCTCTCCTGATTGCTGAGCATGTAAATAATCACAATGACGTCTGATGTGCTGAACAAACTTGTAATTGCTCTACAGTGAGATCAGAGCAGGGTGTCATAATGCCTCACACAGAGTAACCCGCTTGTTCTGGCTACTTCTATTTGAGATGTAATGAGACCCTGCTCTGATCTCACTGCAGAACAATTACAAGTTGAAGGTAACATACATAAGTGTGATACTGACATATCTTTGCACAGGCAGCGTAGGGAGGGGAAGTACACGAGAGCTGCTATGAGAGGAGGACAGCTGATAGCAGGGTTTGTAATGTGACACATCTAAACAGCTTTGCTTCCCATACCTAATACACAGTTATTAGGCTCTTTAGAAGGACGCAGATCTGGGGATTTATTCTGATGGAATATAGGCTGAGCTGGATGGACAAATGTCTTTTTTCGGCCTTGCTAACTATGTTACTATGTTATTATGTTACCGCACACTGACTTATGGACAAGGTTAGACCAGGAGATCATAGCTATCTGACATTATACATCTCACACACTGAGAAACCTGCTCTAATCTATGATGAGGGCGTATTCTTCTTTCTTTGAGTATTACTGCCTACATATTATTGATCAACCTCATACAGGGCAAAAAAGTACATGCCCTTAGTAAAAACTGTCTAATAATACCCATTTGGACTCATTAAGTGCCAATTACTTTGATTGCAAATGCTTCGCAACGGAGAGGCAAAATGAAATAAAAAACAAAACATAAAAAAATATATTTTGCTTTGCAACTGCTATTGGGGCGCAGTCAGCAATACTGGGACTGGCCGGCAGCTCTCCTAACCCGACAGCATGTATTCCTCTGCAGTTGTCATGCTTGGATCCTGAGAGCCGCCAGCCATTCCGAACATTGCAATGCGATCATCGTTCGTGTGATACGGCCTTCTGACTGCGCTCTTACAATGTGTGTTCAGTTCAACATAAAACAATGGAGAAAGGTCCCCTTTAAAGTGTGATGACATGCACCGTACCATCATACATTACTAAATTTTAAAGTTTTAGATTAGAACTAGCAAGTAGAGATGTGTGAACTCAAACAGTAAAATGCCTACTGTTCTCCAGGAAGTCCGTGTTACTGTTTGGGTTTGGCACTCCAAACATAGGGTGTTTCTCAAGCTGTCATCTTCATGACAGCGGGAGAAATTCTGGCTGCTCTGATTGGTGGTAAGATTATTACCACCAGTCAGATGACAGCACGAGACAGCAACTGTGACTGGCAGTAAAATGTTTACCTCTGGTCACAGGCATCAGCTGATGGGAGAGTACTACTCACATCATCCTACGCCTGCTGTCGCTGATAACAGTGAGAGCAGGCGCCACTGATGGGAGTATTCATTAGCCGGCACCTGCACTATAAATAAATTAATTAAATAAACAGTGTGGGGTCTCTTCTATTTTGATAACCAGCACAGGCAAAACAGACAGCTGTGGGCTGCAACCCTCAGCTGTCAGCTTTATCATGGCTGACTATCAAGATTAATGTGGGCTGCAACCCTCAGTTGTCAACTTTATCATGGCTGCTTGTCAAGAATAAAGGGTAATTTAAAAAAAACGCAGAGAGGTCCAACCATTTTTACAACCAGCCAAGCTAAAGCAGACAGATGTGGGGCAGATATTTTTAGAAAAAGTCTCATGGTGCATTGCTGAGCTGAGTGTGTTCACCACCATTCACCATAAGAAATTTATTACTGTGAACTGCGGTGAACTCACTGAGCTCATTGCTGCAGCATGAGACTTTTTCTCATGGTGCTAGCAGTGCTCTCACTGAGGTCATTGGCCCCTTACCATCCTGACAATACCGGCCCTCAGCTGTCTACTTGAGTTTGGCGGTTGTCAAAAATGGGTAGGACCCCACGCCGTTTGTCAAAATTATTTAATTAAATCATTTAAAAACACAGTGTGGGACCCCTCTATTCTTGAGAACCAGTGTGGTAGATCGGCTCCCTCAGCTGCACACGGAGGTAGACGTGGGAACACTGCAGCTTGAAGGATGCACTTGGTTTACTTAGTACAGTACAAACCAAGGGTTAAGCACAAAATAAACATGGCCCACTGGGCAAAACTGCAAAGTAAAACAAAACGGTAAATCTAGGTACAGTCCTTCATCATCAGGACACAAAACCACTGGAGAATCCTCTCTCCAGACACACAGCACTGTTGCCCTTGAAAGCCAGCCCAAGTCCATGTGACTCCTTCATCTTGTGACTGATCACATAATTGTGACATCACACAGGTCCTGTCAGGCTCTGCAGGTGAAGATAAGGTGGACATTCTCCCACCCATTCTATGAATGTCTACATAAAACCAGCCCATTTATGCAACTTTAGTTTAAGCCTCATAATACTTTAGAGTGCTGGAGGAAAATACTCTGGCTTTATATCACTGACACCATTAAGTGAAGTGACACATATCTGGAGCGCCCCCATGGGGTACTCGGTACTGGGTCCTTCGGTTCACAGGGGGATGTCACGGTGGCTGACCCAGTCCGTGGCCCTGGGATGTCCGTGTAAAAGGGAAAGGTCTTTAAAGGGGATGTTCATGACGCCACCTGTGGTATTCAGTCAGGGTGACCGACACTGCTTTAAGGGGTCTGCTGGGGTGATGTTATGGCAGCTAGATGGTATACCTTCCCACAGGTGAAGTGTATCCCCAGGGCTTCCCAGTGTGTAGATGGTGGATGGTGAGAGGCGCAGTGAATAACAAGGACACAAGGTTGCAGTCTCTTTACCTTTACTGAAGGCTTCAGCATCCACAGTCCAGAGCACCAGATCACAGGGCATACAGAGTCCGGCCGGTTTGGAAGCAGAGTTCCCTTATCCAGGTGGAAATCAGTAGCCTTCCTCTAGCGCCGTGGTGTTGTAGTAACTTACTGCTAAGCCTCTCATAAGGTCCTCACAGATGTTGTAGATGTTATTGGTGTTATGTCTCTCTCTCTGTCCCCCAGATGGATAGGACAAACCCGTATGACCGGTGGCTTGAGGCGTTTTACAGGGACTCTATCATGCCCCAGCCTCTCGTAGGTGCCACCTTGCCTACTGGGTGTAGGCACGGATCAGTAACTTGAAATTAGCTGTCCTGCTGGTCTCAGGAGCAAGGCATAAAGGACTGTTGCTCCCTCGGTGTTCCGGCTACCGGGATCCTGCGCCTCAGAAGGAGGCAGCCTGTGTAGGGCAGAACTCTTCCTGGTATCCACTCCTTTGCTGTGACTTCTTCACCCTCTCTACCATACAATTCTCTTTCAGTGTCCGTTCTTAGAAACTGCCGCACTTAGGGCAGGCACAGCTCCGTGTCCTTCTGTCTCAGGCTCTGACAGGCTCCCTAATAAATAGGAGCATAGCTCCCCCTGGTGGCCTGGAGTGCGAAATATGTTGCATGTTTGTGATACCTGGATTCAGTTGTCTTTCATTGCCTCCAACGTAACATCACTCCCCCCTAGAGGAGAATGATATTACTGCAACGACCAGGAACCTGGGGCGCTGCACTTCTCCCCTCCAGTATTTTACTAGTGACTCCGTCACACCAGCCATGATAAACTTGATAGCTGAATGTTGCAGCCTGCAGCTCTTTTGCCATGCTGATTATCAAAAATAGAGGGAAACCCATGCTGTTTATTAACAATTATTTATTTATTTATTTACAGCACAGGTGCCGCTGATGAATACTCCCATCAGCCGGTGTCTGCTCTCGCTGTTATCAGCGACAGCAGGCGTAGGCTGATGAGAGTAATAATTCCATCACCTCCGGTCACAGCTGCTGGCTCATTCTGTCATCTGCAGTGCTCTGACAGCAGGAAATAATCTTACCGCCAATCAGAGCCATTGTTTGCTGAGCTGCAATGCAAATTACAGCGTGTCAAACAAAGGATGTGTGGGCCCCCCATTCATCTGAATGGGGCCCAGGTTCTGGTTCTGGTACTGTTCTGGTACTTGGAGCGCCCCCAGACGCAGGGCCACGGGGTACTCGGTACCGGGCCTCTCTGTCTCGGTCCTGGGGTTGTCACGGTGGCTAGAGCGGTCCGTGACCCTGCTAAGGGGCGTCCAATGAAGGGGTGATGATGGTGCGTGGTGCAAGGCGCGATGAATAATGAGGACACAGGGTTGCAGTCTCTTTACCTCTTTACTGAAGGCTTCGGGATCCGCAATCCAGAGCACTGCTAACAGGGCTGGCTGAGACCGGCCGGTCCGAAGGCACATCCACAGTTCCCTTTGCAGGTGGAAATCAGTGCCTACCTACTAGCGCCTGTGTGTTGTAGTACCTCCCTGCTGAGCACCACGGGATAGTCCTCACAACTGTTGTGTATGTTTCTGATGTTCTTTCTCTCTCCGTCCCCCAGATGATATGGCTAGGACGCACCCGTATGACGGGGTAGGCCTGGAGTTATTTTATAGGGACCCTAGAGACGCCCCTCTCCCACAATTGCCTCCGTTGTCTGCTTAGGTGAATTAGGTGAGACAGCCAACCTTAAGTTAACTGTCCTGCCGTTGGTTTGAAGTAATGCTTGGAGCCCAATACTTCCTCGGCGTTCCGGCCACCGGCTACGTGCCTCAGTAGGATGTTGCCACGATCTTAGGGCACAACTCCTACTGGTTCTATTCTACTTTGTGCTGTGATCTTGTTTCTCACTTCTTCACAATAAACCTCGCTTCGTGTCCTTTCTTAAGATACCGCCGCAACGGATGCAGGCGCAGCTCCGTAACGATCTGTCCTTTTCGCTAGGCCGCTGTCAGGATCCCACCCCTGACAGAGACCCCCCTGAATCTTCCCAGGAACTCCCTCTCTCACAGGATGTTGCCTGGGCAAAACCCAGTCAGCTTCTCCCTAACTTCCTATCCAACCCCCAGTTTTACCAGAGTGTGAGGAGTGGCCTAATACATAGAACCCTTTGCTCCCCCTGGTGGCCAGAGTGTGAAGTGTAATGTGTGACTGTGATACCTGGTCAGGTGAACTCCTTTGGTGCAATCAGACGTAACATCACTCCCCTTAGTGGCAGAGCGACATTACTGCAACGACCAGGACTCTGGGGCACTGCATACCCAAACCAAACTTTTTTTTAACTGTTCAGCCAAACCTGCCAGAACCGAACATCCAGGGGTTCACCCATCACTACTAGCAAGAGAGGAAAATCAATATCATTTAAACGTATGCCTACACAATGTGTATTGGATGATCAATAGTATATCAATAGCTTGCAGGGTACATGAATGATTACAAGAATAATGTCCTGCTACCACTGAGGAACTCAAGAATTTGTTAAAAAAATACAAAGATTTGGGTATATTATGTTCACTTTAAATCGCTGCAATCTCTGGAATAGTGTCTGTAAGAGGCGCTCTAAGTGAGAGGTGCATGCTAGGCCTATTAGGGTTGCTTAAAATAGCAGCATACATCCCAATCAATAGCAATTTTCCAAGTAAAGCAGTTACATTTTATTGCATATTGCATGTATGCTGTGTATGCATCAAGCATATAAATGAATAACATTTTATAGTAGTCAGTTATATCATTGCACGGCACTGATATTATAGGCATTATTTACTATTTTTTTGTGTAAATCTTACAAAAAAAGGCAAAAACAGTGCAAAAACATAGTTCTCTCCAATTCCATGTGTCATGATTTACATAAATATTTCATTTTTTGTTTTCTGTTTTCTATGCCTCTAGATTTATTTCTGTGTTTGTTCTGAACACATGGTTACCAACAATGCTGGTGTTTGGTATTTTTCAGACTATTATATGTTCTAAAATTCATTGATGTAATTTAATTTTAAGAAAGAAATGATATTTTCAAAACTTGAGTATAACTGACATTCTGTTGTAGACCATAGCATACATTTTTAAAAAAGAAACCTTTTCAGAGCACTTTATTTTCCCTACTACATATACTAATGTTCAAGCATATGTATTTTGTTTACCATATTGAACTCCTTTTCTTCTTTTTTTTGCTAAAATCTGATGTAATGTGCAAAAGTAATGCATTGCTATAATATATTTTGAACTTTTTTGTAGCTCTTTATAAAATTATTTTATTCCCCTAAACCTAGTTAGGTTGAGAAAATTAGTAAAATGTAAAATTATAATTGGTAAGTTTGTAGGAGACAGCCCTCCCAGTAGAACCCTGTCTCTCCTCTCACAAAATTACAAGTGATTGAGCATCTCATTGCGACCCCTTGGGTACTGAGACTCGGACAAACAAGTGGCGAAAGGTCCAATCGCATTGGATTGTTTGTGACTTGTTTGTCACAGTACCCTCAGGGTCACAATATTCCTCCATTCACTTGTATTACAGTGGAATGTAGCAGCGGCATCTAGTTAACTTTGGTCACGTGGCAAGTGTCACAGCCAAAATCACACTGTACCTCCAGCCTTAAACTAGCTAATATGTAAAATAATTTTGCCAGAATTTTCATATCTAATATATAAAGCTGAATGTGTGTATGTATGTGTGTGTGTATGTATGTCCGGGATTGGCATCTGAACCGTCCCAGCTACAGCCACAAAATTTTGCACAGTCACACGTCTGGACCCCGAGAGCGTCATAGGCTATGTTGTGAGGTGAAATTTTAACCCCGCGCTTTCCAATTCACCAAACAATTTTGCCACTATCTACATAATGGGGAAAAAGTGAAAGGAAAAGTGTTGGAGGCATCGCAGCTACAGGCACAAAATTTTGCACAGTCACACGTCTGGACCCTGAGAGCGTCAAAGCTATGTTGTGAGGTGAAATTTTAACCCCGCGCTTTCCAATTCACCAAACAATTTTGCCCCTATCTACATAATGGGGAAAAAATGAAAGGAAAAGTGTTGGAGGCAAATTAACAGCTGCCAGATGTGAACAAGGGGGACTTAAAGAATGAGAGCGATGGCGCCAAAGAGTATATACTGTACAGTTGCTAAGGTGGGGCCCCGACATGGGATAATCACCACACCACCACGGGGATATGAACACACACACAAAATGCACCACACACTACCACGTGCTCGAACACATATACCACCCTCAGCGCACATTTCACCACACACACACCAACCTCGCCACATAAAAGTTGAAACACAAAAGTCGCCGCTCAAAACTCGCCACGCGCAAAACTCTCCACATGCAAAACTCGCCACACGTGCAAAACTCACCTCATGGAAAACTCGCCACACGCAAAACTTGCACACGCGGAAAAATTGCCACATGCACAAAAGTTGCAACACATGCAAAAGTTGCCTCACACAAAACTTGCACATACTCAAAAGGCACCACACATAAAACTCGCCACGCGCAAAACTTGCCATGCGCAAAACTTGCTGCACACAACTTGCTACACTGACCTGTCACATGCAACTCGACACACAAAAAGTTGCTACACGCATGTCGCCACACAAAACTCATCTCACAAAAGTCGCTACATGCATGTCGCCACACACAACTCAACACACACAACTTGACACACGAAACTCGCCCTAAAACACACACAAGTCTGGTATTATCCTTCTGCAGCGCCCCAGAGTCCTGGTCGTTGCAGTACTGGAGCTCCGCCGCTAAAGGGGGCTATGGTACGTCTGATGGCACTGAAGGAGCTCTTCTGACCAGGTATCACAGTCACCAATACACTTCACAGTCTGGCCTCCAGGGGGAGCTAAGGGTTCTATGTATTAGGCCACTCCTCACAATCTGGTAAAACTGGGGGTTAGGCAGAAAGTTAGATCAGAAAGCTGACTGGGTTGGAACCAGGCAACACCTTGTGGCAGAGGGTGTTGTAGGGGGAAGATTCAGAGGGGTCCCTGTCAGGGGTGGGATCCTGGCAGAGGCCTAGCAAACAGAGAAGAACGTTATGGGACCACGCCTGCACGATATAGCGGCGGTACCCCAAGAAAGGATAAGAAGCGAGGTTCATTGTGCTGAGTGAGAAACGAGATTGACGCAACAAGGAGAATACCAGTAGGAGTCGTGCTGTAAGACGAGGCAACATCCTATTGAGGCGCATAACCGGTGGCCGGAACGCCGAGGAAGTATAGAGCTCCAGGCCAAACTTCAAACCTACGGCAGGACAGTCAGTTATAGGCGGGCTGTCTCACCCAATTCACCTAGGAAGACACAGGGGGATAACAACAGGAGTGGGGCGACGCTAGAGTCCCGGAAGAGCTCCGAGCCTCCCCGTCATACGGGTGCGTCCTAACCATAAGATCTGGGGGACGTGGAAGAACATCAGAATCGAGTTGTGAGGGAACACGAGAAACAGACACAACAGTTGTGAGGACTATCCCGTGGTGCTTAGCAGGGAAGGACTACAACACACAAGCGCTAGAAGGTAGGCACAGATTTCCACCTGCAAAGGGAGCTCTGGAGGTGCCATCGGACCGGCTGGACTTGTGCAGCCCGGTTAACCGTATTCCGGATTGAGGATCCTGAAGCCTTCAGTAAAGAGGTAAAGAGACTGCAAACTGGTGTCCTCGTTATTTACTGCAACCTGCACCGCACCACCACAACATCATCACCATTCCCCCCACCTTTATTGTACGCCCCTCAGCAGGGTCACGGACCGGGTCTAGCCACCGTGACAACCCCAGAACAGAGACTCAGAGGCCCGGTACCGGGTACCCCTCGGCCCTGCGACAGTGGGGGCGCTACACTTCAAAAATAAAAATCTGATTAATAAGCTGACAAACTACAAGAGCAACAAATGTACCATATAGGAATCCGGCAGCTGTCAGTCACATGACCAGTCTATTATGTGTATGTGTGAGCTAATATATACTGCCAGGGGGTGGGCTTACTGTTGGCTGGGGATTTATCAGGCTGCCAATTTAGCTTACAAATACTGAGGTAAAAATACTGACCAAATAACGTGTGAACGAGGTCTAATACAGGAGGAGATGACATACAGATATATACTATATACAGGAGGAGATGACACACAGGTATATACTATTTACAGGGGAGATGACACACAGGTATATACTATATGCAGGAGGAGATGACACACAGATATATACTATATACAGGAGAGATGACACACAGGTATATACTATATAGAGGAGGAGATGACATACAGGTACATACTACATACAGCAGGAGATGACACACAGGTATATACTATATACAGAAGGAGATGACACACAGGTATATACTATATACAGGAGCAGATTACCTACAGGTATATAGTATATACAGGAGGAGATGACATACAGGTATATGCTATGTATAGGAGGAGATGACATACAGGTATATACTATATACAGGAGGAGATGACACACAGATATATACTATATATAGGTGAGATGACACACAGGTATATACTATATACAGGAGGAGATTACATACAGGTATATACTATATATAGGAGGAGATGACATACAGGTATATACTATATACAGGGGAGATGACACACAGCAGGTATATACTATATACAGGGGAGATGACATACAGGTATATACTATATACAGGAGATGACATACAGGTGTATACTATATATAAGGGAGATGACAAACATGTATATACTGAGGTGAAAATGAGAGGTGTGAGGTGAAAATGAAAAGGTGTGAGTGCAAAATGAGAGGAGTGAGGGAAAATAGTGGAGTGATCGGAAAATGACAGATGTGAGGTCGAAATGACAAGTGTTAGGGGGGAATGAGAGGAGTGAGGGGGAAAATAAGAGGAGTGAGGGGGAAAATGAGAGGTGTGAGGGAGAAAATGAGAGATGTGAGGGGGAAAATGAAAGATGTGATGGGGAAAATGAGAGGCGTGATGGGAAAATAAGAGAAGTGAGGTGCTATAAGTAACCACAGATATTTACTATGCCCAGGCAACGCCGGGCTCTTCAGCTAGCTTAGATTTACAATCTCCATGCTTTTCTCATGGTCAACTTTATGTGGCCTGTTCAAGAGTTGGAACAGCCAAAAATCTATTTGTCTTTGCACCTGAAGGAAAAACTAAGAATGACGTTTATCAAAAGGCTCTCGAATAAGTAGTAGAAGATTACTTCACATTACTTGGCCAATTTAGTTAAATCTGTGTGGAATATCTCTGGTGTTGAAATATATGTTGTAAAATGCTTCTATTAGCTTAGTTTTTGCCTTTTAGTAATTACATTTCTATCTATTTGTTTTGTGGTTTTTTTGTGCAGAATAAATTTTTGTTAACACATTCTATTTTGCTAACAGCAGTTATTACCCTGGGCGAAGCCGGGTAGTACAGCTAGTTTTATATATTTGTTCAAGAAAAAGCTTGACATCAATATGTATGTTGATGTAAATACTGTAATAACGCGGAACATTTATCCTTGTGGAGAGCAGCTAAGCAAGCGTAAGGAGACTTATAGGCCATGTAATGCTCCACTGGGAATTCAAACATTCAAATAGCTTCTTCAGACAAGAAGAAGATGAACTCTAGTGCCACCTATTGGTGTCTCAATTCTAAAAATCAATATTTACCCTTGGGTGGAAATTCTCCTGCTCTCTGAAGAGGCTATTTCCTTACTTAAAATCCTAGAAAAGCATTGTATGACCAAAAAGTCTCCTTTTTTTCAGCTTGGCATTGTCCGAAAGGAGAAACATTCATCCTTAGACAGCTTGTCAGAGACCTCTCATCTATCCAAATCAGATCTCCGACTTTGAATTGATGAGCGGTAAACACCCCGAAACATGTGTCTGCAAATGGCGTTTTTGGTTTGGCTTCTTATCCGATCTACGTCGAAGCTTCTTAAAGGGTTCTTATCGACTCTTAGAATTTCTACATCCTATACATGGGGCTAGAATTAAACTCCAATTCCTCTCTGAAGAGACTATATTCATACATATATATATATATATATATATATATATATATATACATATATATAAATATATATATATATACTGTATATATATATATATATATATCTATCTAAAATAACAGTTTACTGAAGTTTACTTAGAAGTTACTAAGCTGAGAATCAGATAGAGATTTTAATGTAGGTTAGCACTCATGTTGTATCAGTAATTTTGTTTAGCTAGTAACAGTTACATAAAGTATGAATGGTGTTGTCACCTGGATAATAGATTTTTCATTTTCACACTATGAACAACTCACCATAACATCCGCTCATGGTTTTACAGTTCCATCTTATGAAGGTGCCTTACAAAGATGGTAGGATGCATAACAGAAACTTGCATTGACAGTTTTTCAATTTACTACTATCACGCCTCGAATTGCTAATGTGCTATAGATAACGGATGGACTATAAAGAGGGAAAATTGTGCAAATGTCCACAGACTTCTATCATCTAAGGGGCATAAACAACTGCATCTGAGAGAAACATGCCCAGACACCTATAATTATTTTACAATTATATAAATTATTAATTTTGTAAACTTAACTGAAATGTAATACATTTTGTGTTGTGCTCCCCAGTAGATACTTTTTTAATCTTTAGCTACTGGAACCTCCCTAGCCTAAAGGAGGAGATATCTGGAGCTCTCCTTGGCCATAGTGCATGACAACATTTTTCAAACATTTCCGTAAATACTTGAGTATAAGCCGACCCGAGTATAAGCCGACCCCCTAATTTTGCAACAAAAAACTGGGAAAACTTATTGACTCGAG
The DNA here is from genome assembly GCF_051348905.1 of Ranitomeya variabilis. Lineage (NCBI taxonomy): Eukaryota > Metazoa > Chordata > Amphibia > Anura > Dendrobatidae > Ranitomeya > Ranitomeya variabilis. The sequence goes on along the minus strand of NC_135235.1, from coordinate 81,344,647 downwards.
TATAAGCCTAGGGTGGAAAATGCAGCAGCTACCGGTAAATGTCAAAAATAAAAATAGATATCAATAAAAGTAAAATTAATTGAGACACCAGAATGTTAAGTGTTTTTGAATATCCATATTGAATCATGAGCCCCATATAATGCTCCATACAGTTCATTATGGCCCCATAAGATGCTCCATATAGCAATGTGCCACATGTAATGCTCCATGCAGTTCATTATGGCCCCATAGATGCTCCATATAACAATGTGCCACATGTAATGCTCCATACAGTTCATTATGGCCCCATAAGATGCTCCATATAACAATGTGCCACATGTAATGCTCCATGCAGTTCATTATGGCCCCATAGATGCTCCATATAACAATGTGCCACATATAATGCTCCATGCAGTTCATTATTGCCCCATAAGATGCTCCATATAACAATGTGCCACATATAATGCTCCATACAGTTCATTATGGCCATATAGATGCTCCATATAACAATGTGCCACATGTAATGCTCCATACAGTTCATTATGGCCCCATAAGATGCTCCATATAACAATGTGCCACATATAATGCCCCATGCAGTTCATTATGGCCCCATAGATGCTCCATATAACAATGTGCCACATATAATGCTCCATGCAGTTCATTATGGCCCCATAGATGCTCCATATAACAATGTGCCACATATAATGCTCCATGCAGTTCATTATGGCCCTATAGATGCTCCATATAACAATGTGCCCCATATAATGCTCCATACAGTTCATTATGGCCCCATAGATGCTCCATATAACAATATGCCCCATATAATGCTCCATACAGTTCATTATGGCCCCATAGATGCTCCATATAACAATGTGCCACATATAATGCTCCATACAGTTCATTATGGCCCCATAGATGCTCCATATAACAATTTGCCCCATATAATGCTCCATACAGTTCATTATGGCCCCATAGATGCTCCATATAACAATGTGCCACATATAATGCTGCTGCTGCAATAAAAAAAATGACATACTCACCTCTCGTCGCTGCCCACTGCTCCTCAGCGTCCTGTCTCTCCGCACTGACTGTTCAGGCAGAGGGCAGCGCACACACTAATGCGTCATCACGCCCACTGACCTGAACAGTCACTGCAGAGGACGCGGAAGACGGGCAGCGGTGGAACGAAGGTAAATATGAAATACTCACCTGCTCCTGGCGTTCCTGATGCGGTCCCTGGCAGCTTCTCCCGGCAGCTTCTTCCTCTGTTCAGCGGTCACTCGTACCGCTCATTACAGGAATGAATATGCGGCTCCACCCCTATGGGAGCGGAGTCCATATTCATTACTTTAAGTAATGAGCGGTACCACGTGACTGCTGAACAGGGGAAGAAGCTGCCGGCGCCGGAGACCTTGGGACATGCAGGGACCGAGTCAGGAGCGCCAGGAGCAGGTGAGTCTGTGACAGTCGTCACTCCCCCTCACCCGCCAACCCCACTGCCGGCCATGACTCGAAAATAAGCCAAGAGGGGCACTTTCAGCCCATTTTTTTGGCTGAAAATCTCGGCTTATACTCGAGTATATACAGTACCTTGATTTATCATAAAATGTATTTCCTGAAGCCAGTAGAATACTCAAATAAGAAGACATGTGCGGTTTCACTTGTTTTGAGCGAGTTTGTGCACATCGGAATATGGCCGGAAGTATGCATAGCACTGCCAGCACTAGAGAATCCTCACACAGAGTACCTGTCATGAACATGCCTGGGTTAATTAAATTAATCTATTCCAATATAGATTGGACATTTCTGAATGTTGTGATACCAAATATGTGGTGTTATTTTTATTTTTTAAGTTGTTTTATTTTCAATCGGTAAAAACGGGGTAATTTAAACTTTTGTGTTTTTCTATTTTTTTATATTTTACATTTTATGACTTTTTTTAAAAAAAGTTCCTTTAGGAGATTTGAAGCTGCAATCGTCCTTCAGCACTACTATGGATAGCAAAAATCATGGTCTCCTATGAACACCAGACATGAGCCTGCCATTCACAGGAGTATTGTGATGACAGGCACAGGGGTCTTCTGCAAACCCATGAAAACCTATCAGCATCCCGCGATCCCATGATAGGGGCGCCGATGGGCAGTGTGAATGACGCACCTCCGGACAGCGAGTGTTAAATCCCACTGTCATAGATTGACACCAGGATTTAACTGGTCATCAGCTACCAGTGGATCTCCAATCCACCCGCAACTATTAAAGGCACATGTGCGGGGAATGATGCAGGCTCAGTGTCATGGACCCCGCATCAAATATATATCATATGTCGTGAAAATAAGAGATGGTATAATGGCTTTAGCTCCAATTAATCAGTATTTTTGCTAGCGGCTGCTCTCTCACCTCCTCTTGATTACTTATACATCTGGAGGTGGAGACAATGAAACCAGGGCTGATTTGGAGCAGGGTTCACAAGACATAACAACCTCATGCGCGCCCCAGGTACAAGAGTGCCAGCACCGCTGGAACAGCGCCGCCACAGGAGGTGATCATAGGTGTTTTTATTTTAACAAATGCAAACATTCAGATTGAGAAGGGATTGTCCTAGTCGTGAACAACCCCTTTAAAGTTTGATTATGAATGAAGAGTCTGAAGACACATCAAGAGAGAGATTTATTAAACTTTCTAAAGTTGCCTTTTCTGCTCATTACAACCAAACACAGTACAGCTATAGTTTGCTGTCATTAGTTGCATTGGGCAACAACATTTTCTAAAAATCTGCCCGATTGGAGCAAGCTGATGTACAAGTCTGGTGACATATTCCTCCATTAACTTGTTGTGTTGTGCAGTTTGTAAGGACAACTGCACTAACAATTGTAGGAGGAACATTTCTAATAATTATAGAAAAGATAGTCATCACTCCCTTTAAATTTTAGCCTATTTGTTTTGGTCATGTATGGGTATTCAAAGCTTTTGGGAAATAATAAAAACTCTTATTTTTTAAGTTACTGGTCTTCCCCAAAGGTTATAAATTTTACTTACTTAGTATCCCACCTTTTCAAATTGATTGTAAATCTTAATAGCTTCTTCTACATATGACATGACTGCGCAATGTCTAAAAGCATAGAAGTGGCGGTTGATCCGATCCCCATGAAAAAGTGAGCTGGATATTCATATTCAGTATATGAGTGTGGAAACCTTACAGCCTTATTAAATAACACATTTGAGCATTTTGAAGCAGTTTGGAATCTTTGAGATATACACTCACTGGCCACTTTATTAGGTACACCTGTCCAACTTCTTGTTAACACTTAATTTCTAATCAGCCAATCACATGGCGGCAACTCAGTGCATTTAGGCATGTAGACATGGTCAAGACAATCTCCTGCAGTTCAAACCGAGCATCAGTATGGGGAAGAAAGGTGATTTGAGTGCCTTTGAACGTGGCATGGTTGTTGGTGCCAGAAGGGCTGGTCTGAGTATTTCAGAAACTGCTGATCTACTGGGATTTTCACGCACAACCATCTCTAGGGTTTACAGAGAATGGCCCGAAAAAGAAAAAAAATCCAGTGAGCGGCAGTTCTGTGGGCGGAAATGCCTTGTTGATGCCAGAGGTCAGAGGAGAATGGGCAGACTGGTTCGAGCTGATAGAAAGGCAACAGTGACTCAAATCGCCACCCGTTACAACCAAGGTAGGCCTAAGAGCATCTCTGAACGCACAGTGCGTCGAACTTTGAGGCAGATGGGCTACAGCAGCAGAAGACCACACCGGGTACCACTCCTTTCAGCTAAGAACAGGAAACTGAGGCTACAATTCGCACAAGCTCATCGAAATTGGACAGTAGAAGATTGGAAAAACGTTGCTTGGTCTGATGAGTCTCGATTTCTGCTGCGACATTCGGATGGTAGGGTCAGAATTTGGCGTAAACAACATGAAAGCATGGATCCATCCTGCCTTGTATGGAGCATCTTTGGGATGTGCAGCCGACAAATCTGCGGCAACTGTGTGATGCCATCATGTCAATATGGACCAAAATCTCTGAGGAATGCTTCCAGCACCTTGTTGAATCAAATGCCACGAAGAATTGAGGCAGTTCTGAAGGCAAAAGGGGGTCCAACCCGTTACTAGCATGGTGTACCTAATAAAGTGGCCGGTGAGTGTATATTGGGCACAAAGAGACTGTTAATGGATACTGATCTGTTATGTAGCTAGAAACGTTTTTATCGAGCTGATTATATGGTCTTTTTCCCCTCCCCCTTATGCGTCATTGTCTTTTATAATATACAGTTAGGTCCAAAAATATATGGACAATGACACAAGTTTTGTCATTTTAGCCATTTACCAAAACATAGTCAAGATACAATTACTGTAGTATGTCTAAGTACGAATTCATGAGCTGGGCACTTCCGTGTCTTGTCTACTCATAGCAGATGGTAGTTTATATAGCACACATGGTGCATATGTAATGATGCTACCTTGTGTTATTGTATTTCTATTTTGTGTTTTTATATTGAAAAATCTAATAAATACTCAGTTTAAAAAAGTGTTAATCCATGTCTTTGTTCATAATAAAGCTTTAGAAAGGTTTTCCCCAAAAAAAGCTGAAAAAACTTGAAATGTTACTAAATAAAAAAATAAATTACTGATCCCTCCCACTCCAGTTCTAACTCTTCCTAACTCCCCAATGGTCTTTGTGCTTCCCTGCAAATGATCTTCTTCCACTGCTTAGCTGTACAGACCACATGACTAGATGGAGAGAAGAACAGAGACTGTAACTTGTAAAGAGTTGGAACCGTAAGAGTTGGAACCGTAGTGAAAAGGGGTTAGTAAAGTAAGTATGACTCCTTTTTAATTGTATGCATTTAACCCCTTCATGACCTTTGACATATGGATACGTCTAGGCAATTTTGGCACACAGGAGCTGTGTGCAAATGATGGCCACCAGGTGATCAGCTGATTTTCACAACTGTCACTCACTGCCAGGAGCGGTGCCTGCACACAATGACCAGCATAAAAAAAAGTTCCTGAATTGCTGGTTTTCATTCATTCTGCCTCCCAAAAATTGGAATAGAAAACGATCAAAAAATGTATTGTGCCCAAAAATAGTACCAATAAAAACGACAACTTGTCCCACAAAAAAAAAGCCCTCTCATGACTCTGTCTGCCGAAATATGGAAAAAAATATAGCAACCTAAATATGGTTTTTGCAAAAAAAAAAGCATCTTTTAGTGTGTAACAGGATCCAAACATTAAAAAAAATATAAATCTGGTATTGCTGTAATTACACTGACCCAAAGAATACTTATACCATACCAGGAACGGTGTAAAAAATAAATATAACCAATTCTTCACCTGATGTTGATTTGTTCATTCTGTCTCCCAAAAATTGCAGTAAGGCTCAGCTCACGTTTATCCTGCGCTCTGAACTGAGCATGCACACCGTGGTTTTCGTATTAATCTATGAAATGTATGATTAAAATGGAGCCCAGCACAGTGGCTCAGTGGTTAGCACTGCAGCCTTGCAGCGCTGGAGTCCTGGGTTCTAATCCCACCTTGGACAACATCTGCAAGGAGTTTGTATGTTCTCCCTGTGTTTGCGTGAATTTCCTCTGGGTACTCCGGTTTCCTCCCACATTCCAAAGACATACTGATAGGCAATGTAGACTGTGAGCCCCATCGGGGACAGTGATGATAATGTCTGCAAAACTGTAAAGCGCTGCGGAATATGTTAGCGCTATATAAAATAAAGATGATTATTATTATTATTATTAACCCCTGGTGGAAGATTCCCTATAATGAGGAGGATGGAAGCACTGTGGACGCCATCTGACTTGTGATCGGGCGGTGTCCATCTTTTTAGGCTTGTATAAAAGTGCTGTGGGCCAGTGACATGAAGGACACCGCTGAACAGAGGCCATAGTGAATATAGTGAATGGATCTTTCAGGGGTTTCATCTGAACCACGTCACTCAAAAACTTAGATGGAAACCCCGATATAAGTGCTCAGCATAGAGTACAGGATAAATTATCATTATTATTGTTTATATAGCGCCATTAATTCCATGGTGCTGTACATGAGAAAAGGGGTTACGTACAGGGTTATAGATAACGTTTACAGTAAACAAATTTACAATGACAGACTGGTGCAGAGGGGAGAGGACCCTGTCCTTGTGGACTTACATTCTACGGGATAATGGGGAGGAGACAGAAGGTTGGGGGAGTGGCAGCTCTGGCGGTGGTGAGGTGGCAGCTCTGGCGGTTGGTGAGGTAGCAGCTCCGGCGGTTAGTGACGCGGCAGCTCCGGCAGTTGGTGATGCGGCAGCTCTGGTGGTTGGTGACGCAGCAGCTCAGGTGGTGGTGAGGCGGCAGAATGGTTATTGCGGGCTGTAGGCTTTCCTGAAGAGATAGGTTTTCAGGTTCTGTATGAAGGATCCGAGGGTGGTGGATAATCGGACGTGTTGAGGCGTGGAGTTCCAGAGGATGGGGGATATTTGGGAGAAATCTTGGAGGCGGTTGTGTGAGGAACAAATAAGTGTGGAGGAGAGTAAGAGGTCTTGGGAGGATCGAAGATTACATGAGGGAAGATATTGGGTGATTACTTCAGAGATATAGGGAGAGGGACAGGTTGTGGATGGCTTTGTAGATCAGTGTTAGTAGTTTGAACTGGATTTGTTGGGGAATTGGGAGCCAGTGGAGGGAAGAAGCAGGGGAGTAGCGAGGAGAGAGGTGGATTAGCCGGGCAGCAGAGTTGACGGCAGACTGTTCGGTGCAAGAGTGTTAGCGGGGAGGCCACAGAGGAAGGTGTTGCAGTAATCGAGGCGGGAGATGATGAGGGCATGCACAAGAGTTTTAGTAGATTGTGGGCTGAGGAAGGGACGGATTATGGCAATGTTTGAGTTGGAGGCAACAGGAGGTGGCAAGAGTTTGAACGTGCGGCTTGAAGGACAGGGCAGAGTCGAAAGTTACCCCGAGGCAGCAGATTTCAGGTGCATGAGAGAGCGTGATGCCGTTTACCGTAATAGATAGATCAGGTAGGGGGAATACACGAGATGGGGGAAAGATGATGAGTTTGGTTTTGTCTACATTGAGTTTTAGGAAGCGAGAGTTGAAGAAGGAGGATATGGCTGATAGACACTCTGGGATTCTGGACAGCAGAGAGGTGACATCTGTGCCAGAGAGGTAGATCTGAATATCATCCGCATACAGGTGGTACTGGAAGCCATGGGACTTTATGAGTGGTCCTAGGCCAAGGGTATAGATGGAAAAAAGTAGGGGCCTTGAGGGACTCCAACAGAGAAGAGGGCAGGATGAGGAGGTAGTGTGGGAGTGGGAAACGCTAAATGTGCGGTTGGAAAGGTATGAAGCAATCCAGGACAGAGCAAGGCCTTTGATGCCAAGGGAAGAAAGAATCTGTAGTAGTATGCAGTGGTCGACTGTGTCAAAAAGGTCGAGAAGGAGGAGGATGGAGAACTGTCTGTTAGCAAGCCCTCACTCAGGTCCCCCATTTGTTCCACATTACTGGAAGCACAAAGGCTCTGGAAAAGCAAAATGGCTCCTCACTCCCCTAAAGAAATCCACCTAATTCTGTGCTCCCAAATCCAAATGCCCCTTCCCATCTGAGCCCCAGCTGCATGTGTTGCGGCTCACAGCACATGCATGGAGAGCCCAACAAACAGGGTTAAGGGCACAAAAATTGAAAGTTTGAAAATTTCCAGATTTCCATTTTTTTTAATAAAATAAACAAATTATACCGAGCAAATGTTACCACTATCATGAAGTTCAATATATCACAAAAAACTATCTCAGAATCACTGGGATCCATTGGAGCGTTCCAGAGTTATTATCTCATAAAGTGACACTGGTCAGAATTGTAAAATTTGGCCTGGTCATGAAGGCGAAAACAGGCTTGGAGGTGAAGGGGTTAAAGCTGCTTTCAGATACTTTTTTTTTATAACTGAACAAGTCCTTTAAGAATTTAAACAATTGGATAAACCTTTGGAGGCAGCACACAGGCTGCTGCAATGTAAATCCAGTACTGTCTGCTATTTTTCACTTATTAAGGCTCACTAAGAAGACGCATTTTCCAGGGTTAGCTGACAGCCACTATTTTGTTCACATACCACAGATAGAGAGAAGCTCCATGGGCGAGGACCCTGCCAGGATGCTGGAGCTGCCTGCCATTTTTAGCAGTAATTTATCACTTTAAAACTAAGAAGCTCGTTTTTTCCTAAACATTCTTCTTACACGTTGAGCCATGAAGAACAGAAAATAATTGTGGTGTTTGAATGTCACACTTCTTCAGTTACAACGTAATGCTTTTAAGACCTCATATAAGACAAAGTTGAATGTCAAAAGTACAGTCTCAGTCTCGCACAACTTGCAATAGCAATATATATAATGGAGATGTGGGTACAAAAAGATCACAGGATGTGAACCTTACCAAAGACAATTGTTAGAATAAAAGTTTTATGCACAAGTTGACTGTCAGCCGGATGTTGTGCAATTTGCAGTATAATTTTGAATATTTGATGTATTCCTGATATTCACATATATCTCTATCTGTTAATTGTCAGAATGGACATAAATTGTAATTTCGCTATATAAACAATAATCAAGTAAAGACAATATTATTTTTTCCAGCTGGTTTTCTCTGTTTTGCTTTCTCTGATAATAGTTCAGTACATATGGGGTACCTAACACCCCCCCCCCCGCATGTGCTGTTAGGTTTGTGAGTGGCTGCTTCCATCAGTATTTTGCACCTTTGCTGCCCCTGCCTTTATCATGGGCTCTGCTGCATCCTGATAAGTGCATTGGTAATTTGGCATGGCATTGGTAAGGCAATATATTTTTCCGGTGATGTTTTTTGAAATTTTGTTCCATGTTAGCCACATCTGAAAGGTGGCAACATTTGGCTATTTAAAAGGTTTGTCCACTACTCGGACAACCCCATCTCAATGTTTCCCCCAGTAATATAATAACACCTATACTAATTTCTGGTGCTGGCACCGTTCCAACGCTGTCAGCACTGGCTCTCCCGGGGATCACGTGAAGTTGTCATGTCACATGATCCCTGTGGCCAATCAGGGGCTGCTTCACTCTCCCCGCCTTTTTTTCTAATCACATTCATCTGGAGGAAGTGAGAGTGCAGCAGCCGATATCATGCACGAAAGATTTATCCACTTCTCTCTAACCCGGGTTCCATTTTTGTACTAGTCTGCATACCAACCTTTCTATATGCCATGTGGCTTTCACAAGCCAACTATTTCTCTATACTTACAGATGATAAACATACGGTGTTAATATGATACTATGCCATTTCTAACAGCTGGATAAATAGTGTAGCTCCCTGATTAAGAACGTGTGGAAATGAGATCCCAACCTTACAATACAGTCTGTTGCTTTATTTGAAGCAAATCTTTTGATCCATGTGGTTGCAGACACTTGTTTTCCATATGATTGCGGTTGCAGGGTTCCTACATAAGACCTCATTCAGATGTCTAGGTTTTTTTCATACATGAAAATAGAACTGATTTTCTCCAGTGTTTTCGATTAGACTTTTTTCAGTATTTGGTCAATGTGTCCACTTTTGCTATCAATATTTGATCAGTAATTATCTTGTATGTTAATAAAGGGAAATTGCAAAACTTCTCCTACGAAATACAATGTTAAAATGACAGCACATGGATTGCACACAGAGGGCATCCGAGTTTTCCACGAACCTATAGACATGCATGTGGATTGAATGAATGTGTCCATGATTTTATTTTTTATGGAAACATACGGTCCACAAAAAATTATATGAGCAGCAACAGACTGTAATGGGTACATGTTCTGTCCGGAAGAACCTGGATAGAAAACATAAAAAATGGACATCAGGATACAAACAATAAGCCATTTTCTTCTTCTCTCATTGTATACTTGTAGGAACAAGCATCAGGGGCATAATGATATTGGTCATAGGGGGCGACATGACTCAGCCCTTAAAGGAGGTGGAGGATGGCCACTGGCCAGAACTGTTCTTTCATCTCAACGCACATCCAGTTGAAAATGCGAAGCAAAGAGCCATTGGCTCCCTGCCCCACACTAACTATGGAAGCCACAAACCTATCCGAGGCCCAGTATGACTGTATTATTTACTCTCATGGCTCCATTTTCTCTGAGATGTATATATTATATTTGTATTATTTTTTTACGGGGAGCGAGTATATGTTTTTATAAACTCTAGGGATCAACATGCAGGTCCTGGCAGGGGGCCCACATTTTGCTCTGGGACCCATAGGACTGTAGCCTGTGACAAGCAAACTTACATTGAGCAGATAAAGGTAGATATTTAGTCATTTATGCTGCTATCAATTTTTGTCTCTGGAAAGTTTTAAAATAAATTGTTACAGAACATGATTGAAAAAATAAAAAGTTTCTGCCATGTGTACAAATGATTCTTTTAATTAAACATCAAGTTATAGGCAATGGGGCTGTTTTGTCAGGTTTATTAAAAGCAGAATGTAGGGAATGTTTTTGTTGATATTAAAAATGCATATCACTGCTTGAGTACAGCGATCCACACAGTGAGAATGTATCACGGAGGCGCAGTGTAATAGGAACGTCCCCTGGAGATAACTTATTTCAGTTTAAGTACAAAATGAACACAGACTGATGTTAATGCGTGTTTTCATTTACATTAATTCAACGAGGTGTGAAAACATAGGCTTTATAATGTTCTTCTCAAACATATTAAATTACTAAGAATTACAAGTTTTTTGTAACCCAGCTTTTTGTCAATGAAGAAAGCACAAGAGCGAAAGACATTACTAGCAAATAGTATGGCTATAGCTTATCTCTATAACGAATAAAGGCAGAATTACTAGACCTCCTGGCCAGGCAGCCCGACATATGAATAATCCAACCTCCAATGTCCGCTCATAATAATAATAATTAAAAATAATATGAAAGTACCATGTTGTTCAAAATTTAACAATGATTCATTTTTTTAAATTTTCTTTATTTTGATTAAAACTCCGAAATCCCTTCAGATATGTTGATTTAAAAATTACTTTCTGACTTCCTAAAGCCACCAGTAGAGGGGACTTAGAAGCTAATACTAGGAGAAAACGTCATGCTTTCTGTAAGGAAGTTTAAGCTTGGGAGTCATTGGACATTCCACTAGGAAAAAGATCCCAATCATACCTCAAAGTACACCAAGTTTTGAAAGATTCTGAAGTGGCTGTCAGTTTCCTCCTAGAATTGTAGAAAATCTAGTATTTGAAGAAGACAGATGTAAAACACAAACCCAAGAATATTAGTGAACTGGAGGCCCATGGATACTGGAGTAAGATTTCTTGCAAAAGAAACACTGCTGCTCATCATGAATTTGATGAGCGGAGTTTGCCATGCCCTGTACTGTCCCAGAGCCTACCTAATATATAGAAACAGCAAAAATAGCACGAGAACGCCGAAAGCCACAAACACTAGACCCAGACTGTCACGACACAGCTGTCAAGTGACTCGGGACCAGGAGCGCTTTCCCTGTTCCTAACACTAGGGGGCACCCTAGCTTGCGCTATTCCCCGAGATACTTCTGAAGGTGAAGATGTCAGGGCCTCCACCCTTGCCTTATCTTATGAGTCAGCCCTCTGTCTGTACTCTTCCCACACACAGGGGAGAGGGGCACTACTGTGCACTGTAGTACAAACAAGGGTTAGCAGAAAACTCTAGGCATACAAAATATTCAGTCATATATAACAGAGGAATGCTTCGGGACATGGAGGCGGGGAATAACCCAAAATAGAGAAGCATAAGGAATTACCACACATACAAACAGTCACAGATAATTCCTCCAACTCTCCTTCTCATATGAACACCTCTCACTCTGGAAGCCATGCTGCAAATACTAGCTCTGACAAGGATTTGTAACAGAGCCCAGATTATAAAGGGGAAAGGAGTGGCTAACTGAGTTCAGCTGTGAGCACAGAGATTTGCAACATGGCCGATTAACTCCTGTTCTGCCAGAAGGAATAAACACCATTAAAATGAAGAAGTGCTTCTTCTCAGCACCAGAGTAGGAGCAATCAGAAACTGTGGTCTTCTGGCTCCACACTGCCGCGGTAGCCCCATGACAGACTAGTGTTGCATCAAAATTTTGTGACTTTTCAAAAAATGCTATGCTAAAATCCTGGTGTAAAAACTTTGATGAATCGGGCCCCTATTGTTTTCCATATCAGGTTACACCAGGATAAATCTAGACAGTACTAATTACTAATTTACGACCTAAACAAGCTAATGTATTTATTGGCCAAGTAACAGTTAAGCTATGAAATATCTAATCACGTCTAAGCTTGGTTGATATGGAAATGACTGTTTTCAACAGCTTCCTTTTTCTTAACCATCTCATGTACACCACACACAACTCATGCTTTTAATTACCCAATGAAAAAATGTGAGATAATTACTGTACAAGTCAATTAAATTAATTCACCTTTCAGCGATTACAAAGTATCCCCAAAGGAGGAGAAATCCAAGCTACTTTACCACACATCACCTCTTTCCATTGCCTTCCAGTACACGGTACAACTACTATCACAAGTTTTCAAGGTGTGAAATATTAACTCATACTTTGTCATCATCTAGGGAGTGTCAGTGCTAATTATGTTAAATGCAGATGAAGAGGAGATTTCTCTGAATTCTTTAAGGAGTAGAACATTAATTTTTTTGTTGTTGCCTTTTAACAAATTTTTTCGAAAGTTATTATAATCTACTTTGACAGCTATAGTTAACATTTGACTTTTACAGTCTATTAGATTTTACTGCATTGACTGCCAGGGAGAAGTTGGGAATTAATAGTTGGTATGTCATTGGAGCTGTCAAAAAGCTGCTTTTTAAAACACTTGTAGAAAAAAATACTGCATGGAAAATAATTGTACTTGGATATAAAACCTAAAAACTACAAGATGTAGAGTAAAGGCTTCATTAAAGGGGCTGACTGGTCTAAAATAAAAAGTGATAGAGTGACTGCAGACTTTAGAATCCCCACAGTGCACACACTGTGTGCTGCAAGGATTTGCCAGTTTCTAAGCCAGGATCAGCGGTGATATATGCGATATGCAGAAGCCATGTGGTAGGTTCAGCCTTACTCAGTACAAGTATATGGAACGAGGGCACAGCCATCTGTGGGAGTGGCCGTCCAAGGGCTTGTATGAAGCGAGGTTGTGAACACTAGTCTGGTTCTGGCCGAGAGTATACATATCGCATATATCATCGCCGATCCCAGCTCAGAAATCGGCGAATCCTCGCAGTGCACAGTGCATGAACTGAGGACTCCCTAATATGTCCCGTGTGGGCAGGGAATAGGCCGGCAAAGCAAAACTATGCAGTACACAGCGGCTTTAAATTCCTGCAAAGTCTGGCTGCATCTCTCTATAACCGGTTGGAGACTATCCAGCAACAGGAGTATTTAGTAGTGCTGGAAGTATTGTAGAAAGCAGTTCAATGGGTTGGTTTGACACTGGGAGGAGCAGAGCGGTGCACCCAGTGAGTAGGATGGCGCTTTCAGACTGTGCGAGTCACCTCCATGACATAGGGTCAGTGCATCTTTTGTTATAAGCTGATGAATGCCACGGTAAAGCTACGCTGTCAGAGTAGGTTAGCACCAACATAATTTCCTGGCTGCCGACTTCCTGGAGGAGAGGATGTCATTGGCCTAAGATCGGATGACCCATTGTAAATGCTGTGGTGAGCGGCATTTTGCCTCTAAATGTTGTACCACACTGCTAGAGAAAGGGGCAAAAGTCCTTAAAAAGAGGATGTTTGGCACCACATGTGTGGGTAAACAGTGAGATGATGTGTGGTGGTGGTGGAGCTCTACTATGGGAATAAAGGGAGTAGGATTGTGTTTCAGTCATTGAAGGCCAAGTCAAAAGGCTGAAGGAAGACATTGACGAATATCCTGAGAAAATGTTGGAAATGATAGCTGTCTTCAGATGGGATAGAGGTGGACCTGAGAAGTGTGCATAGTTAGGCCCTTGAGGCATTACTAAGAAAAGCAGAAAAGTTACATATCTATTGCAGTTGCACAAAAATTTGTGGCCATTTTGTTTATTTGTTTATTTATTTATTTTACTCACTTATATAGCGCCATTCATTCCACAGAGCTTTACAGACATTATTGTTTGGGCATTATCATTTTATGGGCTTATACTTGCCTGGCCAGTTCTTAACAGTGGGTGGAAGAATATGGCTCGAGCGATTCGCTAAAGAGTCAATATAGAAATCTAATAAAGGTCTTAACTGGCACAGATATTTTTTTGTTTTTGGTGCACAGACAGGTCAAAGATATGCTAAATTTATTAAGCAGCATGCATCACTTAATGGGTCTAGTGTATCTTAAGTCAGCTGACTCTTCTTCAAGATTGACTTTGTCCTGATGAAGATGTATCTCTGGCAATTCTAGCCAATACTACTCAGTCTTCACTTTTTTAACAGTTTCTCCGGATCAGTTTTAGCACAGCTACATTTTAGAGTTGGTATACAATCTGAAATCAGTCTGGCAGGGTTTCCTAGCATCATCAATAACTAGATACAATGGCACATGGCATTCGGAGCCATGGTAAATCGCTGTTCTAAAACTTACAAAAGTTAGTGCTCTTACAATTTTGTATAATATCACACCAGGTGTGAAAGAACTAATTGACGCCACTTTTTTAAAACTGTAACCACCAAGCTCGCTGTGCATATGAATGAATAGTTGATTTTGGTCAAAAACATTCTGTGTCATTCTATCTTGGTGTCATCTCCTTTTAAATGTTTGTACCATTACAATATTAATAATTTTTGACTTGCCAAGATGGGCAGACCAGGTGAAATTTACCAACTGTAAAATACAATACAGGCTTAATCTGGGCACCAATGTAAAATGATAAAGCAACTTTTGCAATTGTGGATCAAAGCCACTGCACATAACCAAGAGATGCAAATTACTGGAGAAATGATTTCAGATGTGTAGCGTTAGGTGACCATTAGATGATAGCAATCTTTTGATATGGTAAATCCTCTTTGATGTCTCTATTTGTATCTATGCTATATAAAGATGACACTGTGCCCTAATTAAACTTGGCACATAAAACACTTAAACATCTGTCTCTTTCAAATACCGGGCATAGTATGTCATTTATGAATACATTTTCTATAACTAAGAAGGAAGATACTATAAGATCTTTAGGTTTGAATATTGGATCCGAATTTTGATGCTTTATTAAAGGGAACACTATTAACCTGTAGATATGGGGTTAATCTGCAGGCTAAAATTGATAGAACTGCCTGATTAATATATGGGCATTGTAATTTGATTACTTGGCATTCTTTTAATGAGCACTGTAATATTTAATTTTCTATGTGTATGTTTATATCCAACGTATTTGATAGGGAAGCTATTCCACCTTTCTAGTTTTTTGCTCATTACCATATGGTCATTATGGTTTGACACTATCTTTCTTATTCTCACTTATATTTTATTCTTGGAATGCACTTATTTATGTTTGGAGTTACTCACTGTGCTCCTTTGCGGATTGTTCCTCGGTTGGTCGCGTGCATCGCTGCTGTGTCCATCGGCGCTGTGGGAAGCGGGCATCGGAGGCAGGACGCCTGCGCCGTCTCTATGACGGCCCAGGTTGGGCTTGCGTTCCATGGCCGCAAACCACGGCGCCTCATTGATGGATGACATCAGCAGCGCACGCGCGCTAATCACCGTAGGTAAACTCTGCAACGATTGGAACACCTGCGCAAAACGAAACCAGCTCTTTCATTGGCTGCCCTCATGATTTAATGCACTCACCCCTCCCCACCAGCGTTCGCCTCCTGACGAAGGGACGAAACGCACGTTGGGGCGCTTCAGGCGATCACCACACACCACGGACCACCCTAATGTAAGTGCTATGCATATAGAGATATTACTTTGGTTTTGACATGCACGTAGCACACAGCTGATACATTGCAACCTGTAGGACTCTGTATTACAAATATATTGAGCACTACAAAGATAGGGTTTGGCCATGTGGGTGTTGGAGGATTTCCCCATTGTTGTTAAAGTAGTGACCTGAATGGTTTTAGTACTTTTCTGATTTATTTTTCTGTACTGCATTATTCTAAACGTTGTTTAGTGTAACACAATAAAGATTATAAATTTTACATTTGCACAGTATACTAGATTTTCTATGGTGGTAGGCTAAAAGGGTTGTCTGGCCTTAGGGTGCAAGCCTGCAGTTACTCTATTCGGTGCCAGCATTGAGCGGTCATGTGACTGCAAGTATGCGATTTACATACTTATAGTCACATTCCGACTAGACTACACTTGAGAGAGGTCGTGCACATCTAGTCAACATAACGCACATACTAACGCGCCCATAGACTTGCATTGTCTGACGCATCGTGACGCATGCCAAAATTGGCATGCGTTTGTCACATAACGTTTTTTTCAGACGGACCTTGGAACGCGGCTTGCAGCGTTTTCGGGTCCGGCCAAGCTAACGCAATACTAACGGAAGCGTTAATTCTGCCATTGATGGCTATGGCAAACGCAGCCAGAGGCAAATCATGAAAAATTTCCAAATAGAACCATACGTTTTAATAGCGTTTGAGGGTGGTCCATGTGGTCATGTGACAGGAAATATGATTTCGGCCATTAAAGGAGGAATATCCCAGCACACATTTTTCCTGAGGCCTGCTGCACGTGAGAGAGAAAGTGTCTTGCAAGAGATCACAGGAAATGTAAGTACATTTCTGTATATTATATATCTCTGTATACATCATGGGAGTCTGTATTGTCCGTCGGATGTGTGTGTACTAAAAATGTATTGCTTTGTTGCAGATGTCGGATAGTGAGGGAAGCAGCAGCAGCAGCAGCAGCGTGTCTGCGGTTTTTTCTTCTCAATCGGTAGGCTTGCACTTTAAAAAACCACAATAATGTTGTGTGAAACTCCAGTGTATTGAGCTAAGCACGTGTATAATCATGTTTTTATTGCAAATAGGAGTCTTCGGAGCCCGAGGCTGCTAGGCCCCCCCAAAAAACAGGCAAAACCCACAAAGGTACATGGCACACATTTTGAGTTTTGCAGGCATAAATTTATTGATCCAAGAAATGTAATTTTTTTTTTTCCTTTTAAATACACAATAGGTTGTGGCACACAGAGGACACAAGAGAAAGAAGGTTCCTCGCCGTCTGTCGTCGCCACAACTGCCAGTGGTAAATATAAAACTAGAAATTTTCTATCCAATATTAATCTACAATCTATCTATTCACTTTCTATCTACTATATCTAAAAACTATCTATCCACTATCTATCTCGCTCTCTCTATCTATCGCTCTATCTATGTATCCATCTATCTATGTATCTATGTATCTATCTATCGCTCTATCTATGTATCTATCTATCTGTTTCTATCTATCGCTCTATCTATGTATCTATATGTCTATGTATCTATCTATCGCTCTATCTATGTATCTATGTATCTATCTATCGCTCTATCTATGTATCTATCTATCTGTTTCTATCTATCGCTCTATCTATGTATCTATCTATCTATGTATCTATCTATGTATCTATCTATCTATGTATCAATCTATCTCTGTATCTATCAGTCTAGCCATAAAGTGAAATTTAACCTTTCAACATAACGTTTTGTGCTTACATAGTCCAAGTCAGCGACCAAAAAAAAAAGGATTGCGGTTGACGAAGAGCCGTTGACCATTCACAACGAGACACTGATCAACCTTGTGGAATCCAACCCTTCCATATGGGACCAAAGCGACAGCTCCCACCATGACATCGTGAAGAACCGAAAGTTGTGGGATCAAATTATATGTCACTTCGATCCCCGATACATGGAGAAGTCGTCAACCTCTAAGAAAAAAATTGGTAAATATTGGTGATGTTAAATTGCAAAATGTAAAGACTGCAAACTGTCAAACAGCCTTTTTTTTTTTTTTTAAATGCTAAAAATCTTAAAAAACTCTCCAAAAATTTCACTTTTTCTCTTCTATCTACTATCTACCTATCCACTTGTTGTCTACTATCTATCTCTCAACTCTCAACTATCTATACACTATTTCTAAACTATTTCACTATCATCTATCTAATAACTACTATTTATCAACTATCTATATATCAACTATCTTAACTAAATATCCACAATTTTTAAACTATCAATATATCTATGAACTATCTATCTACTATGTATAATTTTATTTTTATATTATTTTAAAATTTAAAGCCGATGCGGTCCATACCCGTTGGAAATCAATAAGGGATCGCTTTGTCCGTGACTACCGCAACAGTCAAAATGCACCAAGCAGATCAGGTGCCAAACGGGTGACCCCGTATGTGCATTACGAGCAATTGCTCTTTCTGCAAAAAAACAGTGTCTCAGCGCTCGTAAGTACAAATAGGTCTGTGTGCGAGATCAAATTGTTTAAAGAAAAAAAATTATTTTTTGGGGCGGTTACAGCTCGATATGCAGTACCGCTGCGCCTAGACAGGCAGAGGAACTGGAGCCATCTCCACTGGAACCAAGCCAGCAGACGGGCGCTGAAGATGTGTCTGGCATCAGCGAGCCACAATCTGTGGAGAGAAGCACTGTTGCTTCAGGTGTGAGTGCCCGGTTGCAATCACAGCGTGGATGCAAGCGAGCATCACAAAAAGATGAAGCTGATGCCATTATTGTCGATGGACTCCAACGGGTTGAGGACATGTGTCGCAGTGAACTCAAAGACCTGAGGCGGGAAATTACCGACTTGCAATCCCGCGAGTCTGTATATTCTGCAAATGAGTGGAAGCTCCTTTTTTTGTCCAATGTGCCTGTAGCACAAAATATCCCAGCACACAGAAACCTTTGGTTTAGGCAAAGACTGAATGACCTTCTTGAGGAATTTGTGGGCCCCCAGGAACCCGCTTCATCGAGAACAAGAAGCATAGACATGCCGGCCTACAACCCTCAGTACAGAGGCCGGGGTGAGACAAGCATGGAACATCAGAGACAAAGTAGCAGTCCATCATATAGTTGGGCAGACAATACGCCCGCGCAATACCAAAGTCTATAGTACTTTTCACTGTCCCCAGCCAGGTGCAATTACTGCGTTTCAAGTTTTGTTGGTTACTTTTTTTTTTGCACCCAATTTCCTGTGTATGTTTTTTTACATCCCTATGGGATAGCATATGTTAAACATGTCTAGCAACAGTTTGTTCGTACAAATTCCAAAACATTTAGTAAACTGTTTAAAATTTTAAGATTCTTGTATGACTTTAACTTTTAACACAACATAATAACATGAATGTAACTTTTTACACGACATAAGGTTGTGGGAAATAAAAAAAACTAAAAAAGACCAACACATTTCAGCAAAACATCAGGATACAACTTCAGACTTTAAATAATTTTCACACGTGTCTGTCTTGCCTTGGAACATGGCCTTCATGTGTGAAGTAATGTGCAAATTGATCACGAATCCTCATTATTTGAGCTGTAGACCGAACGGCAGTCGATTGAATGCTAATGAGGTTCGACTCACATTCATCGGGGTCAACCACCTGGGGTTCATGTCTGGCGACAAAATTGTGCAGACAGATGCATGCCTTCACTACACGGTCCACATTTTCAGGTTGCAGTTGCATGCAAGTTAGTAAAATTTGCCATTTTAATGTCAAAATCCCAAAGGCACACTCCACATAACGTCTTGCCCGGCTCAAGCGATAATTAAAAATGCGCCTGGTGGAGTTCAGACTACGACTTGAGTACAGCTTGAGGAGATTTTGTCCGAGTTGGAACGCCTCATCACCAACTAAAACATAGGGCAAACTTGGTTCTTCGGTCCCCGGTAGAGGTCGTGATGAGGGTATGTTAAAATTGTTGCTGTACAAACATCTCCCCATGTTGGAGTCTCTGAAGACTCTGGAATCGTTAGTCCGGCCATACGCACCAATATCCACAGCAACAAAACGGTATATTGCATCCGCAATAGCCATCAATACAATAGAAAAGTATTTTTTGTAGTTATAGTATAGTGACCCACTATGCGCTGGTTTCTGAATCCGAATGTGCTTGCAGTCCACGGCACCAATACAATTGGGGAAATTAGCCACATCCTCGAACTGTTGGGAAATCGCTAGCCACATTTCTGATGTCGGTGTTGGTAGCACAAGTGGTTGCAAGTTGTTCCAAATGGCATCACAAGTTTCCCGAACCAGTTGGCAAATTGCTGACTTCCCAAGTCTAAATTGATAATGCAGTGAACTAAACCGTGAGCACTGCTATTGTAGGTGCATGGGTAGGCTCCCACACCTTATAGCTAATAAATGTAACAAAACCCGGCACTCAACTTCAATATGCGATGCTGAACAATTTATTGTGTAGTATCAACAACAAAACGTTTCGGTCCATCAGACTTTTCCTCAGTTACTATTTTTGAGGTGTGTAGGATGAAATTTCTTTGCCAATAGAACCCTATTGGAACCTCTTATTTACCAGAGACCTGCTCCTGGAGTAGATTATGAGCTTTTATGTATCCGGGTGTAGACGCGGTGTCCACCGCTTGTCCCTACTGTATACCGGACTCCGGTATGCGGTAGGGACAAGCGGTGGACACCGCGTCTACACCCGGATACATAAAAGAAATTTCATCCTACACACCTCAAAATAGTAACTGAGGAAGGTCTGATGGACCAAAATGTTTTGTTGTTGATACTACACAATAAATTGTTCAGCATCCCATACTGAAGTTGAGTGCCGGGTTTTGTTACATAAATTGATAATGCAGTGACGCAAAAGATTCTCCGGTAGCCAGATACTGTATCTGTCGGCATTCAAAAAGAAAAAAAAAATTGTTTTAGGATTTTAACCCCTTAAGCCCCGAGGGTGGTTTGCACGTTAATGACCAGGCCAATTTTTACAATTCTGACCACTGTCCCTTTATGAGGTTATAACTCTGGAACGCTTCAACGGATCTTGGCGATTCTGACACTGTTTTCTCGTGACATATTGTACTTCATGATAGTGGTAAAATTTCTTCGATATAACTTGCGTTTATTTGTGAAAAAAACGAATATTTGGCGAAAATTTGGAAAATTTCGCAATTTTCCAACTTTGAATTTTTATGTCCTTAAATCACAGACATATGTCACACAAAATACTTAATAAATAACATTTCCCACATGTCTACTTTACATCAGCACAATTTTGGAACCAAAATTTTTTTTTGTGACGGAGTTATAAGGGTTAAAAGTTGACCAGCAATTTCTCATTTTTACAACACCATTTTTTTTTAGGGACCACATCTCATTTGAAGTCATTTTGACGGGTCTATATGATAGAAAATACCCAAGTGTGACACCATTCTAAAAACTGCACCCCTCAAGGTACTCAAAACCACTTTCAAGAAGTTTATTAACCCTTCAGGTGTTTCACAGGAATTTTTGGAATGTTTAAATAAAAATGAACATTTAACTTTTTTTCACACAAAATTTATTTCAGCTCCAATTTGTTTTATTTTACCAAGGGTAACAGGAGAAAATAGACCCCAAAAGTTGTTGTACAATTTGTCCTGAGTACGCTGATACCCCATATGTGGGGGTAAACCACAGTTTGGGCGCATGGCAGAGCTTGGAAGCAAAGGAGCGCCATTTGACTTTTCAATGCAAAATTGACTGGAATTGAGATGGGACGCCATGTTGCATTTGGAGAGCCCCTGATGTGCCTAAACATTGAAACCCCTAACAAGTGACACCATTTTGGAAAGTAGACCCCCTAAGGAACTTATCTAGATGTGTGGTGAGCACTTTGACCCAACAAGTGCTTTACAGAAGTTTATAATGCAGAGCCGTAAAAATAAAAAATCATATTTTTTCACAAAAATGATCTTTTCACCCCCAATTTTTTATTTTCCCAAGGGTAAGAGAAGAAATTGGACCCCAAAAATTGTTGTGCAATTTGTCCTGAGTACACTGATACCCCATATGTGGGTGTAAACCATTGTTTGGGCGCAGGGCAGAGCTCAGAAGGGAAGGAGCGCCATTTGACTTTTCAATGCAAAATTGACTGGAATTGAGATGGGACGCCATGTTGCGTTTGGAGAGCCCCTAATGTGCCTAAACATTGAAACCCCCCACGAGTGACACCATTTTGGAAAGTAGACCCCTTAAGGAACTTATCTAGATGTGTGTTGAGCACTTTGACCCAACAAGTGCTTCACAGAAGTTTATAATGCAGAGCCGTAAAAATAAAAAATCATATTTTTTCACAAAAATGATCTTTTCACCCCCATTTTTTTATTTCCCCAAGGGTAAGAGAAGAAATTAGACCACAAAAGTTGTTGTGCAATTTGTCCTGAGTACGACGATACCCCATATGTGGGTGTAAACCATTGTTTGGGCGCATAGCAGAGCTCAGAAGGGAAGAAGCGCTATTTTACTTTTCAATGCAAAATTGACTGGAATTAAGATGGGATGCCATGTTGCGTTTGGAGAGCCCCTGATGTGCCTAAACATTAAACCCCCCCACAAGTGACACCATTTTGGAAAGTAGACCCCCTAAGGAACTTATCTAGATGTGTTTTGAGAGCTTTGAACCCCCAAGTGTTTCACTACAGTTTATAACGCAGAGCCGTGAAAATAAAAATTATTTTTTTTTTTCACAAAAATGATTTTTTAGCCCCCAGTTTTGTATTTTCACAAGGGTATCAGGATAAATTGGACCCCAAAAGTTGTTGTCCAATTTGTCTGGAGTACGCTGATACCCCATTTGTGGGGGGGGACCACTGTTTGGGCGCATGACAGAGCTCGGAAGGGAAGGAGCGCAATTTGGAATGCAGACTTAAATGGATTGGTCTGCAGGCGTCACGTTGCATTTGCAGAGCCCCTGATGTACCCAAACAGTACAAACCCCCCACAAGTGACCCCATATTGGAAACTAGACCCCCCAAGGAACTTATCTAGATGTGTTGTGAGAACTTTGAACCCCCAAGTGTTTCACTACAGTCTATAACGCAGAGCCGTGAAAATATTATTATTTTTTTTTTCACAAAAATGAAATTTAGCCCCCAGTTTTGTATTTTCACAAGGGTATCAGGATAAATTGGACCCTAAAAGTTGTTGTCCAATTTGTCCTGAGTACGCTGATACCCCCTATGTGGGGGGGAACCACTGTTTGGGCGCATGACAGAGCTCGGAAGGGAAGGAGCGCCATTTGGAATGCAGACTTAAATGGATTGGTCTGCAGGCGTCACGTTGCATTTGCAGAGCCCCTGATGTACCCAAACAGTACAAACCCCCCACAAGTGACCCCATATTGGAAACTAGACCTCCCAAGGAACTTATCTAGATGTGTTGTGAGAACTTTGAACCCCCAAGTGTTTCACTACAGTTTACAACGCAGAGCCGTGAAAATAAAACATTTTTTTTTTCCCACAAAAATGATTTTTAGCCCCCCAAATTTTTATTTTCCCAAGGATAACAAGAGAGCTTGGACCCCAGAAGTTGTTGTTCAATTTGTCCCTAGTACGCTGATACCCCATATGTTGGGGTAAACCCCTTTTTGGACGCACGGGAGAGCTCGGAAGGGAAGGAGCACTGTTTTACTTTTTCAACGCAGAATTGGCTGGAATTCAGATTGGACGCCATGTCGCGTTTGGAGAGCCCCTGATGTGCCTGAACAGTGGAAACTCCCCAATTCTACCTGAAACCCTACCCCTAACCTCACCCCTAACCGTTTACTGAACATTTTCTGACAGTCATAAGTGCCACGTATATAAGTGCCACGTATATAAGTGCCACGTATTTAAGAGCCACGTATTTAAGTGCCACGTATTTCAGTGCCACGTATTTCAGTGCCACGATATTTCAGTGCCACGTATTTCAGTGCCACGTATTTCAGTGCCACGTATTTCAGGCACTGAAAAATACGTGGCACGTAAATACTTCAGTGCCACGATATTTCAGTGCCACGATATTTCAGTGCCACGTATTTCAGTGCCACGTATTTCAGGCACTGAAAAATACGTGGCACGTAAATACGTGGCACTGAAATACGTGGCACTGAAATACGTGGCACTGAAATACGTGGCACTTAAATACGTGGCACTTAAATACGTGGCACTTAAATACGTGGCACTTATATACGTGGCACTTATATACGTGGCCACTGAAATATCGTGGCACTTATATACGTATATACGTATATAAACGTATATTTCAGTGCCACGTATTTCAGTGCCACGTATTTCAGGTTAGGGGTAGGGTTAGGGGTAGGGTTAGGGTTTTTTGTTTTTTTCTTGTTTTCTTGTGTTTTTCTATAAAAACGCATGCGTTTTACCGCGTTTACATGCATTTTTTCACACATGCGGTTTTTTTAAAAAACGCATGCAGATAAAAACGCAAGTGTGAAACCAGACTAAAAGACGCTTTTTATAGCAAAAAAGTTTTTGCGTCTCCACATTTTGAGACCTATAATTTTTCCACATTTTGGTCCAGAGAGTCATGTGAGGTCTTGTTTTTTGCGGGACGAGTTGACGTTTTTATTGGTAACATTTTCGGACATGTGACCATTTTTTATCACTTTTTATTCCGATTTTTGTGAGGCAGAATAACCAAAAACCAGCTATTCATGAATTTCTTTTGGGAGAGGCGTTTATACCGTTCTGCGCTTGGTAAAATTGATAAAGCAGTTTTATTCGTCGGGTCAGTACGATTACAGCGATACCTCATTTATATCATTTTTTTATGTTTTGACGCTTTTATACGATAAAAACTATTTTATAGAAAAAATAATTATTTTGGCATCGCTTTATTCTGAGGACTATAACTTTTTTATTTTTTTGCTGATGATGCTGTATGGCGGCTCGTTTTTTGCGGGACAAGATGACGTTTTCAGCGGTAACATGGTTATTTATATCCGTCTTTTTGATCGCGTGTTATTCCACTTTTTGTTCGGCGGTATGGTAATAAAGCGTTGTTTTTTGCCTCGTTTTTTTTTTTTTTTTCTTACGGTGTTTACTGAAGGGGTTAACTAGTGGGCCAGTTTTATAGGTTGGGTCGTTACGGACGTGGCGATACTAAATATGTGTACTTTTATTGTTTTTGTTTGTTTTTTTTAGATAAAGAAATGTATTTATGGGAATAATATTTTTTTTTTTATTATTATTTATTTAGGAATTTTTTTATTTTTTTTTTACACATGTGGAAATTTTTTTTTTTACTTTTTTACTTTGTCCCAGGGGGGGACATCACAGATCGCAGATCTGATAGTGTGCACAGCACTCTATCAGATCCGCGATCATACTTTCATCGGAGCAGGCTGCAGCTTTCATCTGCAGCCTGCTCCGACCCGGAAGTGCTCCCTGCAGGACCCGGATACAGCCCCTCGGCCATTTTGGATCCGGGGCCTGCAGGGAGAAGACGTTCGGTACGAGGTGAGTACATCACCTTGTACCGATCGTCTCAGGGAAGCACGCAGGGAGCCCCCTCCCTGCGCGATGCTTCCCTGTACCGCCGGTACACCGCGATCATGTTTGATCGCGGTGTGCCGGGGGTTAATGTGCCGGGGGCGGTCCGTGACCGCTCCTGGCACATAGTGCCGGATGTCAGCTGCGATATGCAGCCGACACCCGGCCGCGATCGGCCGCGCTCCCCCCGTGAGCGCGGCCGATCGCGTATGACGTACTATACCGTCACCGGGAATTAAGGCCCACCCCACCTCGACGGTATAGTACGTCAGATGGGATTAAGGGGTTAAAGGACAACTAAAAAGTTACAATAGAATATACTATTGCTAAATGAACATTATGCCCCACGATTCCTAGATCTAGTGTTTGTCAATAGAATGATAAAAAAATTATAATTACCTCACAGTCACTACTAAACGTTGCTCCGCACAGATGCTTTCACGGAAAGTGATGCGATGATGATGTATCTCATCCTTCACATGTGAGAGCAGAACATCAAAGGTCTCAAAGGACATCCGTAGATAGCATTGGAACTTGGAGGGATGATCCCGAAGCTGAACATACAGGGTGTGAAAGGCACCATATATATTCCGTAAGAAATTAACTTCGTGGATCCAATATCTCCTTTGCGAACTACGCTTTCTCTGCCGAAGTCGCAACTGCATCAAGCAAAATCTAACGAGCTCAGACACAAATATCTTGCTAGCAGAAGTTCACTCAATGCTTTCAAAATGGAGAATGAGTCTGCACCCACACCCGACGATGACAAAAGGAGAAAAAAAAAAAGAACAACTTTATTGACGGTGACAAACGCAGACAAACGGATACTTCGCGAACGGACATCCAAATGAGAAAAACGCGGTCACATGCGTTAACGCAAGCGTTAACGTGACGCCGATTTTTCGACAAATTGGCTCCTTTTCTGTACATGCGTTTAACGGATCCGTTTAACGCCATGTACTTGACGCAATGTGAACCTAGCCTTATAGAAGCGTGCCAGTGCAGCTTCAGTCATCACTCAGTATACATTGAGTGGCAGCTGTAACCATGCCCCAGAACATTGACTGACAGCGGTCTCTGCATTGATACGATGTCACAGTGCCAGGGCGTGCTTACAGTGACTGCTCAATATGTACTGAAGTTATGCTGGCTCGCCTCTATAACTGAAAGTCAGAGGCTGCTGTACTCCTTGTACCCATGTTTTCAATGCAAGTGACTAGGCAGTCTTAGAATGCTATTGATCTTTAAAGTGAACCTGTAAGCAGGATTTTGCTAAGTAAACTACAGGCATTGTCATGTTGCTGCTGTTATAGTCCGTCTTGTGGTTCTTGTGTAATTAGAGATAGAAGTTTTAAGTTAGGCTACGTTCACATTTGCGGTCGGGCGCCGCAGCGGCGCCGCATGCGTCATGCGCCCCTATATTTAACATGGGGGCGCATGGACATGCGTTGTGCTGCGTTTTGCGCCGCATGGCCGCAAGCGTTGGACGCAAGAAACGCATCAAGTTGCATTTTTTTTGCGTCCAACTTTCGGCCAAAAACGACGCATGCGGCGCAAAACGCAGCGTTTTAGCGTGCGTTTTGCCGCGTTTTTGTTTGCGTTGTGCGCTGCGGCGCCGACGCTGCGGCGCACAACGCAAATGTGAACGTAGCCTAAATGATATGCTGGTGTTCAAGGGCAGAACTGTAGGCAAAGTCTTATTTTGGTGCTCTAGGCCAGAGAAACCAAGAAAAGACCTACCCAGAGGCTGCCCCGAAGCATAAACATATTCCTCAACATAGGGACAGACTGTGCTTCAGTGCAGGCCTGTGGGCAGGTTTCTTCTAGGTTTCTCTGGACTAGAGCACCAAGATGAGACTAACATATAAAATATTTGCTTGAATACATGTTTCTTTCTAATAAAAAAAAAATAAATACTTCTAGGATACCACAAACACTTGGTTTGAACCTAGCCTAGCAGAATTGGAGAAGTTTTTGCAAATGAAACAAGTACAAGATTGAAAAAGAAAATGGAAACTATAAACAATCAATGTCAGAAATGTCAGTGACATCTTTTACTTCTAAAATATCATCCAGAGCAAAGCTATAATTTTTTTTTAACTTCACATGGAAATGTTCTCTGCATACTGAGTCAGTACATTCTGTCTAAGTATCACCATTTTCCATCTTTAACCTTTCAGACAATGATTGGAAATTTTATTTTTAAAATACATAAAACTGTGACTAAAAGATAAATAGCTTGTATTTGTCAGACATTGCAAAGTAAAAAGGTTTAAAGAAGTTTTCTAACAAACCGGCACAAATACTTAAAAATGAATAAAGCCTCTATAAAGGGATGAACATATCATTGATGCACGGGGGCTCAAAAAATAATGGGGCTCACTTCCACCTCCAACACAGCAAGCCATTTCTGTCACAGTGGTGTAGTAGATCATAATGGGCCCCAGAGTAAAATTGCAAATGTGGCCCCCTCACTCATAATTCTGTGGCACCTTCACCCCCCCACTCATTAGCTCATCATTGTGCAGCAATTGCTTAGAACCGCACCACCATTTCCAACACAGATGCACTAATAGACCCAACCTTACTACATAGATGCAGTAACAAAGCAAGGTTATTGCAGAAATGCAATACTGTTTGGAGCAAATGTACAAAATTAAATTGCCATTTAACCCCTTCCTGACATTCGATATACAGGTACAGTACAGACCAAAAGTTTGGACACACCTTCTCATTTAAAGATTTTTCTGTATTTTCATGTTAAAATACATGAAAAATACACTTTTTTGTTAAGTATATAATTCCACATGTGTTAATTCATAGTTTTGATGCCTTCAGTGTGAATGTACAATTTTCATAGTCATGAAAATACAGAAAAATCTTTAAATGAGAAGGTGTGTCCAAACTTTTCGTCTGTACTGTAGGTGCGTCATATTTTGCGGATCCTTTTCGCAAATGGACATACGGGTACGTCATGGCGATCGTGAGTGCACAGGAGCTATCCCACTTGAGGGCTGCTGGGAGCTTGGCTTATGTGATAGTCAAGCTCCGGCTGTCATAGCCATGTTCGGTTCTCGCACCACCCTTGGCTGTTTAACCTCTTCAATTCCAAGCCGGTATTCAACTTCCTGACCAGTGTCACTTTATGAGGTAATTACTCTGGAACCCTTCAACGTATCCCAGTGATTTTTGGACTGTTTTTTCATGACACATTGTACTTTATGGTAGTAGTAAATTAAGACGATATCTTTTGCGTTTATTTGTGAAAATATCGGATTTTGGGGAAAATTTTTAAAATTTCATAATTTTCAAACTTATAATTGTTATGCCCTTAAACCAGACAGTTGTATCACACAAAATATGTAACAAATAACATTTTCCACATGTCTACTTTGAAACATAATTTATTTGTTTAGGAAATTAGAAGGGTTAAAAGCTTATCAGCAATTTCTCATTTTTCAAACAAAATGTCTAAAACCATTTTTTTACGTACCACATCACATTTCAAGTAACTTTGAGGGGCCTATGTTACAGAAAATACCCAAAAGTGACACCATTTTAAAAACTGCACCCTGCAAAGTGATAAAAACCACATTTAATAAGTGTATTAACCCTTCAGGTGCTTAACAGAAATGAAAGCAATGTGTAAGAAAAAAGCATTTTTTTTTACTTTTTTCCATAAAAATGTTGCTTTAGCCCCAAATTTGACATTTTCACAATGGTAAGAGGAAAAAATGAACCACACAGTTTATTGTGCAATTTCTTCTGAGTACACCGTTATATGTGGTGGAAAAGGGAAGGAGCACCATTTGACTTTTGGAGCACAAAATTGGCTGGAATAGAAAAATGACATCATGTTGTGTTTGCAGAGCCCCTAATGTGCCTAAACAATGGAAACACCCGCAAGTGACCTCATTTTGGAAGATAGACTCCTTAAATAATTTATTTAGAGGTGAGGTGAGCACATTGAACCCACAGGTGCTTCACAGATATTTATAACGTTGAGCTGTGAAAGTGAAAAACTAAATTTTTCCCACAAAAATTTTGTTTTTGCTCCAAAGTTTTCATTTTCACAAGGGTAATAGAAGTAAATGGACCATACAATTTGTTGTGCAATTTCTTCTGACTGCACTGATACCCCAAATGTGGCACAAAACTACTGTTTGGGCATATGGCATGACTTGGAAAGGAAGGAACGCCAATTGAATTCTGGTGCACAGTTTTAGCTGGAATAGATTGCTGATGCCATGTAACATTTGAAGAGCTCCTGATATGCCAAAACAGCAGACGCCACCGCAAGTGACCCCATTTTGGAAACTACACCTATGGAGGAATTCATATTGGGGTGTAGTGAGCATTTTAAGCCTTAAACAAGTCACAGAATTGTATAATATTGGGCTGAGTCAAAGGAAAATGACTATTTTTTTCCACTAAAATGTTGCTTTGGTAAAGATCTAGGATTCCATTGTTTGTGCTAATAGTGTGGTGCAGGCACCAAGCCACATTTCCTAATCTAAATCTTTTGTGCTAATACTGTGATGCAGGCACCAGGCCACATTTCATAATCTAAATTGCTTGTGCTAATAATGTGGTGCAGAAACCAGGTCACATTTCAGAATCTAAATGATTTCTGCTAATATTGTGGTCCAGTTAGCAGTATACATTTCAGCATCTAAATCCTTTGTGCTAAGTGTGTTGTCCATCCAGGTGTCCACATTTCAGCATTTAAATCATTTGTGCTAATTGTGTGGTCCAGACATTAGTCTGGACCATATATTTCAGCATATAAATCTTTTGTGCTAACTTTGTGGTCCAGCCATATTATCTCAGCAAATAAATACAGATTGTTAATTTACTAACAGGTGACTGAAAGGTGTGGGCCTAGGGTTGTGAAACAGCTGGTTAAAAGAGGGGAAAGGTACATCCAATATGAGTGGGAAAAAGTGATGCCGTAGTGGAAGGGGGAATAGGCTTGGTGTACATGGGGTATTTGGTAATGTTACTGAAAGCTCTACTGAACAAACACCAGCTCGCCCTATCGAAAGACAACTGACAACTTCTGTTACGGGATGGGCTACTTGACTCCCTTTCTTCAGCAGTCACACAGCGGTATGCCTTGTAGATGAGGGCCAGACAGAGCATGTGATACAGTGGATGGTAATCACTGCATCAAGTGGCCTCTCCTCTTTCTCCATCTTAACCAACTTAAGCATGCGTGCATCCCTTTCCAGTGGGGGAAGCATCTGGCAAAATTTACTCTTGTATCGTGGATCTAACAGAGTGGCAACCCAGTTATCAGCACTATCTCTAATCCTAACAACATGTGCATCATGTTGAGGATAGTGCACCAAGAAAGCACTCATGTTTCAGTCACTTACATGACGTCAAAGTCCATGGTGTGTTGGAGGGGTAACACTCAAGCTTGCTTCCTCCATCCCTTCCTGCCAACCACGGACAACAGAGACGGGATCATTATCCTCTTCATCTCCTGACTGTTGTGCACCCATCCTCCTCCATTTGTTCCTCGGCTCCTGCACCTTCACTAACAGTTTGTCTGGTACCATAACAACCTCGCGATCGCTGTAAGCCACCCTCCCATGGCACCCGCTTGTATGAGGACAGTCCGGAACTTAGAGATATAGTTATCCCTTCCGCATCCTTCTCTTCCTCTCGGACCATCACCTCCCTCTGTAGACTTTTAAAAGTGTGCTCCAGCATGTAGATGACCAGAATAGTGATGCTGATGACAGCATCGTCAGCGCTAACCATCTCAGTAGCCATTTCAATACTGTGCAGAAAGGTGCAGAGATCCTTCATCTGTGCTCACTCGGCAAGCGTGATTTGCCCCTCGTCCACACTGCGTTGGCCCAGACTATGCAAAATTACATACTGCACCAGGGCCAGGGGCAGACTGGGTCGGGTGGTAGGAATGCATTTGCCCCCCGGGCTGGTGCCTAAGCCACTGCACAGGGCTGCTGGAGGACCTGTGATGAGCAGGAACAAGATGGCGGGACACGCAGCCTGCACTTGTGGCTGGAGCCATGGCCGGCTTCAGTAAAGTGCAGGCTGCGGTGAGAGGGGGCAGCTCCTGGCACACAAGAAGAGGAGGAGGCTGCGTTACTTACATAGTGATCACACGCAGCCTCCTCCTCTTCTGTGTGCAAATCTGTCTTCGATGTCTGCTCAGTCAGGCCTGGAGGGGGAGGAGCTACAGCGTGCAGAGCAGCAGCACAGGACAGCAGGATATAGACAATATGAGAGGAAGCTGCTCTGTGTGCCCACTGTCCAGCACACTCCAGGTAACCTCTCCAGCTGCCCATCTCAATGCTTTTTGTGCTAGGGGGAGGGGGCATTTAACAAATTAAACATGGCAGGTCAGAGTATGTGTGTTTTCCTGAATATGTGTGTGTGTTTTCCTGATTGTGTGTGTGTGTGTCTTTTCCTGAGTGTGTGTTTTCCTGAGTGGGTGTGTGTGTGTTTTCCTGAGTGTGTGTTTTCCTGAGTGTGTGTGTGTGTTTTCCTGAGTGTGTGTGTTTTCCTGAGTGGGTGTGTGGGTGTGTTTTCCTGAGTATGTGTGTTTTCGTTTGTGTTTTCCTGAGTGTGTGTGTTTTCCTGAGTGGGTGTGTGTGTTTTCCTGAGTGTGTGGGTGTGTGTATGAATGTGTGTGTTTTCCTGAGTGTGTGGGTGCGTGTGTTTTCCTCAGTATGTGTGTGTTTTCCTGAGGGGGTTTGTGTGTTTTCCTGAGTGTGTGGGTGTGTGTATGAATGTGTGTGTTTTCCTGAGTGTGTGGGTGCATGTGTTTTCCTCAGTGTGTGTAAATTTTCCTTAGTGTGTGTGCGCTTGTGCCCGCACGGCAGCAGTTAAAGCCGCAAGCCAATCAGAGGCTGGCAGCTTATATCAGCGCGCATGTTGCCAGCGTATGACGTCATTGTTGCTCGCCGGCGAATCCGCTCTTAAATGCCAGGGATGGACGTCGGCGCTGGACCATGGCCAGGTAAGGAGAAAGGTGTTTTTTTATTTTTATTGAATGCGCCAGCCCGGGGCAGAATGGAGACACGGGGGCAGGAATGGAAACAACACAGGGGGCAGGAATGGAGACACTGGGGCAGGAATGGAAACAACACAGGGGGCAGGAATTGAGACACGGGGCAGGAATGGAAACAACACAGGGGGCAGGAATGGAAACAACACATGGGGCAGGAATGGAAACAACACAGGGGGCAGGAATGGAAACAACACAGGGGGCAGGAATGGAAACAACACAGGGGGCAGGAATGGAAACAACACAGGGGGCAGGAATGGAAACAACACAGGGGGCAGGAATGGAAACATCACGGGGAAGGAATGGAAACAACACTGGGGGCAGGAATGGAAACAACACATGGGGCAGGAATGGAAACAACACATGGGGCAGGATTGAGACACAGGGGGCAGAATGTGAGACATGGAGGCATGGGAGACATAGGGGCAGGATGGAGACAAATAGGGCAGGAATATGGAGACAGATGGGGCAGGATCATGGTGCAGGATGGAGACACATGGTGCAGGATCATTGGGCAGGATGGATACGATGGAGACAGATGGGGTGGTAGGATCATGGGACAGATGGGGTAGGATCATGGAACAGATGGGGCAGGATCATGGGACAGATGGGGCAGGATACGGAGATCATATGGGGGCAGAATGGATCCTCATGAGGGCAGAATGGGAGAACATAAGTCTGGAGCCAGGAATGAGATACACGGGGCCAGGATGGGGGATATTATTACCATAGGGGCTAATTAACGGATATTATTACTGCAGTGATGTATTTATTTTATTTTTTGAGGATACTGTTTTAAATGAGGGGGCGGTCATGTTACTGTGCAGACGACATTATGTCGCCCTTTTTTCTTCATCTGGTGCAGTGTAAAAGTTGGGAAAAAATTAAGTAATGTGTTCTGCAAGCGGTGCTCTAGATAACTGTGTTATTTCCTGCAGAGACCCATCCTGGCTGGAAGATGTGATGGCGGTCTGTGCTGGTTGAGGATGAAAAGCGAAGCTGAAGGACTTCACCTAGAGACGTCACTGGTGAGTCAGTGTGTTACCTGTACACTGACACTATACACTATATATAGAGTTCCTGTGTACAATGTCACCAGTGATCACTGTATTACCTGTACACTGACACTATATACAGAGGTCCTGTGTACAATGTCACCAGTGATCACTGTATTACATTTACACTGACACTATATACAGAGCTCCTGCATATATTGTCACTGGTGATCACTGTATTACCTGTACACAAACACTGCATACTAAGTACAGATCTCCTGTGCATAGTGGCACTTTTGGTGATAGTATTGTGTTGTTTTTTTTTATTGATCAGTATTGTAGTATTCAGTCACTATGTGGTGGTAATATGTGGTCCGGTCATGGTGTTGCAGTATTTGTCTTTTGTATTTGCTATTATTCGGTAACTGTGGTGGTAATATGTGGACTGGTCATGGTGTGGTGGTATTTGTTCCCTGTATGTGGTATTATTTGTCTCATGTGGTGGTGTGATAGAAATATATATATCATGTAGATCTCACTTGCATGTATACTCCTCTATAATCAAATATATACTTATATGCTCACAGCTAATATATATATTATAATCAATGGTTTAAAATGGCTGACAAACTGATATAAGCCAGACAGATTATATGGGGTTTTCCACCCCTAAAAGCAGAAGAGAGTCAGATGTTTGGTGACTGCTGGTCAGGTGTCTCCACTTTGTCCTAGACAGAGAACTCGAGTTTAGTTGCTTGATCAGCAGTCATATGAGCATTAATCACAATATTCCATATATGTTTAGATAACCAATGACAGAGGAGCTAGACAATATGATAATTAACTAACCACCCCTGACAACCCCTAACCACTCCTTTCTATGTGAAAATATAAAACTATGTATGTACAATAAAGTATCAGTATTGATGGAATGTTGTTCTGTCACAGTTGTGTACAGTCCATTCTTGATGAGCGCTCAAAATACTCAGTCTAATTGGGAGCGGCCACAGCACACACAGGGATATATTTATCCAACCCTAATATTTCCATAACAGAATGGCGCCCAACGGCTCGGATGAAACGCACACGTGGACCCACTACTGACCGGAACGGAAGCTATGGCTGTGGCCTGGCACAGGGGCAGGAGACTGCGCAGCTCCATAAGTAAGGTAAGAAAATGTTATCATCTTACCTGAAAGTCCCCTGTGCCCAGTCCTTGTCTATGCCTCTTGCCGGTAAGATGTGGTCACAAATTCCCAGGTAGTGTAAAAAATCCGTAGCCACGAATCCACCCTGGGAGGTGTCTGCTGTGGACCGTGTATGTGTTTGTGTAAAATCCGAGAGAAGAAGGAAAAAGTGACTTTTGTTTGTGGTTGCTGAGAAACAGACCGCAGGAGGCCAAATCGCTCGATAAGTTATTGCAGGATTCCCGTGCATAGGAGGAACACGCAGAGTTCCGGGGCAGGTAGTCCCATGTTCCAGGCACGGGTAGTGATAACTTAAGAGGGCTACTGCAGATTCCCGTAGTGCCGGCGATCCAGTCAGGACGTCCGGACCGGGGTGGTAGATTTCCCGCTTGTTGTGCTTCTCAAGCACTCAGGTGGCCCGGGCGCAGGTGCGTCCAGTGCGATTGGCAGTAGTCTGTTCCCAGCGCAGCCTGCATGTGTCACAGAATTTAAAAGGGCATCTCTCGGATTGTCTATCTGTCTGTTTGTGTCATGTACTATTGCCGCTTTAAGAAGCAGAAATAGTTCTCTTGTCCGAACTTCCTCTTTCTCCGTGCTGTTTAGCAGAGAGATATGCATTGTAAATCAAACTGTCACATTTTTTTTCCGGACTGTTTTCAGCTGCAGTGCTGGGTATGTGTAGTTTTTTTGTGAAGAAGTGAAATTTAAGTTGTATCTATCATTTTTGATGTGACATAAGTGTTTTCAGAAACGTGATTTTAGTGACATTTGATATTATTGCAATGGCATACGTGATATCTAAGAGGAAGTGTGTCTCTGACTGCATTTGAGCGCAGAGATTCTAAAGGAAAAAAAAAAAAAAAGAGAAAAGCCGTTTTAATTTTTAATTTTTTTTTTTTTACTCTCTTAAAGGGTCTTTCTTTTTGCGGCATTTTAAAGTTTTTTAATTAAGTTTTCCTCAATCTTCAATCTCTTTACCTTTTTATTTTTTTATTTATTTTATTTTTGAAAAAAAAAAATTTTTTCCTCTTGTATCAAAGTTTTGAGTTTTTATTAGTGTTTTATATACTCATTTTTATTATTTAGCACTGTTTTTTTTCATTTTTATGTGTTTTGTTTTGTTTTTTGTTTTTTTTGCTTTTGCCATGGGGAATAGAGTGGCCGAGCAACAGGAAAGTCAGTAGAAAGTGACAGAACACGAAGGTATTAAGTATGTGTAGATTTTGGAAGGTATAAAGTACGTGAAATTCATTAGAATGGCAGATTTCAAGCTGCGGAATGGCATGACGTAGAAGGAAAATAAGGGAAGTTACAGTAGCTGATGTTAGATTGCTGAATACTAATACATGGTATGAAGTGGCAGCAGAGCTTACATCGTTTAGATGGTACAGAAAGTTATATGAGCAAACCAGGAAGTGATTTTTTTGTGGGTATGAGACGGGAGAATCTGCGCAGTCTGCTTTTAGCAGAATCCATGGTATAGGTAGTTATTTTTGCACAGTATGTGGTGCGCCCCGTCTCTCCCTACAGGGAGAAGGCATAATTGCTCCTCTCTATTATTCTTGTTGTGCTCCTCTATCCTCTTTTTTTCTCTGTCAGTCTTTTTCTCTCCGCATTCTCTCTCCTTTCTCTCTCCTCTCTCTCCACATTCTCTCTCTCTCTCTCTTCCCCTCTCTATCTCTCTCCTCCATACCCTCCATCTTCTCCTCCCTCTCTCTCCACATTCTCTCTCTCTCTCTCTCTCTCTCTCTCTCTCTCCCTTCCTACTATTACTTTGTCTCACTCCTCAACCCCTCCCCCTTCTTCTTCCTCTTTTTTCCTCCATGTTGCTGGCTGGGCCAACGCCCAATTCAAACAATATGGTGCTTACAGCACAAGGTGTCCCTGGCACAGTCCAGCCATTGCCAGTTGTGATATCGGGGAAAGAAGGTGAAAGCCCCCCCTACAGTGGGCAGCCCCAGACATATCAGGCAGCAGTCAGCTCAGCCCTGGGTGCAGAGGGGGGAGGAGTGATATCAGAACGAGCTCACTGACAGATCCTCCGTTACCTCATTTCACAGTCAACAATATTGTAACCCTTAAGGTTTTACATGAACATTGATATCACCATGTATTGATAATGTACAGCTTCAGCACCGGTCAGAGCTGCCTACATCCACATTCACACCAACATGAAACTATAAGCCTAATCCATCATAGCTTCAGCAAGGGGGGAGACATCCTCACATAAAAAAGCAACTTCTAAGTCCAAAATCAGTCAGTGTACGACCCCAGTACAAACTATCACAACTATTCCTCTGATGAAGATGAAGAGGGAACATCATACATGCTGTCCAGTACTAGAAAAGAAGCCCACAGGCACCAAGAATGCAGGGGCAGATAGAGGCACCACCATTACACTATGTGCACTGCACTTCAAGTCAGGTGACAATAGTCCAGACCCAGGGATGCATCCCATGCCATTTTACCGAAGAATGTAGCAGAAGCAGCAAACATATGCAGGCAGCTGCAATGATCTCTGGGCCATGAATGAAAATAGAAGCAGGTGATGCACTCTGGCCAATCATGAAGGAACAATTCAAACTTCCAGCAGAATCAGACGTACACGCTTGGGAGTCAGGGCCACAGCTAATTGAACAACTCAGAGAGTGGGCCAAAGGCAGATTGGCAGGACAAGCCATGACATGAGCCAAGATAAGACAGAGTCTGTAAAGAAGTTTCATTGCAGAGTAATGCAAGTATTCCAAGACTTGGGCTTCACCATTCATGACCAGATACACAGGCCTTTGGGCATGGACTGAGACAGCCAATCAGGAAACCACTGATAGTGGCTAGGCCTAGGAACAGGTCAATAGCAGTGGACTGACCCAGAAAAAATGTTTTATGTGCGCCTAGGAGACTGTTTATTGCCGATTGTCACCAAAACTGCCGCCATTATAGCACCACAAAGAGCGCAAAGAAGGAAAAGGGTGCCGTGCTGCTGAGAACACCAGAAGGGGAGCCAGAGGTGAAGACGCTACAAAGTGCCGATCAACACACCGGAAGAACCGCTGCAGACTCCAGAGAGGAGACACTGACCTCAATAAGGTTAGCAAAGGGGAGAAGCTATGTCGGAGCAGGAGGAAGAAGTGATGGCAGATGCAGCCACAGCCCCTGTAACGCCCCAAGACCTTGGGTTGGATGCAGCCGCCGGTCTCATGGCACCCCGGGCCTCCTCACGAATGCACCTGCAGGC
Source organism: Ranitomeya variabilis (assembly GCF_051348905.1). NCBI lineage: Eukaryota > Metazoa > Chordata > Amphibia > Anura > Dendrobatidae > Ranitomeya > Ranitomeya variabilis. The sequence continues at coordinate 81,306,741 of NC_135235.1, read as the reverse complement.
CCCGTCTTACCACCGCAGCTTCAATCAGCAGGCCGGACCCCGCTGCCGCTACAGTACCCATCATGCCGTTGTCCACAGTAGCCAAGAGGATTGAGTCTCAACCAGGGGTGCAGAAGACAGCCCCTCTCATGGTGACTACTGACCTGGAAGCGCAACCACCCTACAAAGACAGAAAAAGTGTCAAGTGTTACATCTGTGGCAAGTTTGGCCATTTCCAGAACCAGTGCAAAGCACCCACGCCTCCATTCGGAGACCAGCACTCACGCCCCCGAAGAGACTGGACCCATGCAACCCAAGAGTTGGTCCAGAGAAACAGGTCAAGGAGGAAGTGCAGAAAGCAGTGAAGTACCCCATCCAAAGGACAGAGGCAAGCAAGCCAGGTCCGCAAGACACTACGCTCCTGACATGTAAAACTTCATCTGCAAGACCAGTACCTCAAATTACCCTTAAAATGGATGGCGTTGTCAGATCCAAAGTGGTGCAGCCAGGAGTGTGATGACACCTGTGGATCTCGTTGATCCCACCTGCCTATCAGAATCCTCTGTGTCTCGCATGGGCATTGATGGTCAAGTCAGACATTCTCAGCTTACAAAGCCACTGAGCGTGTGCACTCAGCCAGGACACTCTATCCTGTCCCAGTTTGTGGTGTAAAGGACCTGCCACTCAACCTGCTGGGAGCGAACCTACTGCAGAAGCTGAAGGCAACCACAGTGTTCCAGGAAGATGGGACAGTGACACTTTCTTATTTATTTTATTTATTTATTTATTTATTTTTTTTTATTTTTTATTTTTTTTTTTTTTATATAGCGCTAACATATTCCGCAGCGCTTTACAGACATTATCATTGCTGTCCCCAATGGAGCTCACAATCTAAATTCCCTATCAGTATGTCTTTGGAATGTGGGAGGAAACCAGAGTGCCCGGAGGAAACCCACGCAAACACGGAGAGAACATACAAACTCTTTGCAGATGTTGTCCTTGGTGGGATTTGAACCCAGGACTCCAGCGCTGCAAGGCTGCAGTGCTAACCACTAAGCCACCGTGCTGCCCTATTTCTTCATCCCTGACCCGAGAAGAGTCATGCTGGCGGCCCTACAAGAACATTAAACAATCGATGAGGCCTACCCAAGGAGGTACTGGATGTAGTACCAGAAAGTCTATGGTCTAAGGGACCCCAGCACGTGAGAAAACCTCAAGTTGCCCCAGTACGGGTGTCACTCAAGCCATGTACCCCGTACCCTCGTAAGGCCCAGGCCAGGCCTAGAGTCAAGCTGCCTCTGACCAACTGAAGGTCCACCTGGAAATAGGAATCATTGTTCCTCGCACATCGCCTTGCAATACCCCGCTTTTCCCCGTCAAGAAAAAGACTGTAAAAGGAGAGCCAGCCAAGTTCAGAATGGTATATAACCTGAGAGCTGTGAATGACGCTACAGTGTTTGAAACTGCAATTATGCCGAATCCGCACACTCTGCTCTCAAATGTGCCTGCCACAGCAAAAGTGTTCACAGTGACCGACCTGGCTAATGTTTTCTTCAGTGTTCCCCCTCATCCGGAAGACCAGTTCCTGTTTGCCTTAATGCACCAGGGGGGACACCACACATGGACAGTGATGCCACAGTGGGCCCAGAACAGCCCTTCACAGTTCACCAAAGCAATGTCCACAGTTCTCACCAACTGAGTCACAGAACAAGCAGAAGTAACCCTGCTACAATACATGGACAATCTACTCCTTTGTGCAGTTGACTTTGACACGTGTAAAGCCCATTCCTTGTATCTCCTACTCTACCTGGCGGAGCAGCACTGCAAGATCTCAAAGAACAAAGTCCAGTGGTGTCTGAAGCAAGTTACGTTCCAGAGACACTGTATTGCTCACCAGGCAAAACACCTGACAGATGACCGGAAGACCACAGTGGAGAAGATGGTCCCTCCGACAACTCCAAAGGTGCTACAGGCCTTCCTTGGTCTAGTTTCATATTGCAGAGCCTGGATCCCTGATGCTTCCGTCCTAATGCAGCCTCTGTGTGAATACGTCAGTGTGACCCCGTTCCTCCAGACAGATGTGGCCTTCAGTTCGTTCAAAAAGTTAAAAGGCTCTGTAGTCTCAGCGCCAGCACTAGGCCTATCTGACTACAAGAAGCAATTCCGTCTCTACTTGATGAGAAGAGAAGGCCTTGCTACTGGAGTCCTGACACAGCTTCAGGGGGGAAAGCAGAGACTTTCGGACTACTTTTCAGCTTGCCTGGATCCAGTTGCAAGGGAAGCCTCTTCCTCCCGCATGAGAGCAGCAGTTGCAGCACACGCCCTCCTGGACAGGACTACTGACATCAGTGGAAAAACCATTGGAAATCCTGGCTCTGCATGACATCTCAGCAATCCTCAACCAAACCCAGCTAAAACATCTCTCCACCGCCAGGCATCTTCGCCTCCAGTGCTCTCTACTCCTGCCCAACAATGTCACCATCTTCAGATGCACAGTCCTCAATCCGCCCACTCTACTCCCACTCCCAAGGGGGGATACAGATACGGATCCTCAGATAAAAGGTCTGATCAAAATCTGCATGATACCTTCTGCAGGGATCTGAATTTGCTCCGGACGGATGACCATGATTGCTTCAGCATCATGCAACAGGAAACAGCAGGACTACCCAAGGTGGCAGAAGAGCCACTGACCAACCCAGAGTTGATCCTCTATGTGGATGGCTCCAGATTTGCAGATGATGAAGGAAGATTCCACACGGGAGGTGCAGCGACCAGCAATCAAGAGATCCTGTGGTCCAGAAGTCTGCCGCCCAGTCTGTCAGCCCAGGAAGCAGAACTGATAGCGCTGATGAAGGCCTACCAGATGGCAGAAGACAAGACTGAGAAAATGTATACCGATTCAAGGTACTTGCATGGCATAGCACACGACTTCGGACCCATCTGGGCTGCAAGGGACTTCCTCACAGCAAGCGGATCAACCATGAAGCATCAATGGAGCCATTAAGGACCTGCTGAACACACTTCAACTTCCAAAAGTGGTGACAATGCTAAAAGTCAAAGCGCATGGAAAACTGAACACAGTAGGGGCACGAGGCAACAACATGGCGGATATGGCAGCCAAAGAAACAGTCAAGGGAAGACAATATGGACAAGTGGAAGAGGTCGTAGAGCCAGACGGCTACTACAGGACGGCTGAAGACAGGAAACCTGACAAGATGACATCCTGGGATCTGCTCAAAAAAGTTGCAAGAGCAAGCCCCAAAGGACAAGAAGGAATGCTGGGTGCAGAAGTGAGCAACACATGAAGAAGGAAGGGTATACTAAATGGACTACAAACCCTGTTTACCCTGAAGCATGTACCCTATGGTGGTCCAGTGGGCACATGGGCCCACACACAGATTAAAGACACAGATGAATGATCCGATTGGTGCTTACTGGTTCGCTCCAGAAATCTCCACCCTAACAGCCAAGTTCATAAACAGCTGTCTGACCTGTGGAAAATGCAACCCTGGAAGAATGAAGAAAGTTCCCACACATCAACTTGCCAGACCACTGTACCCCCTTCCAGAGGATCCAGATAGACCACATCCAGATGCCGCCAAGTGGAGGATTCGAATATGCCCTTGTGGTCGTGGACGTGTTCTCAGGATGGCCAGAAGCTTTCCCAGTGAGGAACCAGTCAGCAAAGACTACTGCAAAGAAGCTACTCTCAGAGACGAGATATGCAGCTATGGGGTCCCAGAAGTGATAGAGAGTGACCAGGGACCTGCATTCACAGCAAACCTCACATGAGAGATCTAGTCAGCAGTAGGGTCAGACTTAGGCCTACACACTCCCAATCACACTACTCAGTGTTAGGCACACTCCCAGAGGCCCAGAAAAGCTGTCATTATATGAAATTTTGTTTGTGTCTAGTCCCAGGTTAGGGGTATCCTTTCCCTTAGCAGCTGATTATGCAATATGATACTTTGTCTGCTTATGTAATTGAAATCACCAAGAAACTTGCTAACATCCATTCTCGAGTTTTTTTCTTCATTGCCAGATCCAGATTCAGTGTCCGGTATGCACTCCTAGAAGCCAGGAGACTGGGTGTTGGTGAAAAAGCTTGTAAGGAGAACACCACTCGATCCCAGATTTGATGGTCCTGCTCAAGTGCTGCTGATGACACCAAACTCTGTGAAACTGGAGGGAAGACTCGCTTGGATCCACTCATCGCATGGCAAGAAAGCTCCCCTACCAGAAGATGACACCCAAGCCAGAATGATGTCGTGGATGCCCTGCCTGACCGAACAGATGACCTACCTGATAAAGACTGCACATCGCTCACTACACCTGCTATTGACTAAGAGACTGATTGCAACGAACCCCCGTTAGGGACAGATCTCCTGACCGCCCATTTGCGAAAAGTCTGTATGGAGTGGGGCACAGGCGTTAGGCTTGTGTCAGTTCGCCAACAGCACAAAAGAGTTGCAGCGCTTTGGGACAGGAGGCTAGGATTAGGGCAAGTGATATCTAAGGGGGGCTTGTGATAGAAATATATATATCATGTAGATCTCACTTGCATGTATACTCCTCTATAATCAAATATATACTTATATGCTCACAGCTAATATATATATATTATAATCAATGGTTTAAAATGGCTGACAAACTGATATAAGCCAGACAGATTATATGGGGTTTTCCACCCCTAAAAGCAGAAGAGAGTCAGATGTTTGGTGACTGCTGGTCAGGTGTCTCCACTTTGTCCTAGACAGAGAACTCGAGTTTAGTTGCTTGATCAGCAGTCATATGAGCATTAATCACAATATTCCATATATGTTTAGATAACCAATGACAGAGGAGCTAGACAATATGATAATTAACTAACCACCCCTGACAACCCCTAACCACTCCTTTCTATGTGAAAATATAAAACTATGTATGTACAATAAAGTATCAGTATTGATGGAATGTTGTTCTGTCACAGTTGTGTACAGTCCATTCTTGATGAGCGCTCAAAATACTCAGTCTAATTGGGAGCGGCCACAGCACACACAGGGATATATTTATCCAACCCTAATATTTCCATAACAGAGGTAATATGTGATCTTGACATGGTCCGATGGTGTTTGTCTCTTGTATATGATATTAGTTGGTCACTGTGGTGGTAATTTGTGATCTAGACATGGTGTGGCAGTATTTGTTCCTTGTATGTGGTAGTATAGGTCACTATGTGGTGGTAATATGGGGTCTGGTCATGTTGTGTTGGTATTTGTTCCTTGTATGTGGTTTTATTGGTCACCATGTGGTGGTAATATGTGGTCTGGACATGGTACGGTTGTATTTGTCCCTTGTATGTGATATTGTTGGGTCACTGTGGTGGTAATATGGTGTCTGGTCATGGTACGGTGGTATTTTTTCCTTTGGATGTGACATTATTGGTCATTTAAAAAATTGAAAAATAAATAAAAATATACCCAAATTGTATTGCATATTTTAACAAGGACTGTGGTGTGTGTGTGTGTCATTATACAGTGGGGCTGTGCGTGTGTGCCATTATACAGTGGGGTTGTGCATGTGTGTGTTATTGGTGCATTCTGTTGTGAATTACGTTCTCGGGCTCCCTCCTGTGGTCATGAGTGGTACTGTGTGAGTTTGTTCTTGGGCTCCCTCTGGTGGCCTTTAGCGATATGGCTGGTCTTGGCTGGGCTCAGCTGTTTCATCTCCTGCTAGGCTGGGCCTATTTAACTCACCTGGACCTTTACTTGTCGCCTGCTGTCGGTGTGTTCAGTCCTGATCCTGTGCTCTCCTGAATATTCCTTGTGACCAGTCTCCTGCTATGAGAAGCTAAGTTTGCTTGTTCAGTTTCTCATTATTTCCTTGAAAATGTTTCTCATTATATTATGAGTTCAGCCCAGCTTGCTTTTATATGATTTTTTGCTTGCTGGTTAGTTCTGGGGTGCAGAGTGCGCCCCTCACATCGTGAGTCGGTGTGGGGGTTCTTGTATTCTCTGCGTGGTTTACTTTTGATAGCTTTTGTACTGACCGCACAGACACCTATCTATTATCTGCCTATCTAGTATTAGCGGGCCTCATTTGCTAAACCTGTTTCATCTCTACGTTTGTGTTTTCCCCTTAACTCATCGTTATTATTTGTGGGGGGCTATCTAAAACTTTGGGGATATTTCTCTGAGGCAAGTGAGGTCTTTGCTTTCTCTCTAGGGGTAGTCAGTTTCTCAGGCTGTGACGAGGCGTCTAGGTTTTCAGGTAACGCTCCACAGCTGCCTTTAGTGTGTTTGGATAGGATCAGGATTGCGGTCAGTATAGCTTCCACATCCCCAGAACTTGTCCTATATATTCAGGGTATATGTGTCAGGTCAGTTTGAGATCCTACCACCAGGATCATAACAGTACAGCAGGCCCGAAAGTGTTAATGCAGCAGAAGAGGGAGAAGAGAAATCTTAAGGTCATTTTTTTTTTTTTTTTCCTCTGCACTGTGTTTGGCCTCTCTCATCCCCTTAATCTCTGGGTGGTTCTGTATGCAGCTACTAATATGGACATTCAGAGTCTGTCTTCTAGTGTGGATCATCTCACTGCAAGGGTACAGGGCATTCAGGATTATGTAGTCCGCAGTCCTATGTCAGAGCCTAAAATACCTATTCCTGAGCTGTTCTCCGGAGATAGATCTAGGTTTTTGAACTTTAAGAATAATTGTAAGTTATTCCTTTCTCTGAGACCTCGCTCATCTGGCGACTCTGTTCAGCAAGTTAAAATTGTTATTTCTTTGTTGCAGGGTGACCCTCAAGATTGGGCATTCTCTCTGGCGCCAGGAGTCCGGCACTGCTAAATGTTGATGCGTTTTTTCTGGCGCTTGGAGTGCTTTATGAGGAACCAAATCTGGTAGACCAAGCAGAGAAGGTTTTGCTGGCTCTCTCTCAGGGTCGGGATGAAACAGAGGTTTATTGTCAGAAGTTTAGGAAGTGGTCAGTGCTCACTCAGTGGAATGAGTGCGCCCTGGCGGCGATTTTCAGAAAGGGTCTTTCTGAAGCCCTTAAAGATGTTATGGTGGGGTTCCCCATGCCGGCGGGTCTGAATGAGTCAATGTCTTTGGCCATTCAGATTGATCGGCGTTTGCGGGAGCGCAAACCTGTGCACCCTCTGGCGGTATTTTCTGAGCAGAAACCTGAGCCTATGCAATGTGACAGGATTCTGACCAGAGTTGAACGGCAAAATCACAGACGTCAGAATGCGTTGTGCTTTTACTGTGGTGATTCTGCTCATGTTATCTCAGCATGCTCTAAGCGCACAAAAAGGGTTGCCAAGTTTGTCACCATTGGTACTGTACAACCTAAATTCATTTTGTCTGTTACTTTGATTTGCTCTCTGTCATCCTACCCAGTTATGGCTTTTGTGGATTCAGGTGCTGCCCTGAATTTGATGGATTTGTCATTTGCCAGGCACTGTGGTTTTATCTTGGAGCCTTTACAATTCCCTATCCCGCTAAAGGGAATTGATGCTACACCATTGGCCAAGAATAAACCTCAGTACTGGACTCAATTGACCATGTGCATGGCTCCTGTACATCAGGAGGTAATTCGCTTTCTGGTGGTACATAATTTGCATGATGTTGTCGTGTTGGGTCTGCCATGGCTGCAGGCTCATAATCCAGTCCTGGATTGGAAAGCAATGTCTGTGTCAAGTTGGGGTTGCCAGGGGATTCATGGCGATGCTCCTTTGGTGTCAATTGCTTCTTCTACTCCTTCTGAAGTCCCTGAATTTTTGTCGGACTACAAGGATGTATTTCATGAGCCCAAATCCAGTGCCCTACCTCCTCATAGGGATTGTGATTGTGCCATAAATCTGATTCCTGGTAGTAAGTTCCCTAAGGGACGACTTTTTAATTTGTCTGTACCAGAACATACCGCTATGCGGAGTTATATAAAGGAGTCCTTGGAGAAGGGACATATTCGCCCGTCCTCGTCCCCTTTGGGTGCGGGGTTCTTTTTTGTGGCCAAGAAGGATGGTTCTCTGAGACCCTGTATAGATTATCGCCTTCTAAATAACATCACGGTCAAATTTCAGTATCCCTTGCCACTGTTGTCCGATCTGTTTGCTCGGATTAGGGGGGCCAGTTGGTTCACCAAGATAGATCTTCGTGGAGCGTATAATCTTGTGCGCATAAAGCAGGGCGATGAATGGAAAACAGCATTTAATACGCCCGAAGGCCATTTTGAGTACTTGGTGATGCCTTTTGGGCTTTCTAATGCCCCCTCTGTGTTTTAGTCCTTCATGCATGACATCTTCCGAGAGTACCTGGATAGTTTTATGATTGTGTACCTGGATGATATTTTGGTCTTTTCTGATGATTGGGAGTCTCATGTGAAGCAGGACAGGATGGTATTTCAGGTCCTGCGTGCCAATGCCTTGTTTGTGAAGGGCTCTAAATGTCTCTTCGGAGTCCAGAAGGTTTCCTTTTTGGGCTTTATTTTTTCTCCTTCTACTATCGAGATGGATCCAGTCAAGGTCCAGGCTATTCATGACTGGACTCAACCTACATCTGTGAAGAGTCTTCAGAAGTTCTTGGGTTTTGCTAATTTTTACCGTCGCTTCATCACTAATTTTTCTAGTGTGGTGAAGCCTTTGACGGATTTGACCAAGAAGGGTTCTGATGTGACGAATTGGTGTCCTGCGGCCGTGGAGGCCTTTCAGGAGTTGAAATGTCGGTTTTCTTCGGCTCCTGTCTTGCGTCAGCCCGATGTCTCTCTTCCCTTTCAGGTCGAGGTTGATGCTTCTGAGATTGGAGCAGGGGCTGTTTTGTCGCAGAGAAGCTCTGATGGCTCTGTGATGAGACCATGTGCTTTCTTTTCAAGAAAGTTTTCGCCTGCCGAGCGGAATTATGATGTTGGTAATCGAGAGTTGTTGGCAATGAAGTGGGCATTTGAGGAGTGGCAACATTGGCTTGAGGGAGCCAAGCATCGTGTGGTGGTCTTGACGGATCACAAGAATTTGACTTATCTCGAGTCTGCCAAACGGTTGAATCCGAGACAGGCTCGATGGTCGCTGTTTTTCTCTCGTTTCAATTTCGTGGTTTCATATCTTCCGGGTTCGAAAAACGTGAAGGCTGATGCCCTTTCTAGGAGTTTTGTACCTGACTCCCCGGAAGTTTCTGAACCGACTGGTGTTCTCAAAGAGGGGGTGATTTTGTCTGCCATCTCTCCTGATCTGCGACGGGTGTTGCAGGAGTTTCAGGCCAATAGACCTGACCGTTGTCCACCGGAGAGACTGTTTGTCCCAGACAGATGGACCAGTAGAGTTATTTCCGAGGTTCATTCTTCGGTGTTGGCGGGTCATCCTGGGATTTTTGGTACCAGGGATTTGGTGGCGAGATCCTTTTGGTGGCCTTCCTTGTCGTGGGATGTGCATTCCTTTGTGCAGTCCTGTGGGATTTGTGCTCGGGTCAAGCCTTCGTGTTCTCGTGCCAGTGGATTGCTTTTGCCTTTGCCTGTCCCGAAGAGGCCTTGGACGCATATTTCCATGGATTTTATTTCGGATCTTCCTGTCTCTCAGAAGATGTCTGTCATCTGGGTGGTTTGTGATCGTTTTTCCAAAATGGTCCATTTGGTACCCTTGCCTAAGTTGCCTTCCTCCTCCGATTTGGTGCCATTGTTTTTTCAGAATGTGGTTCGTTTACATGGTATTCCGGAGAACATTGTGTCCGACAGAGGATCCCAGTTTGTGTCCAGATTTTGGCGATCCTTTTGTGCTAAGATGGGCATTGAATTGTCTTTTTCGTCAGCCTTCCATCCTCAGACGAATGGTCAAACCGAACGAACTAATCAGACCTTGGAAACTTATTTGAGATGGTTTGTTTCTGCTGACCAGGATGATTGGGTGACCTTTTTGCCATTGGCTGAGTTCGCCCTCAATAATCGGGCTAGTTCTGCTACTTTGGTTTCACCTTTCTTTTGCAATTCTGGTTTTCATCCTCGTTTCTCCTCGGGTCAGGTTGAGTCTTCTGACTGTCCTGGGGTGGATTCTGTGGTGGATAGGTTGCAGCAGATTTGGAACCATGTGGTGGACAATTTGACTTTGTCCCAAGAGAAGGCTCAGCGCTTTGCTAACTGTCGTCGCTGTGTGGGTCCCCGACTTCGTGTGGGGGATTTGGTATGGTTGTCTTCTCGTTATGTCCCGACGAAGGTTTCCTCTCCTAAGTTCAAGCCTCGTTTCATCCGTCCTTATAAGATTTTGGAAATCCTCAACCCTGTGTCTTTTCGTTTGGACCTCCCAACATCGTTTGCCATTCATAATGTGTTCCTTAGGTCATTGTTGCGGAGATATGTGGTGCCTGTGGTCCCTTCTGTTGATCCTCCTGCTCCGGACTTGGTCGAGGGGGAGTTGGAATATGTGGTGGAGAAGATCTTGGATTCTCGTATTTCGAGACGGAGGCTTCAGTACTTAGTGAAATGGAAGGGTTATGGTCAGGAGGATAATTCCTGGGTTGTCGCCTCTGATGTCCATGCGGCCGATTTGGTTCGTGCCTTTCATTTGGCTCGTCCTGATCGGCCTGGGAGCTCTGGTGAGGGTTCAATGACCCCTCCTCAAGGGGGGGTACTGTTGTGAATTCCGTTCTCGGGCTTCCTCCTGTGGTCATGAGTGGTACTGTGTGAGTTTGTTCTTGGGCTCCCTCTGGTGGCCTTTAGCGATATGGCTGGTCTTGGCTGGGCTCAGCTGTTTCATCTCCTGCTAGGCTGGGCCTATTTAACTCACCTGGACCTTTACTTGTCACCTGCTGTCGGTGTGTTCAGTCCTGATCCTGTGCTCTCCTGAATATTCCTTGTGACCAGTCTCCTGCTATGAGAAGCTAAGTTTGCTTGTTCAGTTTCTCATTATTTCCTTGAAAATGTTTCTCATTATATTATGAGTTCAGCCCAGCTTGCTTTTATGTGATTTTTTGCTTGCTGGTTAGTTCTGGGGTGCAGAGTGCGCCCCTCACATTGTGTGGGGGTTCTTGTATTCTCTGCGTGGTTTACTTTTGATAGCTTTTGTACTGACCGCACAGACACCTATCTATTATCTGCCTATCTAGTATTAGCGGGCCTCATTTGCTAAACCTGTTTCATCTCTACGTTTGTGTTTTCCCCTTAACTCACCGTTATTATTTGTGGGGGGCTATCTAAAACTTTGGGGATATTTCTCTGAGGCAAGTGAGGTCTTTGCTTTCTCTCTAGGGGTAGTCAGTTTCTCAGGCTGTGACGAGGCATCTAGGTTTTCAGGTAACGCTCCACAGCTGCCTTTAGTGTGTTTGGATAGGATCAGGATTGCGGTCAGTATAGCTTCCACATCCCCAGAACTTGTCCTATATATTCAGGGTATATGTGTCAGGTCAGTTTGAGATCCTACCACCAGGATCATAACAGCATTCACTCTGTGTCATTCTATGTGACTGCAGACTTGTAAATCCTCACATTGCTCGCAGTGCTGTGCTTATTCAGCGGGTGTGTGACTGCAAGTTTGTGATTTGCATGCATGCGGTCACATGCCGACTAGACTTGCATGGCCTAATGCAACTGTATTGAACAAGGCCAGAAACAGTCTAGTGGGAATGTGGCTGGGAATATATATATCGCATGCTTGTGGTCACAAGACCACCTGTTCGCAGCGCCAGCACCAGAGAATCTTCACAGCGCACAGTGCGCACGATATGAGGATTCACATATAGTGACTGTAGACATGTAGCATGAGATCCGACAACCCCTTTAAGGATGGGCCACTACTCATGGGACACTGCTGTGTGCTTGCCCCCCAGGCTAAAATTTGCCAGCCAGCCCCTGACCAGGGCTCATTGCTGCTGTCATAGTTGTTGCAACATGTGCAGAGTGGAATTCCACCGTGTTGGCACTTTGTATTTCAACTGGATAACCAGTAGCCCGAAAGACCTCTGTAGCGATGCAAGTCAATGACTCACGGAGTGCAAACAGCAGAAGTGAGCACACAGCGACCATGCTTTCTACAGCAGCGCATCAAGGCAGAGATAATGGCAGAGAAATTGATGTTCCACTAGGTTGAGGACGTGAGCCAAGCAAGGCAGCAGGTTCTCCATCCTCAGGTGTCAGTGGTGAAATGCACCCTGGCAAACAGATTTTTTCAAGGAATTGGTGATGTTGTCTGCGTCATACTGGTGTAGCACAGTGTTAAATATGCTTATTTCGCACATTTATTTAATCAGGACTCTTTACCAGATGCTTAACTCTTAAAGAAAAAATGTCATGATATTTTCATAAAAAATGTAGTGGTTTATTGGATTGTCCACAGAAAAACCACATTGCAGCAAAACATAAAATAGGTGAAATAGTTACGAGCAGATTGTCCATTTGAGATTGTAAAAAGCGTCTGTCTGTCATGGAATAAAGGTCATCATGGCTACCAGTTGTTCATTCCTTCTGTGAGTTTTCTGAAGTCCATGAAGAACGATGGAGAAGCAGGCAGGAGGTGACCCCCACGTGACAGCCCCCTCCACCTCCTAAGAGCTGTGATTATAAATGTGTCACATAGACCACGTGTTTTCTCTATATGGTGTTGACTTATACTCTGAGCTACATATACAGAAATAGCTTTTTGTAATGTCATCGAGAGGCAATGTGCTCAGTACAGAATTGAGAATAAGAATAATTCAATTAATAATTAATATTTAACAATTCCCCCTTTTGAGGGTGACAGACATTGATTGGAACCCTCAAAGTAAATATAATAATAATAATAATAATAATAATAATAATAAGATCTTCTTTCTTCTTTTCTTCTTCTTTGGCAAAATAATTTAATGCTAATAATAAAAATAATAATATTGTTATACGTACTCAATAACATAATGATATGTAAATTCATGTTATGGTAAGCCGTGACAAATATTCATATAAAATATATATATTATACTTCCCTATACAAAATTGAAGAATCTCAGGTCTGATGTCATCTGGTCTTCATCTTGATTTCTTCTTGGATCTTTTAAAACAATCTTTATTATAATCCTTTGTAATGGCATGTAGATATTGTAGAGACCTTGTGTCATGTGCCAATCAAAGTCCATAAATTCAAATGTTGATAAGAAAACAAAGTCCATAGATGAAATGTAGCTTTAAAATCTGTGCTGTGGCACCTGTACACACCTGGACTTACATTGGCTCGCCTTGGAAATCATCTGGAATCCTTCCATATCATCTGCACTGGTCTTGGAACAGGTGTGACGTCTTTGGTCAGCACAGAAAGGGTTAAATTGACTCTTCCTTGCTAATCATAGCACCATAACCAGTCCTTAGTGCACAGGACACATGTCAAGATTGTAGTGTCCTGACAATTACCATATTGTACACCAGCTTTCATGGAAGTCTTATAGGTGATAGGAAGCCACTGGAACATGATAAAAACGTGATAACACAGATCATATTAGCATGATAGGATCATCGTCCTCTGCAATTGTGGTTGTCAGTTTAGATACTGCAATAATGGTTGTCAGTGATAGATACTGCAGTTGTGGTTGTCAGTGGTGACATGAATTGTATTTGACACAGTCTATTATTGCTTAGAAATCATATAGCATTGTTACCTTGTGGAACTTCTGGATAGCAGCTTTTTCTTCTTGCAACTTTTAAGAATCAATTGAATTTAGAAATATGAAAAGTCTTTATTAACGTAACTCCAGTATCTTGATTGAAGCCTTCATTCCCTATTCTATACCAAATCTGGTAATTTTCCTATCTGGTAATATCACAGCGTACCATAGCAATCAATAATATCCATATAATTATTATGAGAATACTAAAATTGAATTCATATTTTGGAAAAATAAAACAATAAATGATAATACATTATTAACCATATTCTTCATGTGATAGAACATTTTTATGTTATAAGTGTAATTTCTTTTTGAACCCATAGATGTCAGTGTGTTTTTTTATGTAACAAAAGTTTCCATCTTTATTACTAAAACTTTATTAATAAACTATATTTATTAGACCAATGATGTGTAAGAATGTATAGCCATGAACCAAAATAAGAATATATAGAATGAATGAATGAATGAATGAATGAATGAATGAATGAGTGAAATAATTGTTTTATTTAACTCAGAATTGAAACATTTCTCTTATAATAAAACCTTATGATCACTATATTTAATGAAGCAATATTCTTGTACTAGACATTACTTTATTAAATATTGATTTTTTTCTTCTTGAGATAAAAAATAAAAATTAAGAATAAGAATGAAGTAAGAATAAAAATGAAAAATAAAAATTAGAATAAAAATAAAAATAAGGCCTTTATATGTTGATGATAAATGCAGAGGTTATGTCTCAGTAACACATTTCCTTAATATTTCCATTGTCTTTTTGTATTTGTCATAGCCTTGTATTACCAAAATATTGAAATTATGCAACTTTGCATATTATACCTTTCATTAGTGTAAAAAATGACTTTCATAATACTTAACCCCTTTACCCCCAAGGATGGTTTGCACATTAAATTTGGCGGGCTATGTAAATGCCCTGTGTCCGGTCCGAACTACGGAGGAAACCTACTGAAATTCAAGAAAACATTGTGGCCAGCGGGAAAGGAAGGGGTGAATGAAAGAATAGGAAACACCGCCCATTGGACCGGACACAGGGCATTTACATAGCCCGCCAAATTCAGGTGACAGAGTCCCTTTAATTTTTACAATTCTGACCACTGTCCCTTTATGAGGTTATAACTCTGGAACGCTTCAATGGATCCCAGTGATTTTTACATTGTTTTCTTGTGACATAGTGTACTTCATGATAGTGGTAACATTTCTTTGATATTACCTGGGTTTATTTGTTTAAAAAGCGGAGATTTGGCGAAAATTCTGAAAATTTTGCAATTTTCAACTTTGAATTTTTATGCCCTTAAATCACAGAGATCTGTCACACAAAATATTTAATAAGCAACATTTTCCACATGTCTACTTTACATCAGCACATTTTGGAACCAACATTTTTTTTGTTACTGAGTTATAAGGGTTAAAAGTTTACCAGCAATTTCTCATTTTTATAACATCATTTTTTTTTAGGGACTACAACACATTTGAAGTCATTTTGAGGGGTCTATATGATAGAAAATACCCAAGTGTGACACCATACTAAAAACTGCACCCCTCAAGGTGCTCAAAAACACATTCAAGAAGTTTATTAACCCTTCAGTTGTTTCACAGGAATTTTTGGGATGTTTAAAAAAAAAAGAACATTTAACTTTTTTTCACAAAAAATTTACTTTAGCTCCAATTTATTTTATTTTACCAAGAGTAACAGGAGAAATTGGACCTCAATAGTTGTTGTACAATTTGTTATGAGTATGCTAATACCTCATATGTGGGGGTGAACCACTGTTTGGGCGCATGGCAGAGCTCAGAAGGGAAGGAGCGCCATTTGACTTTTCAATGCAAAATTGACTGGAATTGAGATAGGACACTATGTTGCGTTTGGAGAGCCCCTGATTTGCCTAAACATTGAAACCCCCACAAGTTACACCATTTTGGAAAGTAGACCCCCTAAGGAACTTCTCTAGATGTGTGGTGAGCACTTTGACCCACCAAGTGCTTCACAGACGATTATAATGTAGAGCCGTAAAAATAAAAAATCAAATTTTTTCACAAAAATGATATTTTTGCCCCCAATTATTTTTTTTTTTTATTTGGAGAGCCCCTGATGTGCCTAAACAGTGGAAACCCCCCAATTCTAACTGAAACCCTAACCCAAACACACCCCTAACCCTAATCCCAACCCTACCCATAACCCTAACCACACCCCTAACCCAAACATGCCCCTAACCCTAATCCCAACCACATCCCTAACTCCAACACACCCCTAACCCTAATCCCAACCATAACCCTAACTACACCCCTAACCCTGACACACCCCTAACCCTAATCCCAACCCTAATCCCAACCGTAAATGTAATCCAAACCCTAATCCTAACTTTAGCCCCAACCCTAACTTTAGCCCCAACCCTAACTGCAGCCCCAACCCTAACCCTAACTGCAGCCCCAACCCTAACTGTAGCTTTAACCCTAACTTTAGCCCCAACCCTAACTTTAGCCCCAACCCTAACCCTAACTGTAGCCCCAACCCTAACCCTAACTTTAGCCCCAATCCTAACCCTTACTTTAGCCCTAACCCTAACTGTAGCCCCAACCCTAACCCTAACTGTTGCCCCAACCCTAACTGTTGCCCCAACCCTAACCCTAATTGTAGCCCCAACCCTAACTGTAGCCCCAACCCTAACTGTAGCCCTAACCCTAACTTTAGCCCTAACCCTAACTTTAGCCCCAACCCTAACTTTAGCCCCAACCCTAACCCTAGCCCTAGGCCCAAACCCTAACCCTAACCCTAATGGGAAAATGGAAATAAATACATTATTTAAATTTTATTATTTTTCCCTAACTAAGGGGGTGATGAAGGGGTTTGATTTACTTTCATAGTGTTTTTTTTAGCGGATTTGTATGACTGGCAGCTGTCACACACTAAAAAACGCTTTTTTATTGCAAAAAATCATTTTTGCGTCTCCACATTTTGAGAGCTATAATTTTTTCATATTTTGGTCGACAGAGTCATGTGAGGTCTTGTTTTTTGCAGGACGAGTTGACATTTTTATTGGTACCAAATAATTATTTTTGCATCACTTTATTCTGAGGACTATAACTTTTTTGGAAAAAACAGCAAAACATGGCAGAGATGCTTACCTGCCTAGGCCTCCAAACAAATGCACTATCAGGATGCAGTGGACCCATGTGGTGGAAAAAACACAGGTGCAGCATAACCGATGAGGCAGACACTCACAACCTACCAAACTAATGGAGGGGGTGGCTGCTTGGCACATTGCTGCACAAAAAAGACTTGTATGTGGTGCTGTTCACACAATGGAGATGCACAGCATCCAGGCAGGCCTAGTAGTGACACCCTTCTATTAGATCAGGCGGGCCTGCCCAGCGCTATCCAAATGCACCCCATGTGAACAGACACCACAGGTTACAAGAGAAAAATGAGCCCAACTGCACCCCGGAAAAAAGTGCAAAAAACACATAATTTTTTTTTTTTTTATGTGAGGTATTAGTTGATATTTTGGCCAAAATAAAGAAGCTCATGACCCACGTCAGGGGTCCCCACGCTCATGAGTCCTAACTCTAAAATAGCTAAAAGCACAAAAAGAGGATTCAGAGATCCTCCAAAAATGAGAAAAAACAGCAAAACATGGCAGAGATGCTTACCTGCCTAGGCCTCCAAACAAATGCACTATCAGGATGCAGTGGACCCATGTGGTGGAAAAAACACAGGTGCAGCATAACCGATGAGGCAGCCACTCACAACCTACCAAACTAATGGAGGGGGTGGCTGCTTGGCACATTGCTGCACAAAAAAGACTTGTATGTGGCGCTGTTCACACAATGGAGATGCACAGCATCCAGGCAGGCCTAGTAGTGACACCCTTCTATTAGATCAGGCGGGCCTGCCCAGCGCTATCCAAATACACCGCATGTGAACAGACACCACAGTTTACAAGAGAAAAATGGGCCCAACTGCACCCCGGAAAAAAGTGCAAAAAACACATAAATTTTTTTTTTTTATGTGAGGTATTAGTTGATATTTTGGCCAAAATAAAGAAGCTCATGACCCACGTCAAGGGTCCCCACGCTCATGAGTCCTAACTCTAAAATAGCTAAAAGCAGCCACCCCCTCCATTAGTTTGGTAGGTTGTGAGTGGCTGCCTCATCGGTTATGTTGCACCTGTGTTTTTTCCACCACATGTGTCCACTGCATCCTGATAGTGCATTTGTTTGGAGGCCTAGGCAGGTAAGCATCTCTGCCATGTTTTGCTGTTTTTTCTCATTTTTGGAGGATCTCTGAATCCTCTTTTTGTGCTTTTAGCTATTTTAGAGTTAGGACTCATGAGCGTGGGGACCCTTGACGTGGGTCATGAGCTTCTTTATTTTGGCCAAAATATCAACTAATACCTCACATAAAAAAAAAAATTTTATGTGTTTTTTGCACTTTTTTCCGGGGTGCAGTTGGGCCCATTTTTCTCTTGTAAACTGTGGTGTCTGTTCACATGGGGTGCATTTGGATAGCGCTGGGCAGGCCCGCCTGATCTAATAGAAGGGTGTCACTACTAGGCCTGCCTGGATGCTGTGCATCTCCATTGTGTGAACAGCGCCACATACAAGTCTTTTTTGTGCAGCAATGTGCCAAGCAGCCACCCCCTCCATTAGTTTGGTAGGTTGTGAGTGGCTGCCTCATCGGTTATGCTGCACCTGTGTTTTTTCCACCACATGGGTCCACTGCATCCTGATAGTGCATTTGTTTGGAGGCCTAGGCAGGTAAGCATCTCTGCCATGTTTTGCTGTTTTTTCTCATTTTTGGAGGATCTCTGAATCCTCTTTTTGTGCTTTTAGCTATTTTAGAGTTAGGACTCATGAGCGTGGGGACCCCTGACATGGGTCATGAGCTTCTTTATTTTGGCCAAAATATCAACTAATACCTCACATAAAAAAAAAATTTGTATGTGTTTTTTTGCACTTTTTTTCCGGGGTGCAGTTAGGCCCATTTTTCTCTTGTAAACTGTGGTGTCTGTTCACATGGGGTGCATTTGGATAGCGCTGGGCAGGCCCGCCTGATCTAATAGAAGGGTGTCACTACTAGGCCTGCCTGGATGCTGTGCATCTCCATTGTGTGAACAGCGCCACATACAAGTCTTTTTTGTGCAGCAATGTGCCAAGCAGCCACCCCCTCCATTAGTTTGGTAGGTTGTGAGTGGCTGCCTCATCGGTTATGCTGCACCTGTGTTTTTTCCACCACATGGGTCCACTGCATCCTGATAGTGCATTTGTTTGGAGGCCTAGGCAGGTAAGCATCTCTGCCATGTTTTGCTGTTTTTTCTCATTTTTGGAGGATCTCTGAATCCTCTTTTTGTGCTTTTAGCTATTTTAGAGTTAGGACTCATGAGCGTGGGGACCCTTGACGTGGGTCATGAGCTTCTTTATTTTGGCCAAAATATCAACTAATACCTCACATAAAAATAAAAAAAATTATGTGTTTTTTGCACTTTTTTCCGGGGTGCAGTTGGGCCCATTTTTCTCTTGTAACCTGTGGTGTCTGTTCACATGGGGTGCATTTGGATAGCGCTGGGCAGGCCCGCCTGATCTAATAGAAGGGTGTCACTACTAGGCCTGCCTGGATGCTGTGCATCTCCATTGTGTGAACAGCGCCACATACAAGTCTTTTTTGTGCAGCAATGTGCCAAGCAGCCACCCCCTCCATTAGTTTGGTAGGTTGTGAGTGTCTGCCTCATCGGTTATGCTGCACCTGTGTTTTTTCCACCACATGGGTCCACTGCATCCTGATAGTGCATTTGTTTGGAGGCCTAGGCAGGTAAGCATCTCTGCCATGTTTTGCTGTTTTTTCTCATTTTTGGATATAACTTTTTTATTTTTTTGTTGATGATGCTATATGGCAACTTGTTTTTTGCGGGACAAGATGACGTTTTCAGCGGTACCATGGTTATTTATGTCCGTCATTTTGATCACGTGTTATTCCACTTTTTGTTTGGCGGTATGATAATAATGCAGTGTTTTTTGCCTCGTTTTTTTTTTCACGGTGATCACTGAAGGGGTTTAGCTAGTGGGACAGTTTTATAGGTCGGGTCGTTCCGGACGCGGCGATACTAAATATGTGTACTTTTATTGTTTTTTTTATTCAGACAAAGAAATGTATTGAATGGTACAATATACATATATTTTTTTCTTTATTTAGTATTTTTTTTTTTACATGTGTATTTTTTGTTTTACTTTGTAACATTGCCCCGGGGGGGACATTATGTTACAGTGACAGATCGCTGATCTGACACTTTGTCTGTGTCAGATCAGCGATCACACAGGGACTGAAGGAGGCTTGCAAGCCTCCTCCCTGCAGGACCCAGAAGGCCCCCCCGCGGCCATTTTGGATCCGGGGCCTGCAGGGAGGAGGAGGTAGAAGACCCTCGGAGCAGCACGATCACATCGCGTTGCTCCGAGGGTCTCAGGGAAGCACGCAGGCAGCCCCCTCCCTGCACGATGCTTCCCTATACCGCCGGAACACTGCGATCATCTTTGCGACTCACGGTGTGGAGGTGCAGCTCTGCACCCCCAGAGCTTCCAGCTAGCAAGGAAATATCATAATAGCAAGCTGGACTAGAAACATAGCATGTACTGAGAAATATATTCAAAAACCAATGAACAGCAAATGGACTAGCGAGGACTTAGTTTCTGCTGGAGTAGACAGGTCATCTGAGAAATCCAAGAGAGATCTGAACCAGTACTGAGACATTGAAAGCTGGCATGAACTAACGACCTGGGCAGAGTTAAATAGGGAAGCCAGCAGCAGCAATAAACGAAGGCAGCTGAGAAAGCCAACCTCAAAGATCAGCAGTTCCACTTAAAGCCACCAGAGGGTGTCCAAGGACAGAACTCACCAAAGTACCATTCACGACCACAGGAGGGAGCCCGAGAACGGAATTCACAACAGTACCCCCCCCTTGAGGAGGGGTCACCGAACCCTCACCAGAGCCCCCAGGCCGATCAGGATGAGCCAAATGAAAGGCACGAACCAAATCGGCAGCATGGACATCGGAGGCAACAACCCAGGAATTATCCTCCTGACCATAGCCCTTCCATTTAACCAGGTACTGAAGCTTCCGTCTCGAAATACGAGAATCTAAAATCTTCTCCACCACATACTCCAACTCCCCCTCAACCAACACCGGAGCAGGAGGATCAACGGAAGGAACCATAGGCGCCACATATCTCCGCAACAACGACCTATGGAACACATTATGGATGGCAAAAGAAGCTGGAAGGGCCAAACGAAACGACACAGGATTGATAATTTCAGAAATCTTATAAGGACCAATGAAGCGAGGCTTGAACTTAGGAGAAGAAACCTTCATAGGAACAAAACGAGAAGACAACCAAACCAAATCCCCAACACGAAGTCGGGGACCAACACAGCGACGGCGGTTAGCAAAACGTTGCGCCTTCTCCTGAGACAACGTCAAATTGTCCACCACGTGAGTCCAAATTTGCTGCAACCTGTCCACTACAGAATCCACACCAGGACAGTCAGAAGGCTCATCCTGCCCTGAAGAAAAGCGAGGATGAAAACCAGAATTACAAAAAAAGGCGAAACCAAAGTAGCAGAACTAGCCCGATTATTAAGGGCGAACTCGGCCAATGTCAAGAAGGTCACCCAATCATCCTGATCAGCAGAGACAAAGCATCTCAGATAGGTCTCCAAGGTCTGATTAGTTCGTTCGGTTTGGCCATTTGTCTGAGGATGGAACGCTGAAGAAAAAGACAAATCAATGCCCATCTTAGCACAAAAGGACCGCCAAAACCTAGAAACAAACTGGGAACCTCTGTCAGACACAATATTCTCCGGAATGCCATGCAAACGAACCACATGCTGAAAAAATAATGGAACCAAATCAGAGGAGGAAGGCAATTTAGGCAAGGGTACCAAATGGACCATCTTAGAAAACCGATCACAAACCACCCAGATGACAGACATCCTTTGAGAGACAGGAAGATCAGAAATGAAATCCATGGAAATATGCGTCCAGGGCCTCTTCTGGACAGGCAAAGGCAAAAGGAACCCACTGGCACGAGAACAGCAAGGTTTGGCCCGAGCACAAGTCCCACAGGACTGCACAAAAGAACGCACATCCCGTGACAAGGAAGGCCACCAAAAGGACCTAGCAACCAAATCTCTGGTACCAAAAATCCCAGGATGACCAGCCAATACTGAACAATGAACCTCAGAAATAACCCTACTAGTCCATCTATCAGGGACAAACAGTTTCTCCACTGGACAGCGGTCAGGTCTATCAGCCTGAAACTCCTGCAGCACCCGCCGCAAATCAGGGGAGATGGCAGACAAAATCACCCCCTCTTTGAGAATACCAGCCGGCTCAGAGACTCCCGGAGAATCAGGCAAAAAACTCCTAGAAAGGGCATCAGCCTTCACATTCTTAGATCCCGGAAGGTATGAGACCACAAAATCGAAACGGGAGAAAAACAGTGACCATCGAGCCTGTCTAGGACTCAACCTCTTGGCGGACTCGAGGTAAGTCAGATTTTTGTGATCAGTCTAGACCACCACGCGATTTTTGGCTCCCTCAAGCCAATGTCGCCACTCCTCGAATGCCCACTTCATAGCCAACAACTCCTGATTACCGACATCATAATTACGCTCAACAGGCGAAAACTTTCTAGAAAAGAAAGCACACGGCTTCATCAGAGAGCCATCAGAACTTCTCTGAGACAAAACAGCCCCTGCCCCAATCTCAGAAGCATCAACCTCGACCTGAAAAGGGAGCAAAACATCTGGCTGACGCAACACAGGGGCCGAAGTAAAACGACGTTTAAGCTCCTGAAAAGCCTCAACGGCCGCAGGGGACCAGTTCACCACATCAGCGCCTTTCTTCGTCAAATCAGTCAAAGGCTTAACCACACTAGAAAAATTAGCGATGAAGCGACGGTAAAAATTAGCAAAGCCCAGGAACTTCTGAAGACTAGTGTTGAGCGATACCGTCCGATACTTGAAAGTATCGGTATCGGAAAGTATCGGCCGATACCGGCAAAATATCGGATCCAATCCGATACCGATACCCGATACCAATACAAGTCAATGGGACTCAGGTATCGGACGGTATTCCTGATGGTTCCCAGGGTCTGAAGGAGAGGAAACTCTCCTTCAGGCCCTGGGAACCATATAAATGTGTAAAATAAAGAATTAAAATAAAAAATATCGCTATACTCACCTGTCCGACGCAGCCGGGACCTCGGCGATTGTAAGCGGCAGCGTTGTTTCTTTAAAATTCGCGCTTTTACTTGCTTACGTGAATTCCCGGCTTCTGATTGGTCAGGGCGGCCATGTTGCCGGGACTCGGACCAATCACAGCAAGCCGTGACGAAATTACGTCACGGCTTGCTGTGATTGGTCCGCGTCCCGGCAATATGGCGCCGTGACCAATCACAAGCCGTGACGTCACGGGAGGCTGGACACGCGCGCTTTTCAAAATAAGCGCGTGTCCAGCCTCCCGTGACGTCACGGCTTGTGATTGGTTAATGGCGGCCATGTTCCTGGGACGCGGACCAATCACAGCAAGCCGTGACGTAATTTCGTCACGGCTTGCTGTGATTGGTCCGCATCCCGGCAATATGGCGCCGTGACCAATCACAAGCCGTGACGTCACGGGAGGCTGGACACGCGCGCTTTTCAAAATAAGCGCGTGTCCAGCCTCCCGTGACGTCACGGCTTGTGATTGGTTAATGGCGGCCATGTTCCTGGGACGCGGACCAATCACAGCAAGCCGTGACGTAATTTCGTCACGGCTTGCTGTGATTGGTCCGCGTCCCGGCAACATGGCCGCCCTGACCAATCAGAAGCCGGGAATTCACGTAAGCATGTAAAAGCGCGAATTTTAAAGAAACAACGCTGCCGCTTACAATCGCCGAGGTCCCGGCTGCGTCGGACAGGTGAGTATAGCGATATTTTTTATTTTAATTCTTTCTTTTACACCTTTTTACATTAATGTTGTTTCGATACCGATATCCGATATTACAAAAATATCGGATCTCGGTATCGGAAATTCCGATACAGCAAGTATCGGCCGATACCCGATACTTGCAGCATCGGAATGCTCAACACTACTGAAGACTCTTCACAGATGTAGGTTGAGTCCAATCATAAATGGCCTGAACTTTAACAGGGTCCATCTCGATAGTAGAAGGGGAAAAAATGAAGCCCAAAAAGGAAACCTTCTGAACTCCAAAGAGGCATTTAGACCCCTTCACAAACAACGCATTAGCACGAAGGACCTGGAACACCATCCTGACCTGCCTTACATGAGACTCCCAATCATCCGAAAAGACCAAAATATCATCCAAATATACAATCATGAACCTATCCAGATACTTCCGGAAGATGTCGTGCATAAAGGACTGAAACACAGATGGGGCATTAGAAAGCCCGAATGGCATCACCAGGTACTCAAAATGGCCCTCGGGCGTATTAAATGCTGTTTTCCATTCATCGCCCTGTTTAATACGCACAAGATTATACGCCCCTCGAAGGTCAATCTTGGTAAACCAACTAGCCCCCTTAATCCGAGCAAACAAATCAGACAACAGAGGCAAAGGGTACTGAAATTTGACCGTGATTTTATTGAGAAGGCGGTAATCTATACAGGGTCTCAGAGAGCCATCCTTCTTGGCCACAAAAAAGAACCCTGCTCCCAACGGTGACGAAGACGGGCGAATATGTCCTTTCTCCAAGGACTCCTTTACATAACTCCGCATAGCGGCATGTTCTGGCACAGATAAATTAAACAGTCGGCCCTTAGGGAACTTACTACCAGGAATCAAATTAATAGCGCAATCACAGTCCCTATGAGGAGGTAGGGCACTGGACTTGGGCTCATCAAATACATCCTGGTAAACCGACAAAAACTCAGGAATTTCGGAAGGAGTAGAAGAAGAAATTGACATCAAAGGAACATCAGTATGTATCCCTTGACAACCCCAACTAGACACAGACATTGATTTCCAATCCAGTACTGGATTATGAACCTGTAACCATGGCAAACCCAACACGACAACATCATGCAAATTATGCAACACCAAAAAGCGAATATTTTCCTGATGTGCGGGAGCCATGCACATGGTCAGCAGAGTCCAGTACTGAGGTTTATTCTTGGCCAATGGCGTAGCATCTATCCCCCTTAAGGGAATAGGAATCTGCAAAGGCTCCAAGAAAAAACCACAGCGCCTGGCAAACTCCAAGTCCATCAAATTCAGAGCAGCGCCCGAATCCACAAATGCCATAACAGAGTAGGACGACAATGAGCAAATCAGAGTAACAGATAAGAGAAATTTAGGCTGCACAGTACTAATGGTGACAGACCTAGCGAACCTCTTAGTGCGCTTAGGACAATCAGAGATAGCATGAGAAGAGTCACCACAGTAAAAATACAGCCCATTCTGACGTCTGTGTTCTTGCCGTTCAGCTCTGGTCAAAGTCCTATCACATTGCATAGGCTCAGGCCTTTGCTCAGAGGACACCGCCAAATGGTGCACAACTTTGTGCTCGCGCAAACGCCGATCAATCTGAATGGCCAAAGACATTGATTCATTCAGACCAGCAGGCGTGGGGAACCCCACCATAACATGTTTAAGGGCTTCAGAAAGACCCTTTCTGAAAATTGCTGCCAGGGCACACTCATTCTATTGTGTAAGCACAGACCACTTTCTAAACTTCTGGCAATATACTTCTGCTTCATCCTGACCCTGACATAGAGTCAGCAAGATCTTTTCTGCCTGATCCACAGAATTAGGTTCGTCATAAAGCAATCCAAGCGCTAGAAAAAATGCATCTACATTAAGCAATGCAGGATTTCCTGGCTCAAGGGAGAATGCCCAGTCTTGCGGGTCACCACGCAACAAAGAAATAACAATCTTTACTTGCTGAATGGGGTCACCAGAAGAGCGGGGTTTCAGAGCAAGAAACAGTCTGCAATTATATATTTTTGAAATTCAAAAATTTAGATCTATCCCCAGAAAACAAATCAGGAATTGGAATTCTAGGCTCTAACATCGGATTCTGAACTACATAATCTTGAATACTCTGTACCCTAACAGCGAGTTGATCCACACAAGAGGACAAACCCTGAATATCCATATCTACACCTGAGTCCTGAACCACCCAGAGGTTAAGGGGAAAAGAAAGACAAAACAAGCAGCAAAGAAAAAAAAATTGACTCAGAACTTCTCTTTTCCCTCTTTTGAGATGCATTAACACTTTGTGGGCCAGCTGTACTGTTATGGACCTGGTGGTTAGGAGCACCCGAAATGACCTGATGGTTAAAATGGAAAAACCTGGGACAAGCTCTGAGGAAGTGGTAACTCTACTGACCGCAATCCCTAATCCTATCACACACACTAGAAATAGCCGTGGAGCGTACCTAACTCTCCCTAGACGCCTCTTCACAGCCTAAGAGCTAACTACCCCTAAAGATAGAAATAGCAGCCTACCTTGCATCAGAGAAATTCCCCAAAGTAAAGGTAGCCCCCCACAAATATTGACTGTGAGTTAAGAGGAAGTAACAAACACAGGAATGAAACAGATTTTAGCAAAGGAGGCCGAATCTTCTCTAGACAGACAGATGATAGGAAAGGGAACTATGCGGTCAGTATTAAAAACTACAAAAACCACGCAGAGTGTGCAAAAAGACCTCCACACCGACTCACGGTGTGGAGGTGCAGCTCTGCACCCCCAGAGCTTCCAGCTAGCAAGGAAATATCATAATAGCAAGCTGGACTAGAAACATAGCATGTACTGAGAAATATATTCAAAAACCAATGAACAGCAAATGGACTAGTGAGGACTTAGCTTCTGCTGGAGTAGACAGGTCATCTGAGAAATCCAAGAGAGATCTGAACCAGTACTGAGACATTGAAAGCTGGCATGAACTAATGACCTGGGCAGAGTTAAATAGGGAAGCCAGCAGCAGCAATAAACGAGGGCAGCTGAGAAAGCCAACCTCAAAGATCAGCAGTTCCACTTAAAGCCACCAGAGGGTGTCCAAGGACAGAACTCACCAAAGTACCATTCACGACCACAGGAGGGAGTCCGAGAATGGAATTCCCAACAGGGCTGTGTGGAAAAGGAGGGATGATGAGGCTGTGTGGAGAAGGGGGGATGATGCGGCTGTGTGGCGAAGGAGGGATGATGTGGCTGTGTGGAAGAGGGATGATGAGGCTGTGTGGAGAAGGGGGGATGATGAGGAGCTGTGTGGAGAAGGGGGATGATGAGGCTGTGGAGAAGGGGGAATGATGAGCTGTGGAGAAGGAGGGATGATGAGGCTGTGTGGAGAAGGTGGATGATGAGGAGCTGTCTGGAGAAGGAGGGATGATAAGGCTGTGTGGAGAAAGAGGGATGATGAGGCTGTGTAGCGAAGGAGGGATGATAAGGCTGTGTGGAGGAGAAGGAGGGATGATGAGGGGCTGTGTGGAAAAGGAGGGATGATGAGGCTGTGTGGCGAAGGAGGGATGATGAGGCTGTGTGGAGAAGGAGGGATGATGAGGGGCTGTGTGGAGAAGGGGGGATGATGAGCTGTGTGGAGAAGGAGGGATGATGAGGAGCTGTGTGGAGAAGGGGGGATGATGAGGAGCTGTGTGGAGAAGGAGGGATGATGAGGCTGTGTGGAGAAGGAGGGATGATGAGGCTGTGTGGAGAAGGAGGGATGATGAGGGGCTGTGTGGAGAAGGGGGATGATGAGGAGCTGTGGGCAGAAGGGGAGATGATGAGGGGCTGTGTGGAAAAGGGGGGATGATGAGGCTGTGTGGAGAAGGGGGGATGATGAGGAGCTGTGTGGAGAAGGAGGGATGATGAGGCTGTGTGGAGAAGGAGGGATGATGAGGGGCTGTGTGGAGAAGGGGGATGATGAGGAGCTGTGGGCAGAAGGGGAGATGATGAGGGGGCTATGTGGAGAAAGAGTGTTTGCTGCGCTATCTTGCACCTCACAGAGTGGTAAACACTGGATGATCGGGCCCCCCATTCAAGTGAATGGGTCCGGGTACTGTTCTGTACCCGAGCCTGGACTTTATTTTAACTGTTTGGCTGGACCCGAACATCCAAGGGTTTGCTCACCTCTAATCCTGTGTCTAGTGTGTGACTGGTGTTTGTATGCTGTGTGAGTGTATCCTGTGTCTAGCTTGTGACTGGTGTGTGTCACGTGTATGTATCCTGTGTCTAGCGTGTGACTGGTGTGTGTCACGTGTATGTATCCTGTATCTAGCGTGTGACTGGTGTGTGTCACGTGTATGTATCCTGTGTCTAGCGTGCTTGACCAGATGGAAGCTAAGGGAAGACTCTGCAGCTAGTACCCCTTAAGCATGGTGGGCCCTTAGAATGATTTTCTCTGGTGGGCCCAAGCTACTCCAGTCCGACGCTGACTGGAAGCCACATTTTAAACAACTGATTTTTCTCCTCATTAGTCAAATCAAACTTATCAGCAAAACTCTCAAATATCTCTGAGTTTCTGCACACATGGATTTTGTTATCGTATGCAGGAATAATTTTGCATAATTTTAACAAGTTTTTCCTAACTTTAGTTTGGAGTTGGGCCTCTGAGTAGTCTTCTATTTTTAGTGGTCTTTGTACATGTGTTCCTTCTACGTTTCCTCCATCTTGTTTTACATCATGAGACACAAGGTCACCTTGAGTGGCCATTACAGATACGTGTCTTTTTTGGATTTCTCTGAAACAAACTTATGAAATACGTCAACCAAATGTAAAATATTTTTCAATTTCTCTTTTTCTCTGGATATTAGCTTAGAATCTATCTTTAGATTTGCTATCTTGCATTCTGCATATAAGCTCAGCCAAAATATTTCTAAGTTAGACTTGTACAAACTTAAAAATTCCAGCTGACTTGACTTAGCATGCGAATTAATTAAATCCATTTTTCTTTCCTTGAAATATCTCAGCTTGCAGTTCCTTTGTTGGACAATGCTGGGCTCTGGTCTTCAGCATGTCTGGCACTTGTAATGCTACTATTTGTTAATCCATCCGGCACCTGTTAGTCCTCACTCATAGGATCTCTGTGTGATTCTTGTGACTTGAAGTATTGTAGTGGAATTCCTGAAAACTTGCACAATTGGCCAAGCATTTAGCAAAGCTCTCGTCCCCCGTGTGCAAGGAGAAGGAAATCCACGCAAAAATAGCACAAAAAATCAGATCTGGCTGGCTTGGCCAATGTTAAATATGCTTATTTCGCACATTTATTTAATCAGGACTCTTTATCAGATGCTTAACTCTTAAAGAAAAAATATCATGATATTTTCATAAAAAATGCAGTGGTTTATTGGATTGTTCACAGAAAAATCACATTGCAGCAAAACATAAAATAGGTGAAATAGTTACGAGCAGATTGTCCATTTGTCCATATCAGTGGATGGTAAAAAGTGTCTGTCTGTCATGGAATAGAAGTCATCATGGCTACCAGTTGTTCATTCCTTCTGTGAGTTGTCTGAAGTCCATGGAGAATGATGGAGAAGCAGGCAGGAGGTGACCCCCAAGTGACAGCCCTCTCCACCTCCTAAGAGCTGTGATTATAAATGTGTCCCATAGACCACGTGTCCTCTCTATATGGTGTTGACTTATACTCTGAGCTACATATACAGAAATAGCTTTTTGTAATGTCAGCGACAGTCAATGTGCTTAGTACAGAATTGAGAATAAGAATAATTCAATTAATAATTAATATTTAACACACAGGCACATCTTTCTTAGAGAAGTAGTGGCAACTGGGCAACTGGTACTGGAGGACTGCGATGGCCGTCAGCTTTTGGAAATTATCTATATACACCAGGAGGAAAGGCAGCATTTCTGTGGCCAACAGATTGTAGATGGTGAAGTTCAAGCTCTTAGCTTTGGCATGTGTAGTATGAAACAATCTTTTACGTGACTACATCTGCTCGACCGAAGACTGGCTGCTGTGCTGAGAGAGAAGAGTGTGAATGAGATGCAAGCAGAGATGTTATGGTGGATGGAGAAAGATGTGATGTGCTTAGTGTCTGGGATCGGTCGAAAACAGCAGGCATGTCCTCTCCTGTAATGACTGACGGGCTCTCATTCACCCAAACAAGTGGAGGTTATGTGGTCGGAGACCTGTGTGAGAACACTCGCCACAGTGATGGAGGAGGAAGAAGCAGCAAATGCGGTTGATGAGGTGGCCGGTGGTTGGCGAGGCCTGTTAGGCCACATTTTAGCGCAGTCAGATTCACAGACTAACGCATGTTAATCGCACATGTGCTGGTTTATGCATGTAGCAGTCAAATTATTGGAAATTTTGCCTCTATTGAGTCTTTTTTTAAAGTTGGCAGATAACTTGGTCATCCTTTTTGGTCTCCAGGAAGGTCCAGGCTAGGCAACACTGACCACCCATGTGAACTGCACCGATGCTGGCCACAGCCAGAGTTGTGGCTGAGAATGCAGTGCTTGTCATGGTTGCATCACTCCGTATCTGTGTGGGAAGCCGCAATGTAACCTCTTTGTCTTCCTGCTCCTCCTACTCCTCTGCTGAGCTTCTCAGCTCTGTGCCTCTGAGTTCACGCCAAGTGGAATCTACAACCTTGTCATCATCCTCTCTGTTCTCCCACTCCTTGCCCTGAAAGCCACCCTCTTTCTCCTCCTGCCCTGACAGCACAGTACAGTCCACGTGTGCCTCAGGTATCTGAGTCTCATCAGGATCACCTCAACCCCCAGGGGTTAACATTTGGTGACGAGGGTCTGGATTCTGTTCAGACCCTATTTCGTCTGGCCCTGGATCCAAGTGAAAAAATGTTTGGAGATGCTTTACTCTTCTTGAGTCTGTGAATCTTTGGAGCAGACCTCTAATGCCCTTGGAATAGAATTGCCCTCTCCAAAAGCATTTTCCATACACACAGTATCCTTCCACTGAAAAGCCAGTGAAGTGCACTGTTTTGTCCTACTTTGTCACAGCCTAACTTGTCACCATAGTCCTGTTCAGCAAGTCTCTCTACTTGCTTAGTGGTTTTGTGTTCTATTTAAACCACTATTGGCATCCTGGATCTACTGCTTGGGACCACTGACTAGTGCCACAAACTTAGTCCTGTTTAGGCCCATTACTTTCATTGTTTAGCAAGCACAGGGTTTCTTGTAACAGATATTCCTATCAATTTACCCCTTTTCCTTGGAAGACCACTCTGTCTCATCGTTCACATGAAGGTCATGCTACTCCCTAGTCCCTTAGTATCCTTTTCTGTAGTTCACCAAAAACAGCACTACTGCTTACAGACACTTAAACTTAGTCCTATATTACTAACTAGAGGAAGCAGTCACCTGCCCTAAAACTAAGCCTCTCCCACTATGGGGTAGTCCTAAACATTAACCATTACCTTAGACTGATGCCACTACCTAACTACAGTCAACTATTTTATCCCACCTATTTTATGTCCTAAGCTCTAAACTATGTCTTATCCTATGCTTACCCTACGCTATACACTACTAATACAATGGAGGCACACATATGGCAGAGATATTCACATTTATTGCTTTTGGCATGCATTATCTCATAGATTGTAAGTTTGCAATCAGGCCTCTCAATCCTTTTGGTTTTTGTTGAATTCTGCTATACTGTAATGTTTTTATTGTCTGTGCCAATCCATGCTAAAAGGTAAACGTCTGAGGAATATGTTGGAGCTATAGAAATAAAAATTGTTATGTGTAATGTTTTGTTTCTTCAGAGTCTTCCCTGGGGGATGAAGGCGTGCGCTTGCGCCTTTCCTTCACAGATGCAGCCAATCACAGCTTAACAACTGATCCAGTAGTCCAGACGCTGCAGAACTGTGATTGGCAGCCCCTGGAAGGTAGAGGTGAGAGCTCACACACTTAACCCCTTCACCCCCAAGGGTGGTTTGCACGTTAATGACCGGGCCAATTTTTACAATTCTTACCACTGTCCCTTTATGAGGTTATAACTCTGGAACGCTTCAACGGATCTTGGCGATTCTGACATTGTTTTCTCGTGACATATTGTACTTCATGATAGTGGTAAATTTGATATTACCTGCGTTTATTTGCAAAAAAAATGGAAATTTGGCGAAAATTTTGAAAATTTTGCAATTTTCCAACTTTGAATTTTTATGCCCTTAAATCACAGAGATATGTCACACAAAATACTTAATAAGTAACATTTCCCACATGTCTACTTTACATCAGCACAATTTTGGAACCAAAATTTTTTTTTGTTAGGGAGTTATAAGGGTTAAAAGTTGACCAGCAATTTCTCATTTTTACACCACCATTTTTTTTTAGGGACCACATCTCATTTGAAGTCATTTTGAGGGGTCTATATGATAGAAAATACCCAAGTGTGACACCATTCTAAAAACTGCACCCCTCAAGGTGCTCAAAACCATATTCAAGAAGTTTATTAACCCTTCTGGTGCTTCACAGGAATTTTTGGAATGTTTAAATAAAAATGAACATTTAACTTTTTTTCACAAAAAATTTACTTCAGCTCCAATTTGTTTTATTTTACCAAGGGTAACAGGAGAAAATGGACCCCAAAATTTGTTGTACAATTTGTCCTGAGTACGCCGATACCCCATATGTGGGGATAAACCACTGTTTGGGCGCATGGGAGACCTCGGAAGGGAACTCTTACCCCTGATGAAGTCACTTCGGTGACGATACGCGTCGGGTTGACCACGCAGGATCCGGTCCCTTTCTCTTTCATTTCAGCCTCCCTGGCCGCATTGATGGTATGAGCATGTCCATTAGGAATTTATTTTTGCTAGAAGCAGTATTTGCTTATAGACTTTCTATCTTGCCTTCACAGTTAGCTTATTTTGGTGACTATTTATGTATTTAGCCGTTGCACTATTTCAACAGTCTGTGTGGCTAGGACATGATTATCTGTTCATACTGTCCAAATTATTTATTATTCTTATATATTGGGTACCAATTTAGCGTGAATACAATCTTTTCTTAGGGAGAACAATTTGTTATATTATGAGTATGGAGATATTTTGATAATAGGGTCCGCACCTGCGTGTATAGATCTGTCTTCCCACTATCCTCTTGGGTAGATTTTTGTTGTGTTTCATGTATTTTTAAATGCTTTTAACTGTAAGTGGTGTGGTTTTAGGACTGTGATTCAATAAAATTTGTTATTTGATGATCCCTGCAATTATGCATGTCTCTTTCTTTTTGGTTTACAGACCTCGGAAGGGAAGGAGCGCCGTTTGACTTTTCAATGCAAAATTGACAGGAATTGAGATGGGACGTCATGTTGCGTTTGGAGAGCCCCTGATGTGCGTAAACATTGAAACCCCCCACAAGTGACACCATTTTGGAAAGTAGACCCCCTAAGGAACTTATCTAGAGGTGTGGTGAGCACTTTGACCCACCAAGTGCTTCACAGAAGTTTATAATGCAGAACCGTAAAAATAAAAAATCATATTTTTTCACAAAAATTATCTTTTCACCCCCAATTTTATATTTTCCCAAGGGTAAGAGAAGACATTGGACCCCAAAAGTTGTTGTACAATTTGTCCTGAGTACGCTGATACCCCATATGTGGGGGTAAACCACTGTTTGGGCGCATGGGAGAGCTCGGAAGGGAAGTAGCACCGTTTGACTTTTCAATGCAAAATTGACAGGAATTGAGATGGGACGCCATGTTGCGTTTGGAGAGCCACTGATGTGCCTAAACATTGAAACCCCCCACAAGTGACACCATTTTGGAAAGTAGACCCCCTAAGGAACTTATCTAGATGTGTTTTGAGCGCTTTGACCCACCAAGGGCTTCACAGAAGTTAATAATGCAGAGCCGTAAAAATAAAACAAAAATTTTTTCCCACAAAAATTATTTTTTAAGCCCCCAGTTTTGTATTTTCCCGAGGGTAGCAGGAGAAATTGGACCCCAAAATTTTTTGTCCAATTTGTCCTGAGTGCGCTGATACCCCATATGTGGGGGGGAACCACCGTTTGGACGCATGGAAGGGCTCGGAAGTGAAGGAGCGCCATTTGGAATGCAGACTTAGATGGAATGGTCTGCAGGCGTCACGTTGCATTTGCAGAGCCCCTGATGTACCTAAACAGTAGAAACCCCCCACAAGTGACACCATGTTTGATAGTAGACCCCCTAAGGAACTTATCTAGATGTGTGGTGAGTGCTTTGACCCACCAAGGGCTTCACAGAAGTTTATAATGCAGAGCCATAAAAATAAAACAAAAATTTTTTCCCACAAAAATTATTTTTCAGCCCCCAGTTTTGTATTTTCCCGAGGGTAACAGGAGAAATTGGACCCCAAAAGTTGTTGTCCAATTTGTCCTGAGTGCGCTGATACCCCATATGTGGGGGGAACCACCGTTTGGATGCATGGGAGGGCTCGGAAGGGAAGGAGCGCCATTTGGAATGCAGACTTAGATGGAATGGTCTGCAGGCGTCACATTGCGTTTGCAGAGCCCCTAATGTACCTAAACAGTAGAAGCCCCGCACAAGTGACCCCATTTTGGAAACTAGACCCCTTAAGGAACTTATCTAGATGTGTTGTAAGAACTTTGAACCCCCAAGTGTTTCACTACAGTTTATAACGCAGAGCCGTGAAAATAAAAAATCCTTTTTTTTCCCACAAAAATTATTTTTTAGCCCCCAGTTTTGTATTTTCCCAGGGGTAACAGGAGAAATTGGACCCCAAAGGTTGTTGTCCTATTTGTCCTGAGTACGCTGATACCCCATATGTTGGGGTAAACCCCTGTTTGGGCACACGGGAGAGCTTGGAAGGGAAGGAGCACTGTTTTACTTTTTCAACGCAGAATTGGCTGGAATTGAGATCGGACGCCATGTCGCGTTTGGAGAGCCCCTGATGTGCCGAAACAGTGGAAACCCCCCAATTATAACTAAAACCCTAATCCAAACACACCCCTAACCCTAATCCCAACAGTAACCCTAACCACACCTCTAACCCTGACACACCCCTAACCCTAATCCCAACCCTATTCCCAACCGTAAATGTAATCTAAACCCTAACCGTAACTTTAGCCCCAACCCTAACCCTAACTTTAGCCCCAACCCTAACTGTAGCCTTAACCCTAGCCCCAACCCTAGCCCTAACCCTAACCCTAATGGGAAAATGGAAATAAATACATTTTTTTTATTTTTCCCTAACTAAGGGGGTGATGAAGGGGGGTTTGATTTACTTTTATAGCGAGTTTTTTAGCGGATTTTTATGATTGGCAGCCGTCACACACTGAAAGACGCTTTTTATTGCAAAAAATATTTTTTGCGTTACCACATTTTGAGAGCTATAAATTTTCCATATTTTGGTCCACAGAGTCATGTGAGGTCTTGTTTTTTGCGGGACTAGTTGACGTTTTTATTGGTAACTTTTCGGGCATATGACATTTTTTGATCGCTTTTTATTCCGATTTTTGTGAGGCAGAATGACCAAAAACCAGCTATTCATGAATTTCTTTTGGGAGAGGTGTTTATACTGTTCCGCGTTTGGTAAAATTGATAAAGCAGTTTTTTTCTTCGGGTCAGTACGATTACAGCGATACCTCATTTATATTATTTTTTTATGTTTTGGCGCTTTTATACGATAAAAACTATTTTATGGAAAAAAAAATTATTTTTGCATCGCTTTATTCTCAGGACTATAACTTTTTTATTTTTTTGCTGATCATGCTGTATGGCGGCTCGTTATTTGCGGGACAAGATGACGCTTTCAGCGGTACCATGGTTATTTATATCTGTCTTTTTGATCGCGTGTTATTCCACTTTTTGTTCAGCGGTATGATAATAAAGCGTTGTTTTTTGCCTCGTTTTTTTTTTTTTTTCTTACGGTGTTTACTGAAGGGGTTAACTAGTGGGCCAGTTTTATAGGTCGGGTCGTTACGGACGCGGCGATACTAAATATGTGTACTTTTATTGTTTGTTTTTTTTATTTAGATAAAGAAATTTATTTATGGGAATAATATATATATTTTTTTTCATTATTTTGGAATATTTTTTTTTTTTTTTTTTTACACATTTGGAAAAATTTTTTTTTACTTTTTTACTTTGCCCCAGGGGGGGACAATACAGATCGGTGATCTGCCAGTTTGCATAGCACTCTGACAGATCACCGATCTGAGAGAAGTGCAGGCTGCTTCACAGTGCCTGCTCTGAGCAGGCTTCTGTGACTCCCTCCCTGCAGGACCCGGATCCGCGGCCATCTTGGATCCGGGTCTGGAGCAGGCAGGGAGGGAGGTAAGACCCTCGCAGCAACGCGATCACATCGCGTTGCTGCAGGGGGCTCAGGGAAGCCCGCAGGGAGCCCCCTCCCTGCGCGATGCTTCCCTGCACCGCCGGCACATCGCGATCATGTTTGATCGCGGTGTGCCGGGGGTTAATGTGCCGGGAGCGGTCCGTGACCGCTCCTGGCACATAGTGCCGGATGTCAGCTGCGATAGGCAGCTGACACCCGGCCGCGATCGGCCGCGCTCCCCCCGTGAGCGCCGCCGATCGCGCTGGACGTACTATCCCGTCGGTGGTCATACGGGCCCACCCCACCTCGACGGGATAGTACGTCCGATGTCAGGAAGGGGTTAAGGTACCTTCACACTACACGACTTTGCAGCGATAACGACAGCGATCCGTGATGTTGCAGCTTCCTGGATAGCGATATCGTTGTGTTTGACACGCAGCAGCGATCTGGATCCTGCTGTGATATCGCTGGTCATTGCTGAAAGTTCAGAACTTTATTTGGTCGTCAGATCGGCGTGTATCGTCGTGTTTGACACCAAAAGCAACGATGCCAGCAATGTTTTACAATGGTAACCAGGGTAAATATCGGGTTACTAAGCGCAGGGCCGCGCTTAGTAACCCAATATTTACCCTGGTTACCATTGTAATAGTAAAAAAACAAACAGTACATACTCACCTTCTGCTGTTTGTCACACGTCTCTCGCCGTCCGCTTCCCGCACTGACTGTGAGTGCCGGCCGTAAAGTAAAAGCAGAGCACAGCGGTGACGTCACCGCTGTGCTGTGCCTTACGGCCGGCAATCACAGTCAGTGCAGGAAGCAGACGCCGGGGGACGTTACAGACACCGGAATGTAAGTATGTACTGTTTGTTTTTTTTTACGTTTACACTGGTAACCAGGGTAAACATCAGGTTACTAAGCGCGGCCCTGCGCTTAGCAACCCGATGTTTACCCTGGTTACCAGGGGACTTCGGCATAGTTGGTTGCTGGAGAGTTGTCTGTGTGACAGCTCTCCAGCGACCACACAGCGACGCTGCTGCGATCGGCATCGTTGTCGATATCACTGCAGCGTCGCTTAGTGTGAAGGTACCTTTAGAGAAGACGCTGAAGAAACAGTCAGTTGCACTATAAGTAGAGATTTCACATACTGCTCTACAACAGTAACAAATGTGAATATCTCTGCAATGGAGCTATGCAGCTCAAAACAGAAAAAAGCAGAATACTCGGTGGACTCTGGGTTACAATGTGTATGACCTGAATTTTTTTTTCAGCAAGTGGCATGTCCTCTTTAAATGTGTGAGTATACATTTAATATTTCAATTGTATTGTGATTTGTGTGCAGTGTTTTTAACCCCGAAACATTGCTGCTTCTAGAAAAAAAATGGAATTTTTTCCAATTTTGTACCAATTTAAAATTATACATTAAGTTGCTCACTTACCGCCCAGATGACTGATTTGCATTCTTTCTGATTTACATTCTTCCACAATGCAGGAACCCTCACAAACAAATCTCTATACTGCTCCAACACATCAATGCTAAAAAGTTCTATGTGGCCGAGTGTGAAATCCCCCGGCACTGGCAGGAGGGCATACCCATCTCAAAAGGAAACTGCTCATTAGAGGGGGGGTGTTTGAAATTGCTGTAATGTGGGCACTGCTGCTTGGATTACATCACCATAGCAACTGACGGGCATTGCCAAAGTATACCCTCTCTGAAAAGCCGTGCCGTCTCAGCAAAACAGAGCACCCTGAGAACGCTGGAGAAACAATGGCAAGCTATTAGTTATTTTATAACGCTAGCTAAGCAAGTATCAAAAATGCAGAACCATAAATACCTGATCATATTCTAATCTCTAATATTTAATGTGTTGCATTTACTGGACAGTATTTCCAGAAATGAGCGTAGTCCTAGTGTGAAGATTCTTTACATTTGTACATATTGCAATTAAGAATCTGGAAAGGCATTTATACAGAACTTGCAATGTCAGTCTTGGCATAACTGTGAATCCCTGAGGTTGTTATTTTTGCTATATACTGCAATGCTAATGTAAAAAAGAAATGTGCTCTGACATGAAGGGGTTAAAAAGATCTTGCCGTTTTCATACTGGCCACTAGCCCTAATATTTGACTCCTTACTGCCTGTTCTTTTCAGCAGTGACATGGATATTAGCAGCAAGAGACTGACTCCGACCCTATTTATATAGAAGCATTAACCTGGGCAAAGGTCATTGTGAAGGCAGGACTTGACTCACCCTTGGTCGCCCCCCCTTAGTATTTTCTCACAGCCCATTTGTTTTACCTTTTATTTTTTGAAAGCCTTACTTATGCTTTTTGGCTGCTATTTGTTTTGGGGTCTTTTAATGAAAAAAAGTATAAATAATTGTTTTTATAGCTCCTAATGGTCCAAAGGAAAGTTTGAGCCCAAGTGAAAGTCACTAGACTAGACTGTATTGCTCATGGGGGTGTAATAAGGGAGGAGGCAGCATGTCATCACAAACTTGAGGCTAGCATTCTATTGGTCATCTGTGGCAAATATATACATAAATGTACACGTATAGCCAAGGCACAGAGTGCAAAGTGCTGTTAACCATTAAATATGAATATATCCTCTTCAGAAAAGAAGTAGCAATCCTAAAAGTCAATATGGACGAGCATTGTCACATGACTTAGAATAAGAAACCAAAGCAAAAACTCCATTTGAACACACGTGTTTTGGGGTGTTTGCCCTTCCTCAGTGCAAAGCCTCTGACTGGTGTCTAAGACATTAAAGTGCAGGTAACAGTGCCTTGGCAAGAAAAGATGGCTCCTAGACCTTAAGAGTAGAGATGAGCAAACATCGTTGGCTCCCTCCTTATTCGGCAAGCTATAGCACTTACCGAAGAAGCTGCAGCGGGAACCCAGATACATGGAGGTGTCCGGCGCCGCAGCTGCATGTGTCGTGGCTGTGTGACAGTCACAACAAACAGGATCTTCATGCATGTGTTGTGACTGTTGTGAAAATGTATCTATACAGAACAGGGAGTATGAGTCTTATGAGTCTAATATTCGGCTTAGTCAAAGTGAAAACTGCAACATTTCTGATTTTATTTTAAGTAGACAGTAATATGGAAAAATAAAAAATACATATTTAAAAAGACATTTACAATAAAAATCTGATTAAGGCTTCTTTTACACTTGCCGTATTTTTTGCAGCCCGTTATTGCGGGCCGTATTTCCGCAATTTTCACGGTCTGCCGCAATAATGGATCACAAAAAACTTGTGGAAGTCACAGCGCACCGCAAAAACAACTTTCTTTTGTTTTTGCAGCCCCATTGATTTACAATGGGGGCCATGTCCGTAAGCCGTGAAATATATATCGAGCAAGCTAAATATTTTTTCACGGCCATAAATACGGCTCTCACGGCCGTACAGCATACGGCGCTCCTATGAATTTTTGCGTCCTGTTTTTTGCAGCCCCATGGAAATGCATTGGGGCCGCAAAAACGGGCCAAAAAAACATGGCAAGTGTAAAATCAACCTTAAATAATAGATAATACTGTGATAGTGGTTTAGTAGGTGGGGGATAAAAGAAATGTCCTGCTCTCCTGAAGATTTCATGCTAAGGACTAACCTAATTAATGTATATCTCATGACTGATGAATTATTAGAACAACATAGTGGTGGTGGGAGAACTTTATGCTGATTACTCAAGATCAAGGGGTCATTATACTGTTTTGCAACAGCAGTGGGAGCTATGATCGTGTGCCTTACCAAACTCGGAACTGGAAGAGGGTTCCTAAGATAGGAATGGTCTTGTTTGGTGGAATGTGTGCCAGCAAGA
Organism: Ranitomeya variabilis; assembly: GCF_051348905.1. Taxonomy (NCBI): domain Eukaryota; kingdom Metazoa; phylum Chordata; class Amphibia; order Anura; family Dendrobatidae; genus Ranitomeya; species Ranitomeya variabilis. The sequence goes on along the minus strand of NC_135235.1, from coordinate 81,267,081 downwards.
AGCATTGGTGGTGGTGAAAAAGTCTGATTTGTCCTTTGAGAATTATAGTCAGTGGAGGAGAAGAGATGGTCTCCAACATCCTGCTCAGCATACTGAAAAATATTCACTGTTATGAACAGTATTCAGCACCCTGACAACAGTCAGCCATCCAGAGTGTGAGAGACAAAGCCACGCAAGATTCAGAGTATCATCAGACTTGCAAAATGTTGTGACTACAAGCAAGTCAACTACTGGACAAGCTATATAAACTGAATAGAAAGATTGTAATATTCTAGCTAAAAGTACTGATCAAACATAAGACTGCAGCACATTTTTCATTTTGGTTATACATTCATTTACATACAATATACTTAGACTGTTCCAGTTACAATTGCAAACAGGTCGAATGTGATGCAGAAAATAAAGGTAATTGTCTCTCTCCGACCAAGTTAGAATGTTCTCAGTAACCCAGCTTAGTATCTGACAGTGGCAGACAATTGCTGCATTATTCCTGGATTATGATTTTTGGAATTTAAAACACTCAGAAATTCAAAAGTTAAATGCAGCAGACTGTCCCAAATTTGCATTATGCCAGTCCTTACATTATGGGACCATTTTCTGTAGTCAGACAACATTACTGAAGAGTAAGCGAAATCCTTGAAACAGAAACCATATTAATGATGCGTCAAACCCTGTACCTAGTGGAGAGGAGGGCAATAATAGCTTGGGACACTCCCAAATTCATAATAATAATTTTATTTATATAACGCCAACATATTCCGCAGCGCTTTACAAATTATAGAGGGGACTTGTACAGACAATAGACATTACAGCATAACAGAAATCACAGTTACAAACTATGAGGAAAAGGGGAGACACGAGAGGTGGATGGTAACAATTGCTTTAGTTTGGACCAGCCATAGTGTCAGGCTCGGGTGTTCATGTAAAGCTGCATGAACCAGTTAACTGCCTAAGTATGTAACAGTACAGACACAGAGAGCTATTAACTGCATAAAGTGTATGAGAACATGATACAAGGAACCTGATTATGTTTGTTTTTTTTGTTTTTTTAATAGGCCACACAGGGATCGTTAGGTTAATGCATTGAGGCGGTAGGCCAATCTGAACAAATGAGTTTTTAGGGCACGCTTAAAACAGTGGGGATTGGGGATTAATCGTATTAACCTAGGTAGTGCATTCCAAAAAATCGGTCCAGCACGTGTAAAGTCTTGGAGACGGGAGTGGGAGGTTCTGATTATTGAGGATGCTAACCTGAGGTCATTAGCGGAGCGGAGGGCACGGGTAGGGTGGTAGACTGAGACCAGAGAGGAGATGTAGGGTGGTGCTGAGCCATGGAGTGCTTTGTGGATGAGGGTAGTAGTTTTGTACTGGATTCTGGAGTGGATGGGTAGCCAGTGTAATGACTGGCACAAGGTAGAGGCATCGGTGTAACGGTTGGTGAGGAATATGATCCTGGCTGCAACATTCAGGACAGATTGGAGCGGGGACAGTTTGGTAAGAGGGAGGCCGATTAATAGAGAGTTACAATAGTCCAGATGAGAATGAATAAGTGAAACAGTAAGAGTTTTTGCAGAGTCGAAAGTAAGAAAAGGGCGAATTCTAGAAATGTTTTTGAGATGCAGATAAGAAAAGCGAGCCAGTAATCGGATGTGGGGGGGTGAATGAAAGCTCGGAATCAAGGATGACCCCAAGGCAGCGGGCATGTTGCTTTGGAGTAATGGTGGAACCGCACACGGAGATGGCAATGTCCGGCAAAGGTAGGTTAGTTAGAGGGAGAGAACACGAGGAGTTAAGTTTTTGACAGGTTCAGTTTCAGATAGAGGGAGGACATGATGTTAGAGACAGCGGTAAGACAATCACTGGTGTTTTCTAAAAAGGTCGGCGTGATAACAGGAGAAGAAGTGTATAATTGGGTGTTGTCAGCATAGAGATGGTACTGGAAACCAAATCTACTGATTGTTTGTCCAATAGGGGCAGTATACAAAGAGAAGAGGAGGGGGCCTAGGACTGATCCTTGAGGAACCCCAACAGTAAGGGGAAGGTGAGAGGAGGAGGAACCAGCAAAACATACAGTGAAGGATCGGTCAGAGAGATAGGAGGAGAACCAGGAGAGAACGGTGTCCTTGAGGCAGATGGAGCGGGGCATAGTGAGGAGGAGCTGATGATCCACAGTGTTGAATGCTGCAGAGAGATCCAAGAGAATTAGCATGGAGTAGTGACCATTAGATTTAGCTGTTAGTAGGTCATTAGAGACTTTAGTGAGGGCAGTTTCAGTAGAGTGTAAAGAGTGGAAGCCAGATTGAAGAGGGTCGAGAAGAGAGTTATCTGAGAGATAGCAGGTAAGACGGGAGTGGACCAGGCGTTCGAGGAGTTTAGAGATGAATGGGAAGATTAGAGACAGGTCTATAATTAGCGGCACAGTTTTGATCGAGTGATGGTTTTTTAAGTAATGGATGTATGATGGCATGCATTTAAATGAGGAGGGAAAAATACCGGAAGAGAGAGAAAGGTTGAATATTTTTGTTAGGTGAGAGGTGACAGCCGGGGAAAGGGACTGGCGGAGATGTGACGGAATGGGGTCACTGGCGCAAGTGTCAGGTGAGAAGATGCAAGGAGCCTGATTACTTCTTCTTCTGTAACTGGTTCAAAGTCAGAGAGTGAACTAGATGCAGTGGGGGAGGGAGGACAGTGCATGGTATGAAGAGATTGGGAGATGATTTCCTGTCGAATGTGGTCAATTTTTTCTTTGAAGTAATTGGCCAGATCGTCAGCGCAGAGATCCGTGATTGGGGCCTGCGCTCTTGGGTTTAGTAGGGACTGGAAAGTGTCGAAGAGACATTTAGGGTTATTGGACAGCGAGGTGATGAGGGCGTTGAAATAGGTTTGTTTGGAGAGGTGAAGGGCAGAGTTGTATGTTTTTAGCATGAACTTATAATGGATGAAATCTTCGGGTAGATTAGATTTTCTCCACAGACATTCGGCGCACCTGGAGCACCGCTGCAGGAAACGTGTTTGCAGCGTGTGCCACGGTTGTCGCCGTCTGTGCTGAGTTGTTCTATGTATAGGAGGTGCAGCTTCATCCAGGGCACTTTGCAGGGTTTCATTGTAATGCTTCAGAGCAGAATCAGGACATGAGATGGAGGAGATTGGGGCCAATGAGGACTGCAAGTTCTTCATAAGGTTCTGGGTGTTAATGGCCTGTATGTTTCTATAAGTGTGGAAAGTGGGGTTGACCTGAGCGGGATGGCAGTTCTTGATAGAGAATGAAAGAAGTTTGTGGTCAGAGAGCGGGAGAGGGGAGTTTGTGAAATCATCCACTGAGCAAAGCCGGGAGAAGACCAAGTCGAGGGAGTTTCCATCTTCATGCATTGGAGAGTTAGTATGCTGCGAGAGGCCGAAAGAGGAGGTTAGAGATAAAAGGTGAGAAGCAGATGGGGAGAGGGGAGAAGCAATGGGGATGTTTAAATCACCCATGATGAGGGTGGGGGTGTCACAGGAGAGAAAGTGTGGAAGCCAGGTGGCAAAGTGATCCAGGAACTGATGAGAGGGGCCGGGAGGACGATACGCCACCGCCACTCGCATGGAGAAGGGGATGTAGAGTCTGACAGCATGGACCTCAAAGGAAGGGAAGACAAGTGAGGGTACTTGGGGAATAACTTGGAAGGTACATTTGGGTGAAAGGAGCAGACCAACGCCTCCACCTGCTCTGTTGTCCGATCTTGGGGTATGAGAAAAGTGTAGTCCACCATAGGAAAGAGCAGCAGCAGCGGTGGTGTCTGACCGCTGGATCCAGGTTTCAGTAAGAGCCAGGAGATTAAGAGAATTAGAAAGGAAGAAGTCATGAATGAAGGAGAGTTTTACACACAGAGCAAGAATTCCAAAGGGCACAATTGAAAGAGACAGAAGGCATGCATGGAATATTAATAAGGTTAGAGGGGTTTCTGGGTGTAGCAATTGGGAGGTTTGACTGGCTATAACATGGGGGGCCGTGGTTGGTAGAGATGTCAACTGCGACTAGGAGAAGGAGGATAGAAAGAGTGAGCAGATGGTTAAGTGATTTGTGAGAGCGTCTCTTGTGTTGGATGGTGGGACTGAATGGATCTGCGCTGTTAAGCAATGTGAACAGAGCATGAGTGCTATAAATAGGAGAGGCAAGAACAGAGGGGCCGATATGGATGGAGTGTAAAGAGTTTATGCAAGGGCGGTGAATGTGAGTGAATGCAGCAGCCAGGATATAGATTATACAAATACATATGGTGAATATTTGTTCTGTTCCAAATGAACAGGGAATAGATTTAGATTGTCATACCTGTCTCACTGCCATGATATAACTGCAAGTACTTATAAAAAGTACTTTGAATAAATGTACACGAATAATAGTGCACGAATGCACCCCTGCACGAATGCATCCCCAAAGTATGTCTACATTTATAGAAGGCTAGCTCTTAGATCTCACTTTTTTTTTCCCCTCTCGTTAGCAATCAATCTAACTCAGTTGAGACAGCAGGACACAATAAATGTAGTGAACAGATAAACAAATGTCCAGGTCTACATGGATCATAAACCGCTTTGAGACAGTTATGTGATCTCTCGGAATGAGGACAAGCAGAAGTGAGTTAAATATCTATAAACAAAAACAATTGCATACTAAGATGGCTAACAAATATAGATATATGCAGGATTCAATGCCGAACATAGAATGACTCAGATACCATTCAGGCTGCTTGCTGTCAGGGACTGGAGCAATAGACATGCAGGGTATTTCAGTTCAGAGAACGAATGATAAGTTTACCATTCAGGCTGCTTGCTGTCAGTTACTGGAGCAATGGACATGCAGGGTATTTCAGTTCAGAGAATAAATGATATGTTTACCTGTATGAAGAGAAAAGAGATGCTTGTCATATTCTGCCATGTTATAACTGTGAGTACTTAGAAAAAGTACTTTGAATAAATGTACATGAATAATAGTGCACGAATACACCCCTGGATTCATGAAAACACAAGAGAAAAAATAGAGCACAAATAGTCCAAAATAAAAAAAATCAAAGCTTATTCAAAAAATATTAAACATGAAAGAAAGAAAGTAGCAATAATCAAATTTCAGAAAAAGTAGCTAATTGAATACAAAGGTGTAGCGCACAAAGTCCACATTTATTTTAGTGGATGGGAAGACCAAAAAATTTCAGCAAATTACGTAAGGTGCCAATGTCTATGAAGTTAATGCTCAGATACGTATACATGCCACTATGAAGATAGCAACACTAAATGTCTCAATTACAGATGGATGTATGAGTTAGTGCAAGAAAAATGACTAGCATTCAGAGACATAAGTGGCGGATCAACATTGGAGAAGTGTATATCGCTAGTGAAGTGAAATGGATGTATACCGCTTTAAGGGAACAAACAACATGTATAGAACTAGAAAGATTCAAACAAAAAAGAAGTTGAACTGCACCCTATAATCACAAAAGTCTCTACGGACATAAGGGCGCACGTCAACACCGGGGGGTCCAACCCAGATAAAAATCCATATCCAAAAGAGTCAAAAAGACAGCGCCACAATGGACAGTGAAAAAATAGCTTTCATTTTATTCTGCCCCTGCGGCGATGTTTCGGTCAGAAGGCTTGATAAAGGTCTTCTGACCGAAACGTCGTCGCAGGAGGCAGAATAAAATGTAAGCTATTTTTTCACTGTCCATTGTGGCGCTGTCTTTTTGACTCTTTTCGATATGTATAGAACTAGAGTCTGCCCTTACCCATAGTCTCCACTGAGGACCAAAAGTGCTGTCAGCCCCAACGCGCGTTTATATACCAACTAGTATAATACTCTGTACTATATGTTATTGAAAGGTTACCTTTAAATTCTATATTGTCTGTCTGCAGGCACCTACTAAATTGGATGAGAAATACTGGATTCTGTGTTTAATAGGCTCCTACTAATGGTGGCTCCAGGCAGTTAAAGAGGTTATTTGGGACTTTACAATGATGGCCTATCCTTAAGATAGCACATCAATGTCTGATCAGAGGAGGTGCGACACCATGCTCTCAGCTGTTCTCGGTGTCCATGGCCAAAACCAAGCAGTTTCAAAGCTGCACAGCTCTGTGTAGGGGTCAGACATGCAGTACTCAGTCTCTGCCACTATACAGTTGACAGAACTGTGCTGTGCAGCTCCGTAATTGTGCAGCTCCGTAATTGTGAAGTTCCGGCTGCCACCAACACCGAGAAAAGCTAATCGGCAGTGGTGCTTGGTGTCGCAGCCCCACCGATCAGACATTGATGACCTATCCTAAGAATAAAGTGAAAAAAGAGAAAAATTGCCAGCTCACCGCATAGGGTCCAGTTGCACCGAAATCCACGACCCAACTGCTTGTGTGATATATAGAGAAAAAAAGCTAGGATTTCCAGCTACTGGCTAAAATCAGTAGAAAAACCTGTATTTGACCCAGAATTTGATAAGAGTGTATCGCCCAAGACAGACAGCACGGAAAACAAGCTAATTTTGACAAAGAACGGTCTAGTTAGAAACGCATCGCTGGTTTCCCGTGCCGTCTGTCTTGGGAGATGCACTCTTATCGAATTCTGGATCAAATACAGTTTTTCTACTGATTTTAACCAGGAGCTGGAAATTTTAACTTTTTTTATCCTAAGAATAGCCCATCAATGTTAAAGTAGTGGACAACCTCTTTCATATTTTTTTCATCTGTATAAAGTGAGACACGTGTTTTTAGTTTAATCAGATTTTATCACACAACAAAACATAACATAAAAAACTAATTTTCATTTGGGCCACGCAACGCAGGGCCTCATTGTATACAATAACCAGAGAATTATAATACCGCTCTTGTACAGGTCCTTCTCAAAAAATTAGCATATAGTGTTAAATTTCATTATTTACCATAATGTAATGATTACAATTAAACTTTCATATATTATAGATTCATTATCCACCAACTGAAATTTGTCAGGTCTTTTATTGTTTTAATACTGATGATTTTGGCCTACAACTCCTGATAACCCAAAAAACCTGTCTCAATAAATTAGCATATTTCACCCGTCCAATCAAATAAAAGTGTTTTTTAATAACAAACAAAAAAACCATCAAATAATAATGTTCAGTTATGCACTCAATACTTGGTCGGGAATCCTTTGGCAGAAATGACTGCTTCAATGCGGCGTGGCATGGAGGCAATCAGCCTGTGACACTGCTGAGATGTTATGGAGGCCCAGGATGCTTCAATAGCGGCCTTAAGCTCATCCAGAGTGTTGGGTCTTGCGTCTCTCAACTTTCTCTTCACAATATCCCACAGATTCTCTATGGGGTTCAGGTCAGGAGAGTTGGCAGGCCAATTGAGCACAGTAATACCATGGTCAGTAAACCATTTACCAGTGGTTTTGGCACTGTGAGCAGGTGCCAGGTCGTGCTGAAAAATGAAATCTTCATCTCCATAAAGCATTTCAGCCGATGGAAGCATGAAGTGCTCCAAAATCTCCTGATAGCTAGCTGCATTGACCCTGCCCTTGATGAAACACAGTGGACCAACACCAGCAGCTGACATAGCACCCCACACCATCACTGACTGTGGGTACTTGACACTGGACTTCAGGCATTTTGGCATTTCCTTCTCCCCAGTCTTCCTCCAGACTCTGGCACCTTGATTTCCGAATGACATGCAAAATTTGCTTTCATCAGAAAAAAGTACTTGGGACCACTTAGCAACAGTCCAGTGCTGCTTCTCTGTAGCCCAGGTCAGGCGCTTCTGCCGCTGTTTATGGTTCAAAAGTGGCTTTACCTGGGGAATGCGGCACCTGTAGCCCATTTCCTGCACACGCCTGTGCACGGTGGCTCTGGATGTTTCCACACCAGACTCAGTCCACTGCTTCCTCAGGTTCCCCAAGGTCTGGAATCGGTCCTTCTCCACAATCTTCCTCAGGGTCCGGTCACCTCTTCTCGTTGTACAGCGTTTTCTGCCACATTGTTTCCTTCCAACAGACTTACCATTGAGGTGCCTTGATACAGCACTCTGGGAACAGCCTATTTGTTGAGAAATTTCTTTCTGGGTCTTACCCTCTTGCTTGAGGGTGTCAATGATGGCCTTCTTGACATCTGTCAGGTCGCTAGTCTTACCCATGATGGGGGTTTTGAGTAATGAACCAGGCAGGGAGTTTTTAAAAGCCTCAGGTATCTTTTGCATGTGTTTAGAGTTAATTAGTTGATTCAGAAGATTAGGGTAATAGGTCGTTTAGAGAACCTTTTCTTGATATGCTAATTTATTGAGACAGGTTTTTTGGGTTATCAGGAGTTGTAGGCCAAAATCATCAGTATTAAAACAATAAAAGACCTGACAAATTTCAGTTGGTGGATAATGAATCTATAATATATGAAAGTTTAATTGTAATCATTACATTATGGTAAATAATGAAATTTAACACTATATGCTAATTTTTTGAGAAGGACCTGTATATCCAAGTTGATCACAGATGCATTTAAGATAATTTATACACTATACATATATATATGTTAAAGATATATCGAAGAGAAAAAAAAGATAAACAAACGAGAAACATACCGCAACATTGCTGAATATTGCTACCTAAGAAGGATATATAAATTCTATTATATATAAAGTAGGAAGAGGGAGGAGGAGAAGAAGAAGATCATACAAGGGATAAGGCAAACAAAGGGAGGACAGGGTGGTGGTGGAAATATTTAGTCCATATTTACCCCAAGAGATGCGTTTTTGATTAAGATTTAATACATTTTTTAATACAAAGATATTTTAGATCTGTCTCTTATGATACTGATAGTCACAAACTTATCTGTGTGGAGATATTTTAAAAAGTTTCTAAAGGGAATCTGTCACCTTCTTTTTCATATATAAGCTGTGGCCACCACCATCAGGGGCTTATCTACATCATTCTGTAATGCTGTAGATAAGCCCCCGATGTATCCTGAAAGATGAGAAAAACCAGTTAGATTATACTCACCCAGGGGCGGTTCGGTCCGATGGGCGCCGCGGGTCTGGTGCCTCCCATCTTCATGCGATGACATCCTCTTCTTTGCTTCCTGCCGTGGCTCCTGCGCAGGCATACTGATTTGCCCTGTTGAGGGCAGCGTAAAGTACTGCAGTGCGCTGGCACCAGGAAAGGTCAGAGAGGCCCGGCGCCTGTGCACTGCAGTACTTTACGCTGCCCTCAACAGGGCAAATCAGTATGCCTGCGCAGGAGCCGCGGCAGGAAGCAAAGAAGAGGACGTCATCGCATGAAGATGGGAGGAGCCGGACCCGGACCGCGACACCCATCGAACCCGGACCGCACCGGACCGCACCTGGGTGAGTATAATCTAACTTGTTTTTCTCATCTTTCAGGCTACATCGGGGGCTTATCTACAGCATTACAGAATGCTGTAGATAAGCCCCTAATGGCGGTGGCCGCAGCTTATATATTCATCGCATAAAGATGGGAGGCACCAGACCCGGACCCGCGACGCCCATCGGACCGGACCGCCCCTGGGTGAGTATAATATAACCTCTTTTTCTTATCTTTCAGGTTACATCGGGGGCTTATCTACAGCATTACAGAATGCATTACAGAATGCTGTAGATAAGCCCCTGATGGCGGTGGCCGAAGCTTATATATGAAAAAGTAGGTGACAGATTCCCTTTAAGCAGTAATTTCTTTGCTTTACTTGAAATGACCTCCCCATTCCCAAAGCTATTCCTACATACAAAGGACCACAGGGCTGTCTGACAATGCAGTAGGGGGCATTCATTTTTATAATGTAAACGCATGGGAAGGAAAAAACGGATTCCAAAAAGTAGGTTTTTTTAATAACCACATTTTTTGCTGTGATTAATTTAAGTCCCAAATCTTTGAGCTAATAACTTTTTGTCCATCCCCTAGGCAGAATCTGTCGGTGAAGTTATCAGTGTTGCCACTACTAAAAGTAACAGTAATGAGAAAAATATATATTTAATAGCCAGTAGAGATTTAATCAACATTAAAGTGGGAAAGTAGTTAAAACAATAATTGCAATTTGTACTGTCAAGTGGATGAAAAGTTCCTCTGAGAATTCTTTATTTAGAAATGACTACATCTAATTGTACGGGGAAATTACATCCCTCCTTACAGATAGAGCTCCAACTATTATAGGATTTTGTGAAAAACAATTTAAATTATAACGCAGCCGTAGATCTATTACAGAACAAGCTAAGAAGCGTCATTAGTTCTCGTGACGCAAACTGTTCTAAGAATTAACACAATGTTTAGCTCAAAATTTTCAGTTCTAAATTTCATTTTCTTAAATATATTTTATTAAATACAATTTTAGTTTAAGGGTGTATGCCACAACAGAGCGCTGTGCATAGACGGGGGGGGGGGCATAGATACATGTGAAACAGATGTAACAAAATGCCTCTGCACGATACTGCTTGAATACGTTCTTTCTTCAGTTGAAGAAATGCATATTTTTCTTTCTTTTTTTTATCTTTGGTCTAAAGAAGGCATAAGCCAAAAAATAGCATATTGGAAATAGCACAGATTCATCAACCTAGGCATGCCACATTGAAGAATTTGGTGCAAAAAAAAACAGCATAGGATAAAAAAGAAACGTTATGTAAAAAAATGCATGAATCATGGCCTAGGCATTAGAATACATGTATTTAGCAGCCAGTGATAGTGGTGTTACATCATGAACACCATTTCTGAGTATAATACTTTTCTGGACTATTCCTTATGTTTGGAGACTTTTGAATTAACCTGTAGTACAGAGTTAAAATGATCTCTGAGGCTTAAAGGGAATCTATCACCATGTTTTTGCTACCCCATCTGAGAACAGCATAATGCATGGGGAGAGACACTGATTCCAGCGATGTATCACTTATTGGGCTGCCAACTATCATTGTGATAAAATCCCATTGCACATCTTCCAGTTCTCTGGCTGCAGAGCTCTGTGTAACCCCACCCACACCACTGATTGGCAGCTTTCTGCTTTCTACACAGAAATGTTGTGAATTTGGATTCTGGGCTCCCCCGGTGGCCGCTTGTGGAATTGGACTTGTCATCCTCTTTCCTGTTTCACCTGGTTCCATCAGTAGTGGGTGTCGCTATTTAAGCTCATTTCTCTGGTGGTTTCTTGCCGGTCAACAATGTTATCTGATGCCTCTCAGTGCTTGTTCCTGCTTCTAGACAACTACTAGATAAGTTGGACTTTTGTCCATGTTTTGTTTTGCCTATTTGTTCCAGTTCACAGCTGAAGTTTTGTTACTGTGTCTGGAAAGCTCTCGTTGATCAGGGATTGCTACTCTGGCGTTATGAGTTAATGCCAGAGTTTAAGGTAATCTCTGGATGGTGTTTTGTTAGTGTTTTTCTGCTGACCATGAAAGTATACTATCTGTCTTCTGCTATCTAGTAAGCGGACCTCAAATTTGCTAAGACTATTTTCCTGCTGCGTTTGTTGTTTCATCTGAACTCACCGTCATTATATGTGGGGGGCTACTGTCTTCTTTGGAATATTTCTCTAGAGGTGAGCCAGGTCTTATATTTCCCTCTGCTAGCTATTTAGGTCTTAGGCCAGAGCTGGGCATCTAGCGATAAATAGGAAATGCTACCTGGCTATTTCTAGTTGCGCGGCAGGCTTAGTTCATGGTCAGTATAGTTCCATCTTCCGAGAGCTTGTCCCTCTATAGGCTTGCTATGATCTCTGCCTGCAGAGATCATGACAGTTTGACCGGCCAATAAAGTGTTAAAGACCCAGGTTGAGAAAGGAGAGTTATAAGAAGTCTGCTGGAATTTTTTTTTTTTTTTTTTTTTTTCCTCCAGTCTGCCTTGCTGCAGTCTTTTTTCTCTCTCTCCTCCTAATCTCTGTATGCTCTGTGTGCACCTGACAATAATGGATCTCCTGAGTGTAACTGCGGGTTTGAATAATCTCATCACGAAAGTACAAAATTTACAAGATTTTGTGGTACATGCTCCGGTATCTGAGCCGAGAATTCCTTTGCCGGAGTTCTTCACAGGGAATAGAGCTAGCTTCCAGAATTTCCGAAATAATTGTAAGCTTTATTTGTCCCTGAAGTCTCGTTCAGCTGGAGACCCTGCTCAGCAGGTTAGGATTGTGATTTCCTTGCTCAGGGGTGACCCTCAAGATTGGGCCTTCTCATTGCCAGCAGGGGATCCTGCGTTACGCGATGTGGATGCGTTTTTTCTGGCCTTGGGCTTGCTTTATGAGGAACCTCATTTGGAACTTCAGGCAGAAAAAACTTTGATGGCACTATCTCAGGGGCAAGACGAAGCTGAAGTTTTCTGCCAAAAATTCCGTAAATGGTCTGTGCTTACTCAGTGGAATGAGTGCGCCTTGGCGGCAACTTTCAGAGAAGGTCTCTCTGATGCCGTTAAGGATGTTATGGTGGGGTTCCCTGTGCCTGCAGGTCTGAATGAGTCCATGACAATGGCTATTCAGATTGATAGGCGTCTGCGGGAGCGCAAACCGGTGCACCATCTGGCGGTGTCTATGGAAAAGACGCCAGAAAGTATGCAGTGTGATAGAATTCTGTCCAGGAGCGAGCGACAGAATTTTAGACGGAAGAATGGATTGTGTTTCTATTGTGGGGATTCTACTCATGTTATATCAGCATGCTCTAGGCGTACAAAGAAGCTTGATAAGTCTGTTTCCATTGGCACCATTCAGTCTAAGTTTATTTTGTCTGTAACCCTGATTTGCTCTTTGTCATCCATTGTCACGGACGCCTATGTTGACTCTGGCGCCGCTCTGAGTCTTATGGATTGGTCCTTTGCCAATCGTTGTGGTTTTGATTTAGAGCCTTTGGAGACTCTTATTCCTCTGAAGGGGATTGACTCCACCCCATTGGCTAATAATAAACCACAATACTGGACACAAGTAACCATGCGTATCAATCCGGATCACCAGGAGATTATTCGTTTCCTGGTGCTGTATAATTTACATGACGATTTGGTACTGGGATTGCCATGGTTGCAGTCTCACAACCCAGTCTTGGACTGGAGAGCAATGTCTGTGTTGAGCTGGGGATGTAAGGGTATTCATGGGGACGTACCTTTGGTTTCTATTTCGTCGTCCATTCCCTCTGAAGTCCCTGAGTTCCTCTCTGATTATCAAGACGTCTTTGACGAACCCAAGCTTGGGTCGTTACCTCCGCACCGTGAGTGCGATTGTGCCATAGATTTGATACCGGGTTGTAAATATCCAAAGGGTCGTTTGTTTAATTTGTCTGTGCCGGAACATGCTGCTATGCGGGAATATATAAAGGAGTCTTTGGAAAAGGGACATATTCGTCCATCTTCTTCTCCCTTGGGAGCTGGGTTTTTCTTTGTCTCAAAAAAAGACGGCTCTTTGAGACCATGTATTGATTATCGGCTTCTGAATAAGATCACTGTTAAGTATCAATACCCATTGCCATTGCTTACTGATTTGTTTGCTCGTATAGAGGGTGCTAAGTGGTTCTCTAAAATTGATCTTCGTGGGGCGTATAATTTGGTGCGGATCAGGCAGGGGGATGAGTGGAAGACCGCATTTAATACGCCCGAGGGCCACTTTGAGTATTTGGTCATGCCTTTTGGTCTTTCTAATGCCCCTTCAGTTTTCCAGTCTTTTATGCATGATATTTTCCGCGATTTTCTGGATAAATTTATGATAATATATCTGGATGATATTCTGATTTTTTCTGATGACTGGGACTCTCATGTCCAGCAGGTCAGGAGAGTTTTTCAGGTTCTGCGGTCTAATTCTTTATGTGTGAAGGGGTCTAAGTGCGTTTTTGGGGTCCAGAAAATTTCCTTTTTGGGGTATATTTTTTCTCCCTCTTCCATTGAGATGGATCCCGTCAAGGTGCAAGCTATTTGTGACTGGACTCAGCCCTCCTCTCTTAAGGGTCTTCAGAGATTTTTGGGCTTTGCCAACTTTTACCGCCGATTTATTGCTGGTTTTTCGGATGTCGTTAAACCACTGACTGATTTGACCAGACAAGGCGCTGATGTTGCTAATTGGTCCCCTCATGCTGTAGAGGCCTTTCAGGAGCTTAAGCGCCGTTTTGCCTCTGCCCCTGTGTTGCGTCAGCCTGATGTGAATCTGCCTTTTCAGGTTGAGGTTGACGCTTCGGAGATCGGAGCTGGGGCAGTGTTGTCGCAGAAAGGTTCCGACTGCTCCGTCATTAGGCCTTGTGCCTTCTTTTCTCGCAAATTTTCGCCCGCAGAGCGGAATTATGATGTTGGGAATCGGGAGCTTTTGGCCATGAAGTGGGCGTTTGAGGAGTGGCGCCATTGGCTCGAGGGGGCTAGGCATCAGGTGGTGGTATTGACTGACCACAAAAATTTGATTTATCTTGAGACTGCCAGACGCCTGAATCCTAGACAGGCGCGCTGGTCTTTATTTTTTTCTCGCTTTAATTTTGTGGTGTCATACCTACCGGGTTCTAAGAATGTTAAGGCAGATGCCCTTTCTAGGAGTTTTGACCCGGACTCTCCTGGTAATTCTGAACCCACAGGTATCCTTAGGGAGGGAGTAATTTTGTCGGCCGTTTCTCCTGATCTGCGGCGGTCCTTGCAAGAGTTTCAGGCGGATAGACCGGATCGTTGTCCGCCTGATAGACTGTTTGTTCCGGATGATTGGACCAGCAGAGTCATCTCTGAGGTACATTCTTCTGCATTGGCAGGTCATCCCGGAATTTTTGGTACCAGGGATTTGGTGGCAAGATCCTTCTGGTGGCCTTCCCTGTCACGAGATGTGCGAGTCTTTGTGCAGTCATGTGACGTTTGTGTTCGGGCCAAGTCTTGTAGTTCTCGGGCTAGCGGACTGCTGTTGCCCTTGCCTATTCCTAAGAGGCCTTGGACACACATCTCGATGGATTTTATTTCAGATCTGCCTGTTTCCCAGAAGATGTCTGTCATCTGGGTGGTCTGTGACCGTTTCTCTAAAATGGTCCATTTGGTTCCTCTGCCCAAGTTGCCTTCTTCTTCTGAGTTGGTTCCTCTGTTTTTTCAGAATGTTGTCCGATTGCACGGTATTCCTGAGAATATTGTTTCTGACAGAGGTACCCAATTTGTGTCTAGATTTTGGCGGGCATTCTGTGCTAGGATGGGCATAGATTTGTCTTTTTCATCTGCTTTTCACCCTCAGACTAATGGCCAGACCGAGCGGACTAATCAGACCCTTGAGACATATCTGAGGTGTTTTGTCTCTGCTGACCAGGATGATTGGGTTGCTTTTTTGCCATTGGCAGAGTTCGCCCTCAATAATCGGGCCAGTTCTTCCACCTTGGTGTCCCCGTTTTTCTGTAATTCGGGGTTTCACCCTCGATTTTCCTCCGGTCAGGTGGAATCCTCGGATTGTCCTGGAGTGGATGCGGTGGTGGAGAGATTGCATCACATCTGGGGGCAGGTTATGGACAATTTGAAGTTGTCCCAGGAGAAGACTCAGCGTTTTGCCAACCGTCATCGTCGTGTTGGTTCTCGGCTTTGTGTTGGAGATTTAGTGTGGTTGTCTTCTCGTTTTGTCCCTATGAGGGTCTCTTCTCCTAAGTTTAAACCTCGGTTCATCGGCCCTTATAGAATATTGGAGATTCTTAATCCTGTTTCTTTCCGTTTGGACCTCCCTGCGTCCTTTTCCATTCATAACGTTTTTCATCGGTCGTTATTGCGCAGGTATGAGGTACCTGTTGTACCTTCAGTTGAGCCTCCTGCTCCGGTGTTGGTTGAGGGTGAGTTGGAGTACGTTGTGGAGAAAATTTTGGACTCTCGTGTTTCCAGACGGAAACTCCAGTATCTGGTCAACTGGAAGGGTTACGGCCAGGAGGATAATTCTTGGGTCAATGCATCTGATGTTCATGCTTCTGATCTTGTTCGTGCCTTCCATAGGGCTCATCCTGGTCGCCCTGGTGGATCTGGTGAGGGTTCGGTGCCCCCTCCTTGAGGGGGGGGTACTGTTGTGAATTTGGATTCTGGGCTCCCCCGGTGGCCGCTTGTGGAATTGGACTTGTCATCCTCTTTCCTGTTTCACCTGGTTCCATCAGTAGTGGGTGTCGCTATTTAAGCTCATTTCTCTGGTGGTTTCTTGCCGGTCAACAATGTTATCTGATGCCTCTCAGTGCTTGTTCCTGCTTCTAGACAACTACTAGATAAGTTGGACTTTTGTCCATGTTTTGTTTTGCCTATTTGTTCCAGTTCACAGCTGAAGTTTTGTTACTGTGTCTGGAAAGCTCTCGTTGATCAGGGATTGCTACTCTGGCGTTATGAGTTAATGCCAGAGTTTAAGGTAATCTCTGGATGGTGTTTTGTTAGTGTTTTTCTGCTGACCATGAAAGTATACTATCTGTCTTCTGCTATCTAGTAAGCGGACCTCAAATTTGCTAAGACTATTTTCCTGCTGCGTTTGTTGTTTCATCTGAACTCACCGTCATTATATGTGGGGGGCTACTGTCTTCTTTGGAATATTTCTCTAGAGGTGAGCCAGGTCTTATATTTCCCTCTGCTAGCTATTTAGGTCTTAGGCCAGAGCTGGGCATCTAGCGATAAATAGGAAATGCTACCTGGCTATTTCTAGTTGCGCGGCAGGCTTAGTTCATGGTCAGTATAGTTCCATCTTCCGAGAGCTTGTCCCTCTATAGGCTTGCTATGATCTCTGCCTGCAGAGATCATGACACAGAAAGCTGCCAATCAGTGGTGTGGGCGGGGTTATGTAGAGCTCATAAATATGCTTGACTGCCTGGCAGCAGTTTTAGTAGTCCTCTAGGGATAATCTCCTGCTGATAAAACTGTGATTTTATCAAAACTACAGCAAGCTGCCCAGTAAGTGACACATCGCTGAAATCAGGGTCTCTGCCTCTACATTATGCTCTTAGATTGGGTGATAAAAACCTGGTTATAGATTCAATTTAAGATACTGAGACCTATCTGTGCCAGAGGTCCTATGAGTGGCGTCTGGCACTCGTCACCGCTACAATGAGCTGTTTTCATGTATGGTAGCCCCTGATTGTTAACACTGAATGAAGCCAGAACAGCAAATCTCCATTCACTGTGTAGGGGAAATTTTCAGGTGTTGCGGCTTAGCTCCTATTCAGATACATAGGGGCTTAGCTGCCGTACCACTACATAGCAAACAGAGCTGTGCTGTTCCATCTCAACTTGCTTCTTACATCGGCTGCGTCATCTGAAGACGGCTGGACAGTGGGGTGCTGTGTGTAAAGGGTTGGACATTGACTTATAGGTTAGCTACCTCCAACAGGTGACACTAGGCTTTTCCAATCTGCAAATGAACTAATTGGCCCCATTGAATAGCAAAATATATATTTTCTCAGCCTCTTTAGTTGACACTACACATTCTGTTGTCACAATTGTGTCTGGCTGGCCGTCTGCTGGCTACGATGTCACTTTAAGGTCATTTTAATAGAGCTGTCATCAGCGGCATTTTTTCTGTCATTAGACTGAATTATTTGTGTTCAACATAGCAGTATTATTTATGTGTACAGTTTGTCAGTGTCATTTATTATAGTGGCACTAATGTGTACAGTGTGCGGCATCATCTATTTCCATTGTATGGTGACTAATTATTCGCTTTATAATAAGGCTCCTGATTGTACCAAGTGTATGACATCTGTTTGTATGTGTGTGCGCCAAATGTACTCAGACTGTAAATTGCAGTTGATTGTTACAAGGTGAATGTCGGCTACTAACCTAATGCTTAATGTGATTCAGTAGCGAGATCACTTAGTTCTGACATTTATTTATCTTTTCTTGGAAATATGTCAAGACTTTTATCTAAAGGAGTTTGAAATGAACAATATTTTTCTCACTTTTCTTGCATGTGGGTATTGAAGAATACCTAACATAATAAAAAGAGCCCCACCAATAAATCTGTGATATAAAATGATGGAAGATACATTATTTGTCCATTTCTTTAGATTAAATGAATGTGACTATTCTGTGAGCCGGCAGGGATCTGCCAATACAATACAGACGGCCAGGAGCTGCGATTCACAAGGGGACTTTGCTCGAAATCAATGTTTTCTTCAATATAAAGCTAAAACATAAACATTAAAGAGATACTTGTAGTAAATTGTATCAGCTCTTCCACCGGAATACAAACTCCGAGCAGAAATAGAATGGTTCTTTTTGGAAAAGTGACAAATTGTGGTCATTGTGTTTTGGTCATTTGCACCCTTTATATGGATCTGCCATGTATATGCAGATCTCGGCCAGTCCATAGACCACAATGTGAGAATGTTCCCAATAAAATCATCACCTGTCTGATGTCGCCCAATTTTACACATTGTAAACAATGAGTCTTCGGTGGTTAGGATTAGAGATGAGCGAATTTGCTCGGGTTCCCTCTTATTCGGCAAGCTATATCGCGCGGCTGTGTCACAGTCACAACACATGCATGGAAAGCCCAACAAACAGGGCTTTCTCCATCCTCTCCATTCTCTATGTCCGTTTGCACTCAGATGACATCTGAGTGCAGTCCGACATTTGACACGCACTCAAAGACTTATATGGGTGTGCGTGAGCCAAATCTCACAGCCACTTGCAGCATGGAGTGGCAGTGAGCACTCGGAAGAAGCTTATGTGAAATGGCATAGGGGTTGGGGATGTATGGCTGTCCTGGTCTCTCCCTGAGTCTCATTGGTGGCACAATTGTCTAAGGTGATGTAGTCCTTTCTTTCTTCTTATCTGAACAATGTTTTTGTTCATGGCACTTCATATTCAACAATGTAGGATGCAACTTTACATACTGACTGCTGACTACCTGTTGCTGGCAGTAAATGACATCAGCTTTTCACGCTTCTCTTTTTTTACATATCAGCTTTGGAAATTGCTGTGATCTACAGCTATGGATTCCTTTACTGCACTATGCACTTTATGCTTGGAAATCCTGATATGGATATTGCCTTGAATAGAATCTGAGATTATACTAGTCTGCATTAACCTGTTTATGAATTACCTTATTTTTCGGACCATAAGACGCACCATTTTCCCCCAAATAGATTCAGATTCAGAGCCCCCCATGCAGCACAGAGCCCCGCCGCCGCCACCACCATACCACAGAGCACTGCCACCCCAGCACAGAGCACAGCCGCCCCAGCACAGAGCACAGCTGCCCCAGCACAGAGCACAGCTGCCCCACAAAGCAAAGCCACCCCACAGAGCACAGCCCCTACAGAGCACAGACACCACACAGAGCACAGACACCCCACAGAGCACAGCCTCCCCACAGAGCACAGCCTCCCCACAGAGCTCAGCCACCCCACAGAGCTCAGCCACCCCACAGAGCTCAGCCACCCCACAGAGCACAGCCACCCCACAGAGCACAGCCACCCCAGCACAGCGCACAGCCACCCCAGCACAGCTGCCCCACAGAGCACAGCCACCCCACAGAGCACAGCCCCCATAGAGCACCTTCACCCCACAGAGCACAGCCACCCCACAGAGCACAGCCACCCCACAGAGTACCGCCACTGCACAGATCACTGCCGCAACACAGAGCACAGCCACCACATAGAGCACAGCCACCACACCAGCCTCAGATGGGATTCCCAGAGGCCACTGCACCAGCCTGGACCACCGATCGACCTCTGTGACCTCTCTTCACCTGTGCCAATCCCTTCCCTTTAAGGAATTTGGACTTTAAGACGTACTCCCATTTGACACATTATTTTTTTCCCTATTTTCCTTCTGAAAATATGGGGTGCGTCTTATGGTCTGGTGCGTCTTATAGTCCGAAAAAATATGGTACATGTTGGATATTACATTTAGTGACCTATAGTTTTTGACCCAGCTTTCTCTTTATGTGCACATCTCCCTTGGAGGTTTATTCCCACCCTGTTCTTTTTAATGTTTTGCCTTTTAACTTTATATCAATAAAATCATTATTTGTTAATATACTGCTGGAAATCACTCTGTATCTCTAAGCGACATAACCCTAGCTGGCAGAGATAGAGTATCTTTCAATTATAGTTTGAGTGTCTGGCACTTTATCTTAACTTGGACATTATTTGAATTATCTTTATTTTTCATTTAGATTGTAATATGGAAAAAAAACAATTTTTTTTAAAAAAATACACTTAATAATTTTTTTTTTAAACAATAGGTATTTTTTCTGATGATAGCTTCAGTTTAAAGAAGGACTGCCAATTTTTTTTATTAACTAAACCCATGTAAACGTGTGCCTGTAATGTAGTGTAATGTAGTGTAAGTAATATACTGACCGCTCAAAGATTTACAAAGTAAGCCTATGCTCTTGCACCTCCTGTGAGTATGCCTTGTACCCTGACAGCCATCTCTACTAAGGAATTTGCCATATACTTGTCCCTGCTGGGATCTCTAGGAGTCATTTGGAATTCCTATCTTTATAAGGGAGCGACTATGTGACCAAGGCCTGTGAGTGGGTCAAAACGTTTGAGTAGCTATACTTTACATGCCTTCACTTTGTCTGCCACTTGCACTTTTGTTGAACAATAATTTTAAAAAATTTGCATGAATTATTGAAAAAAAAAATGTGCGGTGAAAAATTCTCTACTACGTGATTCAGGAGTTTGCCTCTCCCTTCCACTGGCACCTCATTCTCCAGCTGTGTGCATGCCATCTTCTTCTACATAGGAAAATCGATCTTGTGTAAGCCTAGATAGGTCCACCAGGGTAGTCTCCACCATTATCTTGATAGTTTCAGGCTATGTGCACACGTCAGGATTTCTAGCAGAAATTTTCCTGACAAAAACCGGACATTTCTACCAGAAATCCGCATGCGTTTTTTTCACGTTTTTTTTTACTCGTTTTTGACGCGTCTTTTGTGCGTTTTTTTCATGCATTTTTTCCAAATGCACAGAATTGCGGGAAAAACGCAAAAAATCCACAAAATTAATGGACATGCTGCTTTTTTTACCGTGATGCGTTTTTTTCACAGAAAAAAACGCACCATGTGCACAAAACATGCAGAATGCATTCTAAATGATAGAATGCATAATGTATGCGTTTTTAATGAGTTTTTATAGCATTTTTATCGCAAAAAAACGCGAAAAAACCGCGAAAAAACCTGAACGTGTTGACATACCCTCAAGCCATCGGGCTTCTGGTTTTCCTCTTTGCCTTGTTCTTTCTAGTCTTACAACCATGATGTCCTTCTCTAGTGATTGCTCTCTTCATATGATAAGTCCAAAGTAGGCAAGTCATAGCTTGATGATCCTTGCTTCGAATGACATTCTGTCTTATTTCTTTAACCCCTCTGTGACCTTTGACGTACTATCCCGTCGAGGTGACCTGGGCCTATCTGACCCTTGACGGGATAGTACGTCATAGCCAATCGGCCGCGCTCATGGGGGGAGCGCGGCCGATCGCGGCCGGGTGTCAGCTGACTATCGCAGCTGACATCCGGCACTATGTGCCAGGAGCGGTCACGGACCGCCCCCGGCACATTAACCCCCGGCACACCGCGATCAAACATGATCGCGATGTGCCGGCGATGCAGGGAAGCATCGCGCAGGGAGAGGGCTCCCTGCGGGCTTCCCTGAGCCCCCCGCAGCAACGCGATGTGATCGCGTTGCTGCGAGGGTCTTACCTCCCTCCCTGCCTGCTCCAGACCCGGATCCAAGATGGCCGCGGATCCGGGTCCTGCAGGGAGGGAGGTGGCTTCACAGAAGCCTGCTCAGAGCAGGCACTGTGAAGCAGCCTGCACTTCTCTCAGATCGGTGATCTGTCAGAGTGCTATGCAAACTGGCAGATCACCGATCTGTATTGTCCCCCCCTGGGGCAAAGTAAAAAAGTAAAAAAAAATTTTTCCAAATGTGTAAAAAAAAATAAAAAAAAATATTCCAAAATAATGAAAAAAAAAAAAATATTATTCCCATAAATACATTTCTTTACCTAAATAAAAAAAAAAAAACAATAAAAGTACACATATTTAGTATCGCCGCGTCCGTAACGACCCGACCTATAAAACTGGCCCACTAGTTAACCCCTTCAGTAAACACCGTAAGAAAAAAAAAAAAAAACGAGGCAAAAAACAACGCTTTATTATCATACCACCGAACAAAAAGTGGAATAACACGCGATCAAAAAGACAGATATAAATAACCATGGTACCGCTGAAAGCGTCATCTTGTCCCGCAAATAACGAGCCACCATACAGCATCATCAGCAGAAAAATAAAAAAGTTATAGTCCTGAGAATAAAGCGATGCAAAAATAATTATTTTTTCCATAAAATAGTTTTTATCGTATAAAAGCGCCAAAACATAAAAAAAATAATATAAATGAGATATCGCTGTAATCGTACTGACCCGAAGAATAAAACTGCTTTATCAATTTTACCAAACGCGGAACGGTATAAACGCCTCCCCCAAAAGAAATTCATGAATAGCTGGTTTTTGGTCATTCTGCCTCACAAAAATCGGAATAAAAAGCGATCAAAAAATGTGACGTGCCCAAAAATGTTACCAATAAAAACGTCAACTCGTCCCGCAAAAAACAAGACCTCACATGACTCTGTGGACCAAAATATGGAAAATTTATAGCTCTCAAAATGTGGTAACGCAAAAAATATTTTTTGCAATAAAAAGCGTCTTTCAGTGTGTGACGGCTGCCAATCATAAAAATCCGCTAAAAAACTCGCTATAAAAGTAAATCAAACCCCCCTTCATCACCCCCTTAGTTAGGGAAAAATAAAAAAAATGTATTTATTTCCATTTTCCCATTAGGGCTAGGGTAAGGGCTAGGGTTGGGGCTAGGGTTAGGGCTACAGTTAGGGTTGGGGCTAAAGTTAGGGTTAGGGTTGGGGCTAAAGTTACGGTTAGGGTTTAGATTACATTTACGGTTGGGAATAGGGTTGGGATTAGGGTTAGGGGTGTGTCAGGGTTAGAGGTGTGGTTAGGGTTACTGTTGGGATTAGGGTTAGGGGTGTGTTTGGATTAGGGTTTCAGTTATAATTGGGGGGTTTCCACTGTTTCGGCACATCAGGGGCTCTCCAAACGCGACATGGCGTCCGATCTCAATTCCAGCCAATTCTGCGTTGAAAAAGTAAAACAGTGCTCCTTCCCTTCCGAGCTCTCCCGTGTGCCCAAACAGGGGTTTACCCCAACATATGGGGTATCAGCGTACTCAGGACAAATAGAACAACAACCTTTGGGGTCCAATTTCTCCTGTTACCCCTAGGAAAATACAAAACTGGGGGCTAAAAAATAATTTTTGTGGGAAAAAAAAGGATTTTTTATTTTCACGGCTCTGCGTTATAAACTGTAGTGAAACACTTGGGGGTTCAAAGTTCTTACAACACATCTAGATAAGTTCCTTGGGGGGTCTAGTTTCCAAAATGGGGTCACTTGTGCGGGGCTCCTACTGTTTAGGTACATTAGGGGCTCTGCAAACGCAATGTGACGCCTGCAGACCATTCCATCTAAGTCTGCATTCCAAATGGCGCTCCTTCACTTCCGAGCCCTTCCATGCGTCCAAACGGTGGTTTCCCCCCACATTTGGGGTATCAGCGCACTCAGGACAAATTGGACAACAACTTTTGGGGTCCAATTTCTCCTGTTACCCTCGGGAAAATACAAAACTGGGGGCTGAAAAATAATTTTTGTGGGAAAAAATTTTTGTTTTATTTTTACGGCTCTGCATTATAAACTTCTGTGAAGCCCTTGGTGGGTCAAAGCGCTCACCACACATCTAGATAAGTTCCTTAGGGGGTCTACTTTCCAACATGGTGTCACTTGTGGGGGGTTTCTACTGTTTAAGTACATTAGGGGCTCTGCAAACGCAATGTGACGCCTGCAGACCATTCCATCTAAGTCTGCATTCCAAATGGCGCTCCTTCACTTCCGAGCCCTTCCATGCGTACAAACGGTGGTTTCCCCCCACATATGGGGTATCAGCGCACTCAGGACAAATTGGACAACAACTTTTGGGGTCCAATTTCTCCTGTTACCCTCGGGAAAATACAAAACTGGGGGCTGAAAAATAATTTTTGTGGGAAAAAATTTTTGTTTTATTTTTACGGCTCTGCATTATAAACTTCTGTGAAGCCCTTGGTGGGTCAAAGCGCTCATCACACATCTAGATAAGTTCCTTAGGGGGTCTACTTTCCAACATGGTGTCACTTGTGGGGGGTTTCTACTGTTTAGGTACATTAGGGGCTCTGCAAACGCAATGTGATGCCTGCAGACCATTCCATCTAAGTCTGCATTCCAAATGGCGCTCCTTCACTTCCGAGCCCTTCCATGCGTCCAAACGGTGGTTTCCCCCCACATATGGGGTATCAGCGCACTCAGGACAAATTGGACAACAACTTTTGGGGTCCAATTTCTCCTGTTACCCTCGGGAAAATACAAAACTGGGGGCTGAAAAATAATTTTTGTGGGAAAAAATTTTTGTTTTATTTTTACGGCTCTGCATTATAAACTTCTGTGAAGCCCTTGGTGGGTCAAAGCGCTCACCACACATCTAGATAAGTTCCTTAGGGGGTCTACTTTCCAACATGGTGTCACTTGTGGGGGGTTTCTACTGTTTAGGTACATTAGGGGCTCTGCAAACGCAATGTGACGCCTGCAGACCATTCCATCTAAGTCTGCATTCCAAATGGCGCTCCTTCCTTTCCGAGCCCTCCCATGCGCCCAAACAGTGGTTCTCCCCACATATGGTATATCATCGCACTCAGGACAACTTGGACAACAGATTTTGGGGTCCAATTTCTCCTGCTACCCTCGGGAAAATACAAAACTGGGGGCTAAAAAAATAATTTTTGTGGGAAAAAATTTTTGTTTTATTTTTACGGCTCTGCATTATTAACTTCTGTGAAGCCCTTGGTGGGTCAAAGCACTCAAAACACATCTAGATAAGTTCCTTAGGGGGTCTACTTTCCAAAATGGTGTCACTCGTGGGGGGTTTCAATGTTTAGGCACATTAGTGGCTCTCCAAACGCAACATGGCGTCCCATCTCAATTCCTGTCAATTTTGCATTGAAAAGTCAAACGGTGCTACTTCCCTTCCGAGCTCTCCCATGCGCCCAAACAGTGGTTTATCGCCACATATGGGGTATCAGCGTACTCAGGACAAATTGTACAACAACTGTTGGGGTCCAATTTCTTCTCTTACCCTTGGGAAAATAAAAAATTGGGGGCGAAAAATAATTTTTGTGAAAAAATATGATTTTTTATTTTTACGGTTCTGCATTATAAACTTCTGTGAAGTACTTGGTGGGTCAAAGTGCTCACCACACCTCTAGATAAGTTCCTTAGGGGGTCTACTTTCCAAAATGGTGTCCCTTGTGGGGGGTTTCAATGTTTAGGCACATCAGGGGCTCCCCAAACGCAACATGGCGTCCCATCTCAATTCCAGTCAATTTTGCATTGAAAAGTCAAACGGTGCTACTTCCCTTCCGAGCTCTCCCATGCGCCCAAACAGTGGTTTATCGCCACATATGGGGTATCAGCGTACTCAGGACAAATTGTACAACAACTTTTGGGGTCCAATTTCTTCTCTTACCCTTGGGAAAATAAAAAATTGGGGGCGAAAAATAATTTTTGTGAAAAATATGATTTTTTATTTTTACGGTTCTGCATTATAAACTTCTGTGAAGTACTTGGTGGGTCAAAGTGCTCACCACACCTCTAGATAAGTTCCTTAGGGGGTCTACTTTCCAAAATGGTATCACTTGTGGGGGGTTTCAATGTTTAGGCACATCAGGGGCTCCCCAAACGCAACATGGCGTCCCATCTCAATTCCAGTCAATTTTGCATTGAAAAGTCAAATGGCGCTCCTTCGCTTCCGAGCTCTGTCATGCGCCCAAACAGTGGTTTACCCCCACATATGGGGTATCGGCGTACTCAGGACAAATTGTACAACAACTTTTGGGGTCCATTTTCTCCTGTTACCCTTGGTAAAATAAAACAAATTGGAGCTGAAGTAAATTTTTTGTGAAAAAGGCTGGGGTCACACATGGCGTAAGACAATACGCCACGTATTATACATCCGTACTACGGCCGTAATACGGAGAAATGTTCCCAAAATAGTGATCCGTAGTCAGGGTGTGTCAGCGTATTTTGCGCATGGCATCCTCCGTATGTAATCCGTATGGCATCCGTACTGCGAGATTTTCGCGCAGGCTTGCAAAACCGACATCTAATGGATTTATGTGCTCAAATGTTCGGGAAAACATATATACAGTATATATATATATATATATGTCATTGAGACACATATATATATATTCTGTATTTAGATGTCATTCAGCGCGATATCTGTGAACAGCCGGTAATTCAATTGCCGGCTTTTCATTTCTCCTGCACAAACCCGACAGGATATGAGACATGGTTTTCATACAGTAAACCATCTCATATCCCCTTTTTTTTTGCATATTCCACACTACTAATGTTAGTAGTGTGTATGTGCAAAATTTTAGCGCTGTAGCTGCTGAAATAAAGGGTTAAATGGCGGAAAAAATTGGCGTGGGCTCCCGCGCAATTTTCTCCGCCAGAGTGGTAAAGCCAGTGACTGAGGGCAGATATTAATAGCCAGGAGAGGGTCCATGGTTATTGGCCCCCCCGTGGCTAAAAACATCTGCCCCCAGCCACCCCAGAAAAGGCACATCTGGAAGATGCGCCTATTCTGGCACTTGGCCACTCTCTTCCCACTCCCTGTAGCGGTGGGATATGGGGTAATGAAGGGTTAATGCCACCTTGCTATTGTAAGGTGACATTAAGCCAGATTAATAATGGAGAGGCGTCAATTATGTCACCTATCCATTATTAATCCAATTGTTGGAAAGGGTTAAAAAACACACACACACATGATTTAAAAGTATTTTAATGAAATAAACACAGCGGTTGTTGTAATAATTTATTGTTCTCGCAATCCATTTCCAGGCCCTCGCTTGGCAAAATAATAAACGCACAAGATACATACCTTCTGATGTCAGATCACGTCCCACGAAGTAATCCATCTGAAGGGGTTAACTAATATTACAGGCAGAGCTGCGATAAACCACTCGCTCGTGCCTGTAATCCCCCGGGTGCTGAAAGGAAAGCAGGATCTATACTTACATTCAGTCGCGGTGAGGCGCCCTCTGGTGGATGTTCTCATGAACTGCAGCCTGGGAACTTTTTCCCACGCTCCAGGTCATATGAGGACATCCACCAGGGGGCGCATCACCGCGACTGAAGGAAATGTAGGTCAATGACCTACATTTCATTCATTCGCCGGGGATTACAGGCACGGAGCACAGCTGCATTTAGCAGGGCTCCTGCCTGTAATATTAGTTAACCCCTTCAGATGGATTACTTCGTGGGACGAGACGGTTCACCAGAAGGTATGTATCTTGTGCGTTTATTATTTTTCAAAGCGAGGGTGTTCCTGATGGATTGAGAGAACAATAAATTATTACAACAACCGCTGTGTTTATTTCATTAAAATACTTTTAAATCATGTGTGTGTGTGTGTTTTAACCCTTTCCTACAATTGGATTAATAATGGATAGGTGTCATAATTGACGCCTCTCCATTATTAATCTGGCTTAATGTCACCTTACAATAGCAAGGTGGCATTAACCCTTCATTACCCCATAGCCCACCGCTACAGGGAGTGGGAAGAGAGTGGCCAAGTGCCAGAATAGGCGCATCTTCCAGATGTGCCTTTTCTGGGGTGGCTGGGGGCAGATGTTTTTAGCCACGGGGGGGCCAATAACCATGGACCCTCTCCTGGCTATTAATATCTGCCCTCAGTCACTGGCTTTACCATTCTGGCGGAGAAAATTGCGCGGGAGCCCACGCCAATTTTTTCCGCCATTTAACCCTTTATTTCAGCAGCTACAGCGCTGAAATTTTGCACATACACACTACTAACATTAGTAGTGTGGAATATGCAAAAAAAAAGGGGATATGAGATGGTTTACTGTATGTAAATCATGTCTCATATCCTGTCGGGTTTGTGCAGGAGAAATGAAAAGCCGGCAATTGAATTACCGACTTTTCACTAACAGCGCTGCGTATTTCTCGCAAGTCACACTGCAGGTCTGTGTGGAATCCGTATTTTTCTCGCCCCCATAGACTTTCATTGGCGTATTATTTGCGCAATACGCTGACAAACGCAGCATGCTGCGATTTTGTACGGCCGTAGAACGCCGTATAATACTGAACCGTAATATACGGCTAATAGGAGCAGCCCCATTGAGAAGCATTGTGCCGTATGTAATGCGAGTTTTACGTACGTAGTTTTTGCGCTCTTACGTACGTAAAACACGCATGTGTGACCCCAGCCAAAAAGTTAAATGTTCATTTTTATTTAAACATTCCAAAAATTCCTGTGAAGCACCAGAAGGGTTAATAAACTTCTTGAATGTGGTTTTGAGCACCTTGAGGGGTGCAGTTTTTAGAATGGTGTCACACATGGGTATTTTCTATCATATAGACCACTCAAAATGACTTCAAATGAGATGTGGTCCCTAAAAAAAAATGGTGTTGTAAAAATGAGAAATTGCTGGTCAACTTTTAACCCTTATAACTCCCTAACA
This sequence comes from Ranitomeya variabilis, assembly GCF_051348905.1. NCBI lineage: Eukaryota > Metazoa > Chordata > Amphibia > Anura > Dendrobatidae > Ranitomeya > Ranitomeya variabilis. The sequence goes on along the minus strand of NC_135235.1, from coordinate 81,238,568 downwards.
AAAAAAAATTTTGGTTCCAAAATTGTGCTGATGTAAAGTAGACATGTGGGAAATGTTACTTATTAAGTATTTTGCATGACATATCTCTGTAATTTAAGGGCATAAAAATTCAAAGTTGGAAAATTGCAAAATTTTCAAAATTTTCGCCAAATTTCCATTTTTTCTGCAAATAAACGCAGGTAATATCAAAGAAATTTTACCACTATCATGAAGTACAATATGTCACGAGAAAACAATGTCAGAATCACCGGGATCCGTTGAAGCGTTCCAGAGTTATAACCTCATAAAGGGACAGTGGTCAGAATTGTAAAAATTGGCCCGGTCATTAACGTGCAAACCACCCTTGGGGGTGAAGGGGTTAATAGTGATGAGTGAGTATACTCGTTGCTCAGGTTTTCCCGAGCATGCTCGAGTGACCTCCGAGTATTTGTTAGTGTTCGGAGATTTAGTTTTCATCGCCGGCAGCTGAATGATTTAGGATATGTGCACACGTTCAGGTTTTTTCGTGTTTTTTTCGCTTTTTTCTGCAATAAAAACGCTATAAAAACTCATTAAAAATGCATACATTATGCATTCTATCATTTAGAATGCATTCTGCATGTTTTGTGCACATGGTGCGTTTTTTTCCGCGAAAAAAACGCATTGCGGTAAAAAAAAGCAGCATGTTCATTAATTTTGCGGATTTTCCGCGTTTTTCCCGCAATTCTATGCATTTGGAAAAAACGCATGAAAAAACGCACATAAAACGAGTCAAAAACGCGGTAAAAAAAACGCATGCGGATTTCTGGCAGAAATGTCCGGCTTTTGTCAGGAAAATTTCTGCTAGAAATCCTGACGTGTGCACATAGCCTTACAGCTACTAGTCAGCTTGAATACATGTGGGGGTTGCCTGGTTGCTAGGGTGTCCCCACATGTAATCAAGCAGGCTCCTAGCTATAAATCATTCAGCTGCCATGATGAAAACTAAATCTCCAAGCAGTCATAAATACTCGGAGGTCACCCGAGCGTGCTCGGAAAAACCCGATCAATGAGTACACTCGCTCATCACTATTCTTTAACATCCAGGTTTCACAACCGTATGTTACCGCAGAAAACACTAAACTATGTACAAGTCATCTCTCCGTCGCCAGTGAAATGCTCCTCAATTTGAAGACCTTTTCCAGTAACTTAATTGGAGAAGGTTGAAGCCCTTTACAATTTACAGTTCGCCACCGTCCATCTCAAGTGTATCCTGGTCGTACCTGTCAGTAGTCAATATCTTTTTCTTCTTTCTGTTTAGTAGCAATCCCATTTGGAGCTTTCCATCTTGACTTCATAATAAGTCCTTCAATGTATAGATATTGTATATTACAGCTGAGTGCCATCAACTAGAACAGTAAAAAAACATGAACCTTGTGGGCCCAAATTCCAAATCTTCATCAGGGCCCCAAGTATCATAGTACTGATCTTCTTATGGACCAAATACTGTAGACTTACTGGGTTCCCTTAAACTCCTGGGTACTACTGCAACCCCTGCACCCAACATGGTGATGCCATTGAACGCAAGTCACAGTAAATAATATCTTAGAACATATTTGATCTTGTAGATTGTAAGCTTGCGAGCAGGGCCCTCACTCCTAATGTAACTGTTTAAAATGTCTTACCTTGTATTGAATTTATTATCTGTACATGTCCCCACTTAATTGTAAAGTGCTGCCGAATATGTTGGCACTATATAAATTAAAATGATTATTATATAGTCAACAACATGAATGCTTAGTACCGTTTTTTCCTTCAGTTAGCCCAGCTGCCGGTTCCTTGCATACAAATATGTTCTGCATTTTTCTTAAAATAAAAAAAAAAGTTTCTTTACAAAGTCTGCCAAGTCTTCAAATATTTCTCACGAGATTGACTGAAAACTTTCTCATATACAGCTTGTCTCATCTGTGCAAAGACTCTGGCAACCAGCCCACATCCCAAACCAGTCTGGGTTCTCTTGAGGAATGAATGCCGACATCAATTTGTCATTTCTCATTTTTATATCTTCAGAATATTTATTTCACAGCTTTTCTTCTTTCTCATTTTCGCAACAAAACAATGAATTGGCAATGTTTTTTTTTCCAAAAACAAGCTTCCTTATAGCTGTAGACCATGACAAAAATGATTACAAATTTAATAGATCTGAAAAATCATAGCGCAAATTCACATCACATTGTAAAAAATGGCGCCTTGTGGATTTAGGGGCATTACCTGCAATGAGAAATCTTGCAAATAATAATTTCCTGTAAGTGGTATTCCCATCGTTCACATTAATGAGAATGGAGAAAACTAGGATCCTGCTTCCTCCGTTCATTGGTTCTGTGTTCTGCTCTAGTCATAGACTTCAATGCAGTCACGACTCACTGCAGTTTATCTTAGTTCTGGTAAGAGCCACACAAGCAATATTCGTGCAATTTTGAGTGACTTTACGCAGCCAGAACGTAAAGCTTTTAGATTCCAACACAAAATGTGCCACCTACCATGTGCCGATAGTAGTAGTACCACTGTCTTATATTGTAGGGTGACCCTAGGGCCCTCTGTGACTCCTGCTTCAGCACCTCGTATAGATATCATATTTTTCAGACTATAGGATGCACCGGACCATAAGACGCACCCCAAATTATCAGAAAGAAAATAGGGAAAAAAATTAATGTGTCAAATGGGGGTCCGTCTTATAGTCCAAATTCAGCTTACCAGGGGGATTGGCAGCATTGGTGGAGCGTGGTCACAGGGGGGTGTTCGGTGGTGAAAAATACAGTGCTTTTTTAGCAACAAAACGCACTTCAGTTTTTTTCTAAATATCAGTAAGTTTAGGATCTTCATTTAAAATCTGTATACTGGGAACTATATTGAGTGGAAAAGTGATAAAATTATTAGTGTTATTGGTTTTGGGTTTATCTGTCTATTTTTTTCACAGCTGCATCAGCTGTGAAAGCAATACGCTGCAGCATACCTGGCCAAAATTGTTATCTTCAGTCCTGACTGGAAGAGTCATCTGGAAAAGGTCCAGGCGGCGTTTGATGCTTTAAGGAAAGCTGGGTTTTCAATAAACCTGAAGAAATGTGCAATGGGGAAAGAAGAAGCCAAATACCTGGGATGTGTAGTGGGTAGTAATGAGCGAATATATGATTTACATCTGTTAGCCAGCATAAGTACATGTGGGGATTCCCTAGCAACTTGGCAACCCCCACATGTACTTATGCTGGCGAACAGATGTAAATCATTCAGCTGCGGCATGAAAAACTAAATCTCTGAGCACTAAAAAATACTCGGAGGACCTCCGAGCATGCTCGAGAAATCTCGAGTAACGAGTATATTCGCTCATCACTAGTAGTGGGTAGAGACGATCTCAAACCCCAAATCAGTACAGTGGAGGCAATCCAAACCACTGTTAAAAAAACAGAGCCTTCCTGGGGATCATGGGATACTACTTCAGGTTCATTCCGAGCTTCGCCATGAAGGCCGCGCCCCTGACTGACCTCCTTAATGGGACAAAATCGGTAATGGTCAAATGGTCTGAAGAGGCAGAGACGGCCTTTCAAAAAATGAAAGGGGCTCTAGTGTAAGCTACTGGCTCTAGTGGCCAGGGCCGGCATGAGGAGGAAAGCAGACAAGACAGCCGCCTAGGGCCCCCGCTCCTCCAGGGGCCCCCAGCCAGTAGCCGCTATGGGGCCCCTGAGTAAGAAGCATTCAACTTATCGGCATCATAGTTGAAAGCAGTGATGGAGGAGAGAGCTTCATGTGATGCTCCCTCTCCCATCATTCCCTCTCTGCCTGTGACTGCGTGTTTCAGCAGTGGAGCTGGTGAAACACTGAGACGCTCTGCAAAAGTCAGTGCAGCAGGGAATCGAGGAGGAGAGGTAAGTATTGTGTGTGTATATATGTGTGTGTGTCCGCATTATAGTGTATATGTGTGTCTGCATTATAGTGTGTGTATGTGTGTGTGTGTCTGCATTATAGTGTATGTGTGTCTGCTGCACTATAGTGTGTGTGTGTGGAGTGCAATATACTATGTGTGGGGGCTGCACTATATTGTGTATGTGGGGGGCTGCATTATACTGTGTGTTGGGGGCTGCATTATACTGTGTGTGTTTGTGGGGGGCTGCATTATACTCTGAGGGGGCTGCTCTATACTCTGGGGGCTGCATTATACTGTGTGTGGGGGTACTACACTATACTGTATGTGTGGGGGGCTGCATTATACTATGTGTGGGGGCTGCACTACACTGTGTGTGTTTTTGAGGGGGACTGCATTATACTGTGTGTAGGGCTGCATTATACTCTGAGAGGGTGCTTTATACTCTGGGGGCTGAATTATACTCTGAGGGGCTGCTTTATACTCTGGGGGCTGCATTATACCCTGAGGGGGCTGCTTTATATTGTGTGGGGGCTGCGTTATACTCTTAAGGAGCTGCATTATACTTTGTGTGGGGCTGCACTATACTGTGTGTGAGGGGACTTCACTATACTGTGTGTGTGGGGGGCTGCATTATACTGTGTGTGGGGCTGCACTATACTGTGTGTGCTTTTGAGGGGGGCTGCATTCTACTGTGTGTGGGGCTGCATTATACTCAGGGGAGCTGCTTTATACTCTGGGGGCTGTATTATACTCTGGGGCTGCATTATACCGTATTGTTGTGAACTCCGTTTTCAGGCTCCCTCTTGTGGTCACAGATGGTATTGTGTGACTTTGGTTTTTTGGCTCCCCCTGGTGGTTTGGTTTATTATCCTGCGGGTCTGCTGGATCAGCTGCCTCGTTATTCACCAGGGAGGCTCCTATTTAGCTCTGCTTCACTTCCACTTGTTGCCGGCTGTCAATGTATTCAGTGTTATTCTGATTACTCCTGATTATCTCGTTTTCTGCCTCTTCAGGATAAGCTAAGTTCTGTTTGAATATTTTTTGCTCATCTGCCTGCAATATGATTTCTGTGTATGATGAGTCTAGTCCAGCTTGCTAACATGTGATTTCTTTTTGCTGGTAAGCTCTGGGGTACGGAGTTGCTTCCCCCGCACCGTTAGTTGGTGCGGGGGCTCGAGCAATCTCTGTGTGGATATTTTGAATAGGGTTTTTTATTGACCGCACAGTTTCCTTCCTATTTTCTGCTATCTAGTATTAGCGGGCCTCATTTGCTAAATCTGATTTCATCTCTGCGTTTGTGCTTTCCCCTTAACTCACCGTTAATATTTGTGGGGGGCTATTCTATATCTTTGGGGTCTTCCACTGAGGCAAGTGAGGACTTACTTTCCCTCCAGGAATAGTCAGTTTCTCAGGCCGTGACGAGACGTCTAGGATTTTTAGGCAACGTTCCACGGCTGCCTATAGTTGTTTGCGGATAGGATCAGGTTGCGGTCAATCTAGTTACCACTTCCCCAGAGCTAGTAGTCTGTTCAGTTACTTAGCTAGTCCGACCTGCGATCCTTGCCACTAGGATCATAACAGTACAGCCGGCCTATAAAGTGTTAATTGCATGGCAGAAGCAGGAGAAAAGAAGCTTGGAGATTTTTTTTTTTTTTTGCTGCCGTGTGTCTAGCTGCTGTGTGTCTGGCTTCTCTCCTCCTCTTAATCTTGGTGTGGCTCTGAGTTCAGCTGCTGATATGGATATCCAGAGTTTAGCCTCCAGTGTAGATCATCTTGCTGCAAGGGTACAAAAAATTCAGGATTTTGTTGTGCACAGTCCTATGTCAGAGCCTAGAATACCTATTCCGGAGTTGTTTTCTGGAGATAGATCTAGGTTCCTGAATTTTAAGAACAATTGCAAGTTGTTTCTTTCTTTGAAACCTCGTTCCTCTGGGGATTCTGTTCAGCAAGTTAAGATTATTATTTCTTTCTTGCGTGGCGATCCTCAAGATTGGGCTTTCGCATTGGCTCCAGGGAATCCTGCATTGCTCAGTGTGGATGCGTTTTTTCTGGCCCTTGGATTGCTCTATGAGGAACCTAATCTTGAGAACCAGGCTGAAAAAGCGTTGTTGGCCCTCTCTCAGGGGCAAGATGATGCAGAGGTGTACTGCCAGAAATTTCGGAAATGGTCGGTGCTTACTCAATGGAATGAGAGTGCCCTGGCTCCAAATTTCAGAAAAGGTCTTTCTGAAGCCATTAAGAATGTCATGGTGGGGTTCCCTACGCCTGCAGGTCTGAATGAGTCAATGACTTTGGCCATTCAGATTGATCGGCGTTTGCGGGAGCGCAAACCTGCGCACCATTTGGCGGTGTCTTCTGAACAGACACCTGAGTCTATGCAATGTGATAGAATTCTGACCAGAAGTGAACGGCAAAATTATAGACGGCAAAATGGGTTGTGCTTTTACTGTGGTGACTCAGCTCATGTTATCTCAGCATGCTCTAAGCGCACAAAAAAGATTGATAAATCTGTCACCATCGGTACTTTACAGCCTAAGTTTATTTTGTCTGTTACCCTGATTTGTTCCCTGTCATCTTACCCGGTTATGGCTTTTGTGGATTCAGGTGCTGCCCTGAGTCTGATGGATTTGTCATTTGCCAGGCGCTGTGGTTTTGTTTTGGAGCCTTTAAAATTCCCTATTCCACTAAGGGGAATTGATGCTACACCATTGGCTACGAATAAACCTCAGTACTGGACACAAGTGACCATGTGCATGACTCCTGTTCATCAGGAGGTGATTCGCTTTCTTCTATTGCATAATTTGCATGATGTTGTCGTGTTGGGCCTGCCATGGTTGCAGACTCATAATCCAGTTCTGGATTGGAAAGCAATGTCTGTGTCAAGTTGGGGTTGTCAGGGAATTCATGGCGACGCTCCTGTGGTGTCAATTGCTTCATCCACTCCTTCTGAGGTCCCTGCGTTTTTGTCAGATTACCAGGATGTATTTGATGAGCCCAAACTCAGTTCTCTACCTCCTCATAGGGATTGTGATTGTGCTATAAATTTGATTCCTGGTAGTAAGTTTCCTAAGGGACGACTTTTCAATTTGTCAGTGCCGGAGCATGCTGCTATGCGGAGTTATATAAAGGAGTCTTTGGAGAAAGGACTTATTCGCCCCTCCTCCTCCACTCTTGGTGCGGGGTTCTTTTTTGTGGCTAAGAAGGATGGTTCCTTGAGACCTTGTATTGATTATCGCCTTCTAAACAAAATCACGGTCAAATTTCAGTATCCTTTGCCATTGTTATCTAATCTGTTTGCTCGCATTAGGGGGTCTAGTTGGTTCACCAAGATAGATCTTCGTGGGGCGTATAACCTTGTGCGTATTAAGCAGGGTGATGAATGGAAAACTGCATTTAATACGCCCGAAGGCCATTTTGAGTACTTGGTGATGCCTTTTGGACTTTCTAACGCTCCTTCTGTCTTTCAGTCCTTTATGCACGACATCTTCCACGAATATCTGGATAAATTTATGATTGTGTATCTGGATGATATTCTGGTTTTTTCGGATGATTGGGAGTCCCATGTTAAGCAGGTCAGGATGGTGTTTCAGGTCCTGCGTGCCAATGCTTTATTTGTGAAGGGCTCAAAATGTCTTTTTGGAGTCCAGAAGGTCTCTTTTTTGGGTTTCATTTTTTCTCCTTCTGCTATTGAGATGGACCCAGTCAAGGTTCAGGCTATTCATGACTGGACTCAGCCTACATCTGTTAAGAGTCTTCAGAAGTTCTTGGGTTTTGCTAATTTTTACCGTCGCTTCATCGCTAATTTTTCTGGTGTTGTTAAGCCATTGACGGATTTGACCAAGAAGGGTTCTGATGTTACTAATTGGTCTCCTGCGGCTGTGGAGGCCTTTCGGGAGCTGAAGCGCCGGTTTTCTTTGGCTCCGGTCTTATGTCAGCCAGACGTCTCCCTTCCTTTCCAGGTCGAGGTTGATGCTTCTGAGATTGGAGCGGGGGCTGTTTTGTCGCAGAGAAGCTCTGATGGCTCTGTGATGAAGCCATGTGCTTTCTTTTCAAGAAAGTTTTCACCTGCCGAGCGGAATTATGATGTTGGTAATCGGGAGTTGTTGGCTATGAAGTGGGCATTTGAGGAGTGGCGACATTGGCTCGAGGGAGCTAGGCATCGTGTGGTGGTCTTGACTGATCACAAGAATTTGATTTATCTCGAGTCGGCCAAGCGGCTGAATCCTAGACAGGCTCGTTGGTCGTTGTTTTTCTCTCGTTTTGATTTCGTGGTCTCATACCTGCCTGGTTCGAAGAATGTGAAGGCTGATGCTCTTTCTAGGAGTTTTGTGCCTGACTCTCCTGGTGATTCAGAGCCAGCTGGTATCCTCAGAGAAGGGGTGATTTTGTCTGCCATCTCCCCAGATTTGCGACGAGTGCTGCAGGAGTTTCAGGCGGATAGACCTGACCGTTGTCCACCGGAGAGACTGTTTGTCCCGGATAGATGGACCAGCAGAGTTATTTCCGAGGTTCATTCTTCGGTGTTGGCGGGCCATCCTGGGATTTTTGGTACCAGAGATTTGGTGGCTAGGTCCTTCTGGTGGCCTTCCTTGTCGCGGGATGTGCGTTCCTTTGTGCAGTCTTGTGGAATTTGTGCTCGGGCTAAGCCTTGCTGTTCTCATGCCAGTGGCTTGTTGTTGCCTTTGCCTGTCCCGAAGAGGCCTTGGACGCACATTTCCATGGATTTTATTTCAGATCTCCCTGTCTCTCAGAGAATGTCGGTCATTTGGGTGGTGTGTGATCGTTTTTCTAAAATGGTCCATTTGGTGCCCTTGCCTAAGTTGCCTTCCTCCTCCGAGTTGGTTCCTCTGTTTTTTCAAAATGTGGTTCGTTTGCACGGGATCCCTGAAAATATTGTTTCCGACAGAGGATCCCAGTTTGTGTCTAGGTTTTGGCGGACCTTTTGTGCTAAGATGGGCATAAATTTGTCTTTTTCGTCGGCCTTCCATCCTCAGACGAATGGCCAAACCGAGCGCACTAATCAGACTTTGGAAACCTATTTAAGATGTTTTGTTTCTGCTGATCAGGACGACTGGGTGACTTTTTTGCCATTGGCCGAGTTTGCCCTTAATAATCGGGCTAGTTCTGCTACTTTGGTTTCGCCTTTTTTTTTGTAATTCAGGGTTTCATCCTCGTTTTTCCTCGGGTCAGGTGGAGTCTTCTGACTGTCCTGGAGTGGATGTTGTGGTGGATAGGTTGCATCAGATTTGGAATCATGTGGTGGACAATTTGAAGCTGTCACAAGAGAAGGCTCAGCGCTTTGCCAACCGCCGTCGCTGTGTGGGTCCCCGACTTCGCGTTGGGGATTTGGTGTGGTTGTCTTCTCGCTTTGTTCCTATGAAGGTCTCCTCTCCTAAGTTTAAGCCTCGGTTTATCGGTCCTTATAAGATTTTGGAAGTCCTTAACCCTGTGTCATTTCGTTTGGACCTCCCGGCATCGTTTCCTATTCATAATGTGTTCCATCGGTCGTTGTTGCGGAGGTATGTGGTGCCTGTGGTTCCTTCGGTTGAGCCTCCTGCCCCTGTGCTGGTTGAGGGAGAATTGGAATACGTGGTGGAGAAGATCTTGGATTCTCGTATTTCTAGACGGAGGCTTCAGTATTTGGTTAAGTGGAAAGGCTATGGTCAGGAGGATAATTCCTGGGTTGTCGCCTCTGATGTTCATGCGGCCGATTTTGTTCGTGCCTTCCATGTGGCTCACCCTGATCGCCCTGGGGGTTTTGATGAGGGTTCGGTGACCCCTCCTCAAGGGGGGGGGGGTACTGTTGTGAACTCCGTTTTCAGGCTCCCTCTTGTGGTCACAGATGGTATTGTGTGACTTTGGTTTTTTGGCTCCCCCTGGTGGTTTGGTTTATTATCCTGCGGGTCTGCTGGATCAGCTGCCTTGTTATTCACCAGGGAGGCTCCTATTTAGCTCTGCTTCACTTCCACTTGTTGCCGGCTGTCAATGTATTCAGTGCTATCCTGATTACTCCTGATTATCTCATTTTCTGCCTCTTCAGGATAAGCTAAGTTCTGTTTGAATATTTTTTGCTCATCTGCCTGCAATATGATTTCTGTGTATGATGAGTCTAGTCCAGCTTGCTAACATGTGATTTCTTTTTTCTGGTAAGCTCTGGGGTACGGAGTTGCTTCCCCCGCACCGTTAGTTGGTGCGGGGGCTCGAGCAATCTCTGCGTGGATATTTTGAATAGGGTTTTTTATTGACCGCACAGTTTCCTTCCTATTTTCTGCTATCTAGTATTAGCGGGCCTCATTTGCTAAATCTGATTTCATCTCTGCGTTTGTGCTTTCCCCTTAACTCACCGTTAATATTTGTGGGGGGCTATTTTATATCTTTGGGGTCTTCCACTGAGGCAAGTGAGGACTTACTTTCCCTCCAGGAATAGTCAGTTTCTCAGGCCGTGACGAGACGTCTAGGATTTTTAGGCAACGTTCCACGGCTGCCTATAGTTGTTTGCGGATAGGATCAGGTTAATCTAGTTACCACTTCCCCAGAGCTAGTAGTCTGTTCAGTTACTTAGCTAGTCCGACCTGCGATCCTTGCCACTAGGATCATAACACCGTATGTGTGGGGGGACTGCATTATACTGTATGGGGGTGGGGCCTGCATTATACTGTGTGTGTGGGGCTTCATTACACTGTGTGTGAAAGGGGCTGCACTATATTGTGTGTTTGTGGGGGTGGGCCCTGCATTATACTGTGTGTGCGGGGCTGCATTATACTCTGAGGGGGCTGCATTATACTCTGAGGGGGCTGCAGTATACTCGGAGGGTGGCTGCAGTATACTGTATGAGGGGGACTGCAGTATACTCTATGAGGGGGCTGCATTATACTCTACGAAGGACCATGGGGAGTGCATTCTACTATATGTACTATATGGGACCTGCATTATACTGTATCGAAGACTATCTGTACCAATCATTCTTCCTTAGCCGGAGTAATGGTAGGTGCACACAGTCAGTAAACGATGCGGGTTGGAAGTTGCATACTTGTGCAGCTGCCAGATGTTACAGCATAGTGGATGAGATTCCAAGAAATCCCATGCCCACTATGCACAGACGCCCGCAGCTCACCCATGGAGACTGACATATGGCGCATCTTTCCAGACCGCAGCATGTCAATTTATCATTATTTGTCTCCGCAAGATAAATTTCACCTGTGTAATGTATTGGACGCAGTGAATCCGCACAGTTCAATGAACACATGTGGATTCACCTTTGTTTAATAGCCAGCAGCACTTTGAACGCAGCGGACGTGTGATGTGTTCAAAGCACTGCCAATTACTGAACGTGTGCACCTACCCTAAAGAGGCCAGGAAGCAAGTGTCGAACAACTTCAATATTGTCGATCACGCTCATTTAGCGGCCTGAACTTAGCGCTTGTAAATACAGCAGAAATGTTTCTGTCTGATGGTGCGATGTGTTAGTATTTGGGGCCCCACTTTAAACTTTTGCTCAGGGCCCCACTTTGTCTAAAACCGGCCCTGCTGGTGGCACCCGACTTTAAGAAAGAGTTTATACTCCAACTTCCATATAGAGCATAGATCAGGGAAGCTACATGATAATGCTAATATACCTTGTCTGTTTGTAGAAAGTGCCAAGCCCCACGGCTTTAGGCAGAGGGGGAGGTATGTAATGTGGCTAATGGTCAAATAGTCGATGGGAGGTATGTGTCGCAGAGATGGCTTCTCTCTGTGATGTAACCAGAGTATTTTCTTTAGTGCATGAAAGCACTAAGAGGTTCATTTGTTGCACCTGGGACCATGTTACGGATAGCTGTAAGAGATGGGCGGCTCTAACTACCCACATACCTCATCTCTGGGTGTGGTTATGTGGCGCCCCAGGGTCCTGGTCATCACAGTAATGTCGCTTTCCTCACGGGGAGAGTGATGCTTCATTTGGAGGCAAGAAAGGACAACTGTAACCAGGTACCACAAACATGCAACACATTCACACTCTAGGCCACCGGGGGGGAGCTTTTGATCCTATTTACTAGGTGACTCCCCATATATACATATAACTGTATATAACTGTCTGTAGAGAAAGTTAGAAAGTTCTAGACATCAGTCTGAGGAGGACAGAGGGTTTACGGAGCTGTGCATGCCCCCAGATCTGCAGCTCCCGGAAAGAGACATTTTAGAAAGCAGAATTGATTGCAGCGAGCATGCAGGAAAGCAGAGCACAGGAGAGGATACCAGAAGGGGACCAGCCCCGAGCAGGCTGCCTCCTTCTTAGGCGCAGAACACCAGTAGCCAGAATATTGAGGTTGCAAGAACCTCCACGCCTTACATCAGAGACCGGCAGGACAGCTAATTTCACATTACCTGTCCGCACCCACACCCAGGAGGCACGGTGACACCCCACAGAGCTGGGTCATCTAAAAGACCCTATAAACAGGCTCAAGTCACCAGTCATACAGGTTATGTCCTATCCTAACCGGGGGACAGAGAGAGATAACATCTGTGAGGACCTTATGTGAAGCTTCTAGCAGTAAGGGACTACACCACTACAGCGCAAAGGAAGGCTTTTACTTTCCATCTGGATAAGGGGACTCTGGACTTGCCTCCAAACCAGCCGGACTCTGCCTGCCCTGTGATCCAGTGCCCTGGACTGTGGCTGCTGAAGTCTTCAGTAAACGAGGTAAAGAGACTGCAAACCTGTGTCCTCGTTCCTTACTGCACCTCTCACCATTCTACCATCTACACACTGGGAAGCCCTGGGGATATACTTCACCTGTGGGAAGGTATACCTTCTAGCTGCCATAACATCACCCCAGCGGACCCCTTAAAGCAGCGTCGGTCACCCTGAGCGAATACCACAGGTGGCGTCACGAACACAAACTTTATTCCCTTCAAAGACCTTTCCCTTTTACATGGGCGCCCGGGGCCACGGACCGGGTCGCCACTGTGACATCCCCCTGTGAACCACCGGACCCAGTACCGAGTACCCCACGGCCATGGCAGGGCGACTCAGTTAACAGCCTATTTAATGGAGGCTGTTATTTGGCACATGGTCTGTATGTTGGGAGGGAGAAAGCCTCCTGTGTGTGTTTGGCTCCAGACCGAGCCTGAATACTGGACGTTACCCCATCCTGTGTGCCCACAGGCCTGGCAGAGCAGAGCCTTGCTATGGGCATTTGTATTTTCTTTGCCTGATCTGAAGACTGTTTGTTTTCTGTTTGGCTTCTGGGTTTATGAAGCAATATACCCACATGAACTGTTACTGGAACAAGCCTCCTTCCTCCTGACTCACTCAAGTGTGTAAAACGGGGCCAGGGCTGTAGTCATGGCTTTCAATGGTGGCTGCTTTAGTGCACCCTGGCCCTGCGTCACATGCGCACAATGTCCCAGTGGTAGCGTACCTTTTTGTACAATTTCCTGTCTATCTGGGTCCTGTCTGATTCGCTGGGGGTTTCGGTCTTGAGATTCCATAAAAAGAGAGACAGTCAAGTTCCAACTTAAAACAAACGATTTTACTCAGTTCCTTTCTCAGCTTGTCCAGTCCACATTTAGGTACAGCACAAGATACTTCACAAGACACAACATTTTCTGTCCCTGTGCTGTCCCTCTCTTCTTTAGGAATATCACCGGGTCGACCGTAGGAGTTCTCGGTCCGTTTCGCTGCAGACACGCACGCGTATTCCTAAGTAGCTGACCGCCATCATGACAAAGCTGCCCTGTACTCCTCTGCTTCAAAGGCAATCGTTACTCCTGGGCCCTGGACGAGCGGAGCTCCTTTACTTGAAAAACGTTATGTGGCTCAACTGCCCTGTACAGGCTCTGAGGCCCTTCTGACTAAATGCAGAAAGTTCTCTACACCTTACACAGTTGCCCCCTCCTAATTAAGTAGTTCCTGTCCTATTGGTATCTTATACTTTTGTGCCCCCCTCTAGTGGGTTAATCTGAACACTACACTTTCCCTACACAATTACATTTAAGTCATATACAATACAGTTCAAGGCATACCGTTTAAAAAATATACCAGCTTGTCAGGGACGTAAAAACATGGGCGAGGGAGAGTGGGCACAACTAGTCCTTGTGCCCCCTTACATGAGTACAACCCCTTACAATATGTAAAAAAATAAATAAATATATATATATGTATATATATATATATATATATATATATATATATATATATATATATATATATATATATAGATAGATATTGCCTGTTAGTCCATGTATGCAAATATATATATATATATATATATATATATATATAAATATATATATATATATATATATATATATATATATATATATAAATATATATTTAAGTAAAATTTGGCAGCACTGCAAAAAAAAAACGGGAGCAATACCACCTGTAAAGGTGATGTCCAAACCTCCAAAGTAGAAAATAAAACAAAAACAGGCAGCAAAAATCAAAATGAAAAACCGTGGCTTTACTGATCCATTAATAGCAACTTTTCGGCAGATTTCTCTAGCTTTCTCAATATACATACAGTATAAGCCTCAAAAAACTTGTTCAAAAATTTATCGGCATTATATTGCTCATCCATAGACTTTTAACAATTCTTGGGTACATTTCGGTGGTATATAAGCCTCCAAAAATAGTTAAAAATTTGATTGGTATAATATATTGCTCATCCATAGATTTTACATATTCTTGGGTAGATTTTGCTGTTATATACCGCATTTTGCGGATTAAAAGACGCACCGGATTATAAGACGCACCCAAAATTTTGAGGAGAAAAATAGGGAAAAAAAAGTTTTTTAATAAAATGGTGGTGCTTTTTATAATCCATGCTTCTTATTGCTTACCGGGGGTGGTGGCTGCGGTGAAGTGGGGTCCCAGGGTCGCTGCTGGAGGAGGAACACTAGTGTGGGAATTTTTCGGAATATTTCCCCACGCTAGAGTTCATATGAGGTTATGCCAGCTGGGGGCGCAGCACCGCAAGTCTAGGTAGCTACGTTCCCCTGCGTTCCATTAATTACCCAGTTTTTACAGCCAGGAGCAGCTGCATTAGCAGGCTCCTGGTTGTAAAATTATTTAACCCCTTCAGATGGATTTACATCATGGGACATGACCGTACGGCGGACAGGTGTGGGATATTGTTGTTTTTTTATTTTAACTTTTTTTCAGAAGACAAGCGTCGTCATTTGGATTGAGCGTATAATAAAGCTATTACATCACCATGTGTATTTATTTAATTAAAATACTTTTTTCCTAATGCGTGTGTGTTTTTTTAACTTTTTATTAATATTGGATTAATAATGGATAGGTGTCTTATTGACACATCTCTATTATTAACCAGGCTTAATGTCACCTTACAATAGCAAGGTGACATTAACCCTTTATTACCCCATATCCCACCTCTACTCGGGAGTGGGAACAGAGAGGGTAAGTGCCAGAATAGGGCGATTCTTACAGATGTGCCTTTTCTGGGGTGGCTGGGGGCAGATATTTTTAGCCGGGGGGGGGGGAATAACCATGGTTCCTCTCTAGGCTATTAATATCTGCCCTCAGTCACTGGCTTTCCCACTCTGGTGGAGAAAATTGCGCGGGAGCCCACCCCAGTTTTTTCTGTGATTTAACCCTTTATTTTAACACCTAGAGGTCCCAAATTTTGCACACAGACACTACTAACATTATTAGTGAGGAATATGTAAAAATATAAGGGATATGAAATGGTTTACTGTATGTAAACCATGTCTCATATCCTGTTGAGTTTGGTAAGGAGATAGCAAAAGCCAGCAATTGAATCACCAGCTTTTCTGCTATCTAGCTCTATATTAAATATAAATATATATATATATATATATATATATATATATATATATATATATATATATGTCTCACTGACATATATATATACATATATACAGTACAGACCAAAAGTTTGGACACAACTTCTCGTTTAAAGATTTTTCTGTATTTTCATGACTATGAAAATTGTACATTCACACTGAAGGCATCAAAACTATGAATTAGCACATGTGGAATTATATACTTAACAAAAAAGTGTGAAACACCTGAAAATATGTCTTATACTCTAGCTTCTTCAAAGTAGCCACCTTTTGCTTTGATGACTGCTTTGCACACTCTTGGCATTCTCTTGATGAGCTTCAAGAGGTAGTCACCGGGAATGGTCTTCCACAATCTTGAAGGAGTTCCCAGAGATGCTTAGCACTTGTTGGCCCTTTTGCCTTCATTCTGTGGTCCTGCTCACCCCAACCATCTCGATTGGGTTCAGGTCTGGTGACTGTGGAGGCCAGGTCATCTGGCGTAGCACCCCATCGCTCTCCTTCTTGGTCAAATAGCCCTTACACAGCCTGGAGGTGTGTTTGGGGTCATTGTCCTGTTGAAAAATAAATGATGGTCCTACTAAACGCAAACCGGATGGAATAGCATGCCGCTGCAAGATGCTGTGGTAGCCATGCTGGTTCAGTATACCTTCAATTTTGAATAAATCCCCAACAGTGTCACCAGCATAGCACCCCCACATCATCACACCTCCTCCTCCATGTTTCACGGTGGGAACCAGGCATGTAGACTCCATCCGTTCACCTTTTCTGTGTCGCACAAAGACATGGTGGTTGGAACCAAAGATCTCAAATTTGGACTCATCAGACCAAAGCACAGATTTCCACTGGTCTAATGTCCATTCCTTGTGTTCTTTAGCCCAAACAAGTCTCTTCTGCTTGTTGCCTGTCCTTAGCAGTGGTTTCCTAGCAGCTATTTTACCATGAAGGCCTGCTGCACAAAGTCTCCTCTTAACAGTTGTTGTAGAGATGTGTCTGCTGCTAGAACTCTGTGTGGCATTGACCTGGTCTCTAATCTGAGCTGCTGTTAACCTGAAATTTCTGAGGCTGGTGACTCGGATAAACTTATCCTCAGAAGCAGAGGTGACTCTTGGTCTTCCTTTCCTGGGGCGGTCCTCATGTGAGCCAGTTTCTTTGTAACGCTTGATGGTTTTTGCCACTGCACTTGGGGACACTTTCAAAGTTTTCCCAATTTTTCAGACTGACTGACCTTCATTTCTTAAAGTAATGATAGCCACTCATTTTTCTTTACCTAGCTGCTTTTTTCTTGCCATAATATAAATTCTAAGTCTATTCAGTAGAACTATCAGCTGTGTATCCACCAGACGTCTGCACAACACAAATGATGGTCCCAACCCCATTTATAAGGCAAGAAATCCCACTTATTAAACCTGACAGAGCACACCTGTGAAGTGAAAACCATTCCCGGTGACTACCTCTTGAAGCTCATCAAGAGAATGCCAAGAGTGTGCAAAGCAGTGATCAAAGCAAAAGGTGGCTACTTTGAAGAACCTAGAATATAAGATGTAATTTCAGTTGTTTCACACTTTTTTGTTAAGTAAATAACATGTGTTAATTCATAGTTTTGATGCCTTCAGTGTGAATGTACAATTTGCATAGTCATGAAAATACAGAAAAATCTTTAAATGAGAAGGTGTGTCCAAACTTTTGGTCTGTACTGTATGTATGTATATCTATCTATCTATATATATAGACTGTATATATGTTTTCATGAATATTCTATGTCCATTTTGCAAGCCGGTGAGAAAATCTCACCGTACGGATGCCATACGGATGCCATGCGGATGACACACGGATCATTTTTTGAGAAAAAATCGCATTCTAGCGTTGAATACGGATCACTGTTCAGGAACTTTTCTGCATATTACGCATTTAAAAAAGGGACCATATTTCCCTAAGCTAAGTGTCACGCTGGCCTCACTGCAGAGAGCTGGAAGACATTGACACTGAGGAGTACGCATGCAGAGCAGAGGCCAGCTAGGGCAGGTAAGTAGAGATGGGCAGACACCTGGATGTTCGGGTCAGGCAGGTTCGGCCAAACAGTTACAAAAAGTTCGGTTTCGGGTACCACAACATTACCCGGACCCCAATCACTTGAATGTGGGGCCCAAACACTCAGTGTTTGTCATGCTGTCATGTGCATGACAGGGCGGCAAACACCGCTTCTGATCAGCAGTAAAATCATCACCACTGGTCAGACAGCTGCGGTTCCCACGCTGTCAAAAGACAGCGTGAGGGCACAGCTGTGATCGGAGGTATAAAGTTTACCTTTGGTCACTGGTGTCAGCTTATGGGACTACTGCTCCCATCATCTGATGCCTGCTGCCGCTAATAACAGTGAGCAGGAGGTGACTGATGGGAGTATTCATCAGGCGGCTTCGGTGCTGTAAAAAAATAATTTCAAAAAATGTCGGTTCCCATGTATTTTCGATAGCCAGCTAGGGAAATCTCAGAACAGGATGCTGCAACCCTCAGCTGTCAGCTTCAGCAAGGCTGTTTATCAAGAATAGAGGGGTCTCCACTTTGATTTTTTAAGTTATTTAAATAAATAATTTGAAAAAAAAAAATGCATGGGATTCCTCCATTTTTGACAACCAGCCTTGCTAAAGCAGATATCTGGGGGCTGGTATTCTCAGGCTGGTAAGGGGACATGGATATTGGGCAGCCCCACAGCTTAAAAATAGCAGCCCGCAGCTGCCCAGAAAAGGGCTAATTCTGGCGCTTTGCCCAGCTCTTCCCACTTGCCCTGTAGGGGTGGCAAGTGGGGTTCATATTTGTGGGGTTGGTGTCACCTTTGTATTGCCAGGTGACAGCAAGCCCGTGGATTAGTAATGGAGAGGCATCAGTGACTAGCGGTGACGTCATCGAGGTTACCTCAAGTAACTGAGGTTGCATTCCCAGCCAGGCCAATGAACTGCGGTGACCTCAGTGAGAGCACAGCTAACACAGTGAGAAAAAGTCTTAGGGTGCAGAGGCGAGTTTACTGCAGGTCACTGGGAGAATTTCACTGTGGTGAATTTGAACGGCAAATTATTAGTGGCAGCAGGCGTTGGCTGATGGGAGCAGTGGTCCCATCAGCCAACACCAGTGATCGGATGTGAAATTTATACCTTCAATCACAGATGCGGTCTGATGCTGTCAGTTGCAGCAGCAGTGTTTGCAGCGCTGTCATGCACATGACACCATGACAAACACCCGGAGTTCGGGGGGGGCCGAACCTGAACAGTAACACAGACTTCCTGGTGAAGTCCATGTTTGGTGTATGTGCCCGAATAGTAGGTGTTTGGTACAGACGCTGAACTTTATCACCTCTAGAGGTGAGTATTTCATTTTTTTTTATGTTTGAAGAATTATATGGGGCCCATTATACAGGGTGGTCCAAAAGTAGGTGGACAGTATGTGTAATAGGGTTATGAAGGGGGAGATTTATCAAACATGGTTTTTGGAGTTCAAAGTTCTCACCACACATCTAGATAAGTTTCTTGGGGGGGTCTAGTTTCCAAAATGGGGTCACTTGTGGGGGGTTTCTACTGTTTAGGTACATCAGGGGCTTTGTAAACGCAACATGACGCCCGCAGATCATTCTATCAAAGTCTGCATTCCAAAACGTCACTGCTTCTCTTCCGAGCTCTGATGTGTGCCCAAACAGTGGTTCCCCCCACATATGGGGTATCGGAGTACTCAGGACAAATTGGACAACAACCTTTGGCGTCCACTTTCTCCTTTTACCTTTGGGAAAATAAAAAAATTGTTGCTATAAGATCATTTTTGTGACTAAAAAGTTAAATGTTATTTTTTTTCTTCCATGTTGCTTCTGCTGCTGTGAAACACCTGAAGGGTTAATAAACTTCTTGAATGTGGTTTTGAGCACCTTAAGGGGTGCAGTTTTTAGAATGGTGTCACTTTGGGGTATTTTCAGCCATATAGACCCCTCAAACTGACTTCAAATGTGAGGTGGTCCCTAAAAATAATGGTTTTGTAAATTTTATGGTAAAATTGAGAAATCGCTGGTCAAATTTTAACCCTTATAACTTCCTAGCAAAAAAAAAAAATTGCTCCAAAATTGTGCATTTGTAAAGTAGACATGTGGTTAATGTTATTTATTCACTATTTTGTGTCACATAACTCTCTGGTTTAACAGAATAAAAATTCAAAATAAATAATAATAAATCAAAATAAATGTTATTTTTTTCTGTCCTGTATGGAGCATTATATGTAGTCCATTATTCTGTATGAATCAATACATGGGGCTCATTATTCTGTATGGAGCATTATTTGGGGTCCATTATTCTGTATGGAGCAATATATGGGGCTCATTATTCTGTATCGAGCATTATATGGAACTCATTATTCCGTATGGAGTGCTATGTGGTGCTCATAATACTGTATGGAGGCCTATACTGTTCAGTTTCTGAGCCATAGAAATTGCTCATGTAATGTAAGAAGTGAAATCTTTGCCTTGTACTATACCTATATTTCTCTTCCGTATCTGTGCATCATGAATTGTGGTATGTGTTAAAGGGGCCTACTGAGACTCTATCTCCCAGAACCCACAAAAACCTGTAGCCAGCCCTGGCTTCCGTCATAAATTAAACTGAAATTTCAGAATTTTTAATTAAATCATCAATTTAGGTTTACTTAATTTAAAAAAAATCATTTTTACATTTTGCCTTATATACAGGAAAAATTGTTTCTTAACATTTTCTTCCTGTAAGCTCCAATTTCTCGTCGATTTTGAATATTTTGTTACTCCTTAACCAATTACTTGCCAAATTAGCAATTTTCATTTTTTTACTAGTACGGATTTTTCAGAAAAGGGCGTCCCAATATTCAATTAAAAATGACAATGACATGATTTTCTATTTTGAAAACATTCATTTTACAAACACAACACAAAAAATTAGACCTAATTATAAAAGTTATAAAATCTTAGTTACTAGAAGCTAAAAATTAGGCGTCCCCAAAAAAGGACATTGGTAGATAATGGGTTAAAGTGGAATAAAAGTATGAAACCATTGTTCTCAGCAGCGATATGGGAGTCACAGATGCTTTCTGGAGTCTTTCCCATACTAGTCTCCTTCCATTCTGCATGTTTTCCATCCATTTGAACATATTCAATGCCACCCCCCCAGTCTCAGACCTCTCTGTAGGGTCAGCCGGAAAAAAGCCGGGCTTTCCCATTGGCTCCCATCATACTCGTTACTCAAAACGAGCATGTGAGTATTAGAAATTGCTGGGTACGAGCAATGAGCACTCGAGCATTTTAGTGCTCACTTATCTCTTAGAAATAATTCTGGCTTAAATCCCTTAATGAATCTTCCTATAAATGTCTGCTGCAGACAGAGGGGAGTTTTCTGCTGTAGAGAACAGCCAACCAGAGACACAGCAACCTATGTATCACTCCCTTTTTCATATGGACTTGCATGGTTTTCTCTGCCAGGATATATCCAGAGTTTTAGTTTCAGAGATAGAATTTGTTTTGGCAGGTTTGAGATTAGCAGGAAACCTAAGTGATGCATATGCTGTGTTCTGTTTCCCTGTCGGGGCATACATCTGAAATCCCCCACAAAACGGGGTCCAGATGCATGCACTGACGGGGCCATAGACTGTAATGGTGACAGCAGAGCGAATGTGAACTCTGCCGTGCACTTTTTTGGGAGTGTACGCCTACATGAGACTAGTATGTCTGAGTGTCCACCTCCTGTAGGTGTACACTCCAAAATGTAATGGAATCTGAGTGCACAGCTTGTGGTGGAGGATTCCTAGTGCTAGAGGAGTTAGCAACAGGGATGCTCTACCCATACCGATAACTAGGGCTAAGGTTATGTCCGGTACCTGTGGGAAAGACTATAACCTATTGTTCCCTATCCTACATTCTTCATTGTAATGACCATAAACTGCCAAGTAAAAGTTTGACTGTTTAAACATATTCAGTGTCCCCTGGATTGTGTCCTGCAAAGGTTCTGGAATATGAAAGCCTGGAGCCAGTGGAGGCCTTTGGGCCACAAGTAAGTGTGATGCACCCCACACACAGCAGCACACCGGGACTAGGACACATTTTGTCTTTAGGGTGCCAGATTGTGCAGAAGCAGCAGCTCACACATGACTACCTCACCGAGGCACCTTTCATATGCCCGACAGGGACACAGAATGCAATGTGAAAGTGTAAGGGGTGTGCCAGGATTGAATTGTACCCATCCCCTTTAAACAAGTTAAGGAAGTGTATAAATGTGAATTGCTATGTATGTTTTACTCTGTATATATTGTCATGTTCCTGTATGCTGCTAAATTAATATGCTTTCTACTGTACAGGTAGGGAAAATGCAGTACGTAAGTTAGTCCACTAGATGGGGACACATTAGCACACATAAGATAGTAAATAGTTAATGTAGGAGGGGCCAGCTGTGGGTATGATAGGAGTATTTCCTTATTGGAGTTTAGTGGGGCCAGGAAGCCCAGACAGTCCAGTAGGGCCATAATGCCTGGGCAACACAGTAGGCCCCGTAACATTTGAAGCTAGGAGCTCAGCCATCCAGGGCTTGGGAACTGAAGGAAACAGCAATAGTGGAATGCAGAGCAGCACCAAGATGTGGCAGCTTACTACATGGGCAGATGCCCTTATGTCTGTGCGAAATGGACAGGGGAACTCCTAAAGCTAGTGAAGCTGGACAGAGGAAACGCTGTGGTACCGGATGAAACGGCACGACCTGGGAGCATTCTAGAAGAGGTAGGGAAAAGCACAGGAATAGACAAGGATGAAGGATGTGTACTGTGATGTTCTCTGTGGAATTGCTGTAACTGAACTGGACGTGCTGCGAAAGAATTCAAGTAAATTTGTCTGTTACAAGTTGAAACTGGACCCTGTCTCTCTTTGTGTGAATGTTCATATAGTAACCTCGGTTACACATTCAGTAGAGAAGTCAGGGTGCAATTGAAAAAATTTCATCAAATTCAAATCTGGGATTTCACAGCCAAGGATAAACAAAAGAGAGTTTTTTAGCAGAAGCGAAGATCCCAATGTTTCGGCTTAGTTAGCCTTTATCAAGGGTGCATTCTGCATAGTTGAAGACACGAACATGAGGCTTGTCCAAGGTGAGCCATTGGGATCTTCGCTTCTGCTAAAAAACTCTCTTTTGTTTATCATTGGCTGTGAAATCCCAGATTTGAATTTGATGAAATAAACCTTTTTTCAATGGCAACCTGACTTCTCTACTGAATGTGTGCTCGAGGCTACTATATGAACATTATTTTGTTTCTTTTCCTTGGTGGCACCAACCTCGTTTACTTAGTGTTTCTATGTGTGGAACCAGCAGGAGTGAACCCACAGCAGACCAGAGGGGACCCTGATGGTACAGAAAGCGTTATAGAAGGTATGCTGCAAAGGGGACATTGTATGTATGTGTCGGGTGGCCATAGTGCGTTCCAGCAGCTATCATTGCAGGCCACGACTACGGCCCTGGCTTCCTCACAAAAGCACCCTTACTCATTCCTATACTGCAGCGTACAGAAATTCTTGCAGACTGAAAAAAAATATAGTTTTATTTACTCCTTCTTAATTTCTAGATTTAGTGTCCCTTTACATTCCCAGGGGGAAGCTATATTTTCATGGCTGTATTTCAAGTCACAGAAATATTTTCCATGAGAACATAATAGCAATTGAAAAGTGGCGGCACAAAAATGAATAATAGATGAAAAATGTGTCTACCTATCTACTTCACAATGTCCTGGAAATGGTTCCAGATCTGTGAGACAGCAGAAGACTTGATGCAATCCAGCCTGTGCATTAAATTCTGCTGGCACAGTATTCTCTTTCCTTGTGGTAGAAACGTGCAGAATTCTGTGCATTTCTTGAGATTCTCGTGATGTCATGATGCACTGATGTACCATATTAGCACCCTGCTGTCACCTTGCTTATGTAAACGGAGTGGCTCCCACGCTCATCCACATCTGACGTTTATCCCGGTTCACAGAACACACATAAGTTTAGTAGGAGGATTCACACATGGCCTTGATGTGGATTCTCTGGCTGTTATGATTCAGTGTAAACATTGTCTGTTTGTTTTTGCTTCATTCACATATTTAGGATTCTCTGTTTCCGACTCTACTTTAAAGTCTCAGCAGAGATGATGGTAGAATAAGAGAATATCTATAAAAAAATAATCACAATATAAAATGCCTAGAAATTATACTGATACTAATTGCATTCTATAAAGTAACAGATATGTATGTGGCTTTTTCTCCATTAACAGCCATACTTGACCAATAGAAGCAGTGGCGTAGAGTGGGAATGGCCACAATGATATCCACATATCTATGGAATGACACGTCTATTAACAATTTCAACACAAAGCTTAGACTAATGGAAGCCAAGAACTGAAGAGATCCATTAAAATACATTTTATTGACTAACAAGTTGAAAAGAATCTTTTGGCTATGTGCACACGATGCAGATTTAGTGCGGATCCGCAGCGTTTTTTTCCGCGCAGAAATGCTGCAGTTCCGCAAAGTGATTAACACTACAAAGTAAATCAATAGAAAAAAAAATGCTGTGCTAATGGTGCGAAAAAATCCACATGAAAACCGCTGCGGATCAAAAGAAGTAGCATGTCACTTCTTTTGGGCGGAAATACAGCGTTTCTGAACCCTCCCATTATAGAAATCCACAGTGGTAAAAAAATGCAGAAAATCCGCACAAAATCCACAACAAAAACTCACAAAATCCGCATAAAAAATGCGTCAAATCTGCACCTGCGTTTTCTGCCAGGAGATGCGGATTGTGTGCAGAAAATTCTGCACCCCATTCCGCAACGTGTGCACATAGCCTTAAAAAGCAAAATGTCCAACAGGGGACGCTGGTCAGGCCACATTAAATAAATTGCAAAAATACATGAGATACAAGGAAGGGATTTGGAATACTTGCAATATCAAAAAATATCCTTCCTGTTGAGTACTTAACAGACAGGGTTGATCACTTTACTGAGAGGAATTGAAATGTGGGTGACACAATGATGTTGTTGGAACTGATATGAAAGTTACTGATTCAACAGAAAAGTTTATGTTTGAGCTAGTGCGGTATGTATCAGACCAACTATAGAATCAGTAAATGCAAATGATTTGAATGAAAATACAAAGTAAATATCCAGTGAAACTCCCATCCAGTTACACTCCCAAATGCAGATTGGTGAGTAATCTACATAAAAACATGGCCGCCCCTCACCCTGACACCCCCCCAGAAGAAGCTGGTGGCGAAACGCGCGTCAGGGTGAGGGGACGCATGTGGCACCACTGATACCAGGACTTACATTCAGGTATGACTAAGCTATATATTCTCTAATATAAAACCTCACAAAATGTAATAAAAGTAAAAAAAAGATATAATAACGTACAGTACAGACCAAAAGTTTGGACACACCATCTAATTTAAAGATTTTTCTGTATTTTCATGACTATGAAAATTGTACATTCACACTGAAGGCATCAAAACTATGAATTAACACATGTGGAATTATATACTTAACAAAAAAGAGTGAAACAACTGAAATTATGTTATTATGTTATTATGTATTCTAGGTTCTTCAAAGTAGCCACCTTTTGCTTTGATGACTGCTTTGCACACTCTTGGCATTCTCTTGATGAGCTTCAAGAGGTAGTCACCGGGAATGGTTTTCAATTCACAGATGTGCCCTGTCAGGTTTAATAAGTGGGATTCCTTGCCTTATAAATGGGGTTGGGACCATCAGTTGTGTTGTGCAGAAGTCTGGTGGATACACAGCTGATAGTCCTACTGAATAGACTGTTAGAATTTGTATTATGGCAAGAAAAAAGCAGCTAAGTAAAGAAAAACAAGTGGCCATCATTACTTTAAGAAACAAAGGTCAGTCAGTCCGAAAAATTGGGCAAACTTTGAAAGTGTCTCCAAGTGCAGTGGCAAAAACCATCAATCGCTGCAAAGAAACTGGCTGACATGAGGACCGCTCCAGGAAAGGAAGACCAAGAGTCACCTCTGCTTCTGAGGATAAGTTTATCCGAGTCACCAGCCTCAGAAATTGCAGGTTAACAGCAGCTCTGATTAGAGACCAGGTCAATGTCACACAGAGTTCTAGCAGCAGACACATCTCTACATCAATTGTTAAGAGGAGACTTTGTGCAGCAGGCCTTCATGGTAAAATAGCTGCTAAGAAACCACTGCTAAGGACAGGCAACAAGCAGAAGAGACTTGTTTGGGCTAAATAACACAAGGCATGGACATTAGACCAGTGGAAATCTGTGCTTTGGTCTGATGAGTCCAAATTTGAGATGTTTGGTTTCAACCACCGTGTCTTTGTGCGACACAGAAAAGGTGAATGGATGGACTCTACATGCATGGTTCCCACCATGAAGCATGGAGGAGGAGGTGTGATGGTGTGGGGGTGCTTTGCTGCTGACACTGTTGGGAATTTATTCAAAATTGAAGACATACTGAACCAGCATGGCTACCACAGCATCTTGCAGCGGCATGCTATTCTGTTATGATCCGGTGATCTTGGATCCGCATGAGAGACTTCCTCAGGAGTAGATGGTACCTATACTGACCGCAAACCCTAAACTAACACCGCAACTAGAAGTAGCCGTGGGATGAACCTAAAACGTCCTAGACACCTCGACACAGCCGGAGGACTAAATACCCCTATAGATGGAAATGGGAATTCTATCTTGCCTCAGAGCAGAACCCCAAAGGATAGGCAGCCCCCCACAAATATTGACTGTGAGTATAAGAGGAAAGACACACGCAGGCAGAAAAACAGGATTTAGCAAAAGAGGCACTTCTAGCTAAATAGAAAAGGATAGGACAGAATTCTAAGCGGTCAGTATTAAAATCCTAAAAATATCCACAGCAGATAATACAAATATTCTACATCTAACTAAAGACATAGAAAGTATATCTGCATCTCCTGAGAATCCAGCATGACTGAAAAATCCAAACAAAGTCTAAGCTGGACAAAAACACAATCAATTGCACTGAATTGCAAAGCACACTGCATGTGTGCACAGAGACAAAAAAACCAGACACTTATCTTAGCTGAATTGGCAGCAGGGCATGAGGAACCAGAGAGAGATGCAATCCCTCCAAAAACAATGGACAACTGGCAAGGACTCATGGATCCTGCACACCTAAATACCTAATACAGCTGCAATCAGCAGAAACACCTGCCCTGGATTACAACCCCAAGACAACTGCACTACCACCAACAACCACCGGAGGGAGCCCAAGAGCAGAATTCACAACAGTACCCCCCCTTGAAGAGGGGTCACCGAACCCTCACCAGAGCCCCCAGGCCAATCAGGACGAGCCAGATGAAAGGCACAGACCAATTCAGCAGCATGGACATCAGAGGCAAAAACCCAAGAATTATCCTCCTCGCCATAACCCTTCCATTTGACAAGGTACTGAAGCCTCCGCCTCGAAAAGCGAGAATCCAAAATCTTCTCAACCACATACTCCAACTCCCCATCAACCAACACAGGAGCAGGAGGATCAACAGAGGGAACAACGGGCACCACATATTTCCGCAATAAAGATCTATGGAAAACATTATGGATGGCAAAAGAGGCCGGAAGGGCCAAACGAAAAGACACCAGATTGATAATCTCAGAAATCCTATAAGGACCAATAAACCGAGGCTTAAACTTAGGGGAAGAAACCTTCATAGGAACATGACGGGAAGACAACCAGACCATATCCCCAACCCGAAGCCGGGAACCAACACACCGACGATGGTTAGCAAAACGCTGAGCCTCCTCCTGAGACAACACCAAATTGTCCACCACATGAGCCAAATCTGCTGCAACCTGTCAACCACAGAATCCACACCAGGACAATCAGAAGGTTCAACTTGCCCCGAAGAAAAATGAGGATGAAAACCAAAATTACAAAAGAAGGGCGACACCAAGGTAGCCGAACTAGCCCGATTATTAAGGGCAAACTCGGCCAACGGCAAGAAAGCCACCCAATCATCCTGATCAGCAGACACAAAGCATCTCAAATAAGTTTCCAAAGTCTGATTAGTTCGCTCGGTCTGGCCATTTGTCTGAGGATGAAATGCGGAAGAAAAAGACAAATCAATGCCCAGCCTAGCACAAAAGGCCCGCCAAAACCTAGAAACAAACTGGGAACCTCTGTCGGACACAATATTCTCCGGAATACCATGCAAACGAACCACATGCTGAAAAAACAACGGAACCAAATCAGAAGAGGAAGGCAATTTAGGCAAAGGCACCAAATGAACCATCTTAGAAAACCGGTCACAAACCACCCAGATAACCGACATCCTCTGGGAAACCGGAAGATCTGAAATAAAATCCATAGAAATATGCGTCCAGGGCCTCTCAGGGACCGGCAAAGGCAAAAGCAACCCACTAGCACGGGAACAACAAGGCTTGGCCCGCGCACAAGTCCCACAGGACTGCACAAAAGAACGCACATCACGCGACAAATAAGGCCACCAAAAGGACCTACCAAACAAATCTCTGGTACCAAAAATACCAGGATGGCCAGCCAACACAGAACAATGAACCTCAGAAATCACTCTACTAGTCCATCTATCAGGAACAAACAGTTTCCCCACTGGACAGCGGTCAGGTTTGTCAGCCTGAAATTCCTGCAGAACCCGTCGTAAATCAGGGGAAATGGCAGAAAGGACCACCCCTTCCTTCAGAATGCCGACCGGCTCAAATACCTCAGGAGAATCAGGCAAAAAACTCCTAGAGAGGGCATCAGCCTTAACATTCTTAGAACCCGGAAGATATGAGACCACGAAATCAAAACGGGAGAAAAACAGGGACCATCGAGCCTGTCTAAGATTCAGCCGTTTGGCAGATTCGAGGTAAATCAGATTTTTATGATCGGTCAAGACCACAATACGGTGCTTGGCTCCCTCAAGCCAATGTCGCCATTCCTGAAACGCCCACTTCATAGCCAACAACTCCCGATTGCCGACATCATAATTGCATTCAGCAGGCGAAAACGTATGGGAAAAGAAGGCACACGGTTTCATCAAGGAACCATCAGAATTCCTCTGAGACAAAACGGCCCCTGCCCCAATCTCAGAAGCATCAACCTCAACCTGAAACGGAAGAGAAACATCTGGCTGACGCAACACCGGGGCAGAAGTAAATCGGCGTTTAAGCTCCTGAAAGGCAGAGACAGCCACAGGGGACCAATTCGTTACATCAGCGCCTTTCTTCGTCAAATCGGTCAGGGGTTTAACCACACTGGAGAAGTTAGCAATGAAACGGCGATAAAAATTAGCAAAGCCTAAAAATTTCTGAAGGCTCTTCACGGATGTGGGCTGAATCCAATTATGAATGGCCTGAACCTTAATGAGGGAGAAAAAATGAAGCCCAAAAAAGAAACCTTCTGCACTCCAAAGAGACACTTAGACCCCTTCACAAACAAAGCATTATCACGAAGGATCTGAAATACCATCCTGACCTGTTTCACATGAGACTCCCAATCATCGGAAAAAATTAAGATGTCATCCAAATATACAATCATGAATTTATCAAGATAATTCCGGAAGATATCATGCATGAAGGACTGAAAAACAGATGGAGCATTAGAGAGCCCGAATGGCATCACAAGGTATTCAAAATGGCCTTCGGGCGTATTAAACGCAGTTTTCCTTTCGTCACCCTGCTTAATACGAACAAGATTATATGCCCCCCGAAGGTCAATTTTAGTAAACCAACTAGCCCCCTTAATCCTGGCAAACAAATTGGAAAGCAAAGGTAAAGGGTTAAAGGGTATTGAAACTTGACCGTGATCTTATTTAAGAGGCGATAATCAATACAGGGTCTCAAGGAGCCATCCTTCTTAGCAACAAAAAAAAATCCCGCTCCCAACGGCGAAGAAGATGGCCGAATATGCCCTTTCTCCAAAGACTCCTTAACATAACTCCGCATGGCGGTATGTTCCGGCACAGACAGGTTGAAAAGTCGGCCCTTAGGAAACTTACAGCCTGGAATCAAGTCAATAGCACAATCACAGTCCCTATGCGGTGGAAGGGAACTGGACTTGGGCTCATCGAATACATCCTGAAAATCAGACAAAAACTCTGGAACTTCAGAAGAGGAGGAAGAGGAGATTGACATCACAGGAACGTCATTATGAACCCCCTGACAACCCCAACTAGTCACAGACATAGACTTCCAATCCAACACAGGATTATGTATCTGCAACCATGGAAAACCCAGCACAATAGCATCATGCAAATTATGCAACACCAGAAAACGACAATCTTCCTGATGGGCTGGCGCCATGCACATGGTCACCTGTGTCCAAAACTGGGGTTTATTTTTAGCCAAAGGTGTAGCATCAATGCCCCTTAAAGGAATAGCGTACTGCATAGACTGCAAGAGGAAACCACAACGCCTGGCAAATTCAAAGTCCATTACGTTCAAAGCGGCGCCTGAATCCACAAACGCCATGACAGAAAATGACGACAAAGAGCAGATCAAGGTCACAGATGACAGAAATTTAGGTTGTACAGTTCCGATGGTAACTGAACTAGCGATTCTCTTTGTACGCTTTGGGCAGACTGAAATGACATGAGAAGCATCGCCACAATAAAAACACAACCTATTCTGACGTCTGAATCCTTGTTGTTCCGATCTAGACAGAATCCTATCACACTGCATAGGCTCAGGCATCTGATCTGAGGACAACGCCACAGCGTGCACAGTTCTGCGCTCCCGCAAGCGCCGATCAATCTGAATGGCCAGAGACATAGAATCACTCAGACCAACAGGCGTGGGAAACCCCACCATAACATATTTAACAGATTCAGAAAGACCCTTTCTGAAAATTGCCGCCAAAGCATCCTCATTCCATTTAGTCAGCACAGACCATTTTCTAAATTTCTGACAATACAATTCTGCCGCTTCTTGACCCTGAGACAGGGCCAACAAGGTCTTCTCCGCTTGATCCACAGAATTTGGTTCATCATATAATTCCCTCCTTCCCTCCTTCCAAATATTACTCTGAATCTGCACCCTACTATTCATCTGTCTCCACACCCTCCATGCACACGATAACTGCACTTGATACTTGACTATTGCACTTAAACACACGGGCTGATGACCGGATCATGCAGCTTTGTATGAAAATCCCTATGTATTATAATTGCCAGACCTGAAATAACAAGCACTTTTCACCTATTGTGTCCCCCCATTTCCTTGTAGATTGTAAGCTTGCGAGCAGGGACCTCACTCCTAATGATACTGTTTTAAATTGTCTTAACCTGTATTGAATTTATTGTTTGTACATGTCCCCGCTTAATTGTAAAGTGCTGCGGAATATGTTGGCGCTATATAAATAAAAATTATTATTATTATATTATTATAATAATCCTAGAGCCTGAAAAAAGGCATCTACATTAAGCAAGGCCGGATTCCCAGATTCCAGGGAAAATGCCCAATCCTGAGGGTCGCCACGCAGCAGGGAGATGACAATTTTAACCTGCTGAATGGGATCACCACAGGAACGAGGCTTCAGAGCAAAAAACAGTTTACAATTGTTTTTAAAACTCAAAAATTTGGACCTGTCCCCAAAAAACAAATCAGGAGTAGGAATCCTAGGCTCTAAAAGCGGAGTCTGAGCAATATAATCAGAAATACCCTGTACCCTAGCAGCAAGCTGGTCTACACGAGAAACTAATCCCTGAACATCCATGCTAGCACAAGACTCCTCAATCACCCAGAGGAAAAGAGGGAAGAAAAGACAAAGCAGGCTACAGAAAAAAAAATGGCTCTTTCTTCCCTTCTTCTGAGATGCATTTAACTCATTGTTGGCCAGTTGTACTGTTATGATCCGGTGATCTTGGAGCCGCATGAGAGACTTCCTCAGGAGTAGATGGTACCTATACTGACCGCAAACCCTAAACTAACACCGCAACTAGAAGTAGCCGTGGGATGTACCTAACACGTCCTAGACACCTCGACACAGCCCGAGGACTAAATACCCCTATAGATGGAAATGGGAATTCTATCTTGCCTCAGAGCAGAACCCCAAAGGATAGGCAGCCCCCCACAAATATTGACTGTGAGTATAGAGGAAAGACACACGCAGGCAGAAAAACAGGATTTAGCAAAAGAGGCACTTCTAGCTAAATAGAAAAGGATAGGACAGAATTCTAAGCGGTCAGTATTAAAATCCTAAAAATATCCACAGCAGATAATACAAATATTCTACATCTAACTAAAGACATAGAAAGTATATCTGCATCTCCTGAGAATCCAGCATGACTGAAAAATCCAAACAAAGTCTAAGCTGGACAAAAACACAATCAATTGCACTGAATTGCAAAGCACACTGCATGTGTGCACAGAGACAAAAAAAAACAGACACTTATCTTAGCTGAATTGGCAGCAGGGCATGAGGAACCAGAGAGAGATGCAATCCCTCCAAGAACAATGGACAACTGGCAAGGACTCATGGATCCTGCACACCTAAATACCTAATAGAGCTGCAATCAGCAGAAACACCTGCCCTGGATTCCAACCCCAAGACAACTGCACTACCACCAACAACCACCGGAGGGAGCCCAAGAGCAGAATTCACAACACTATTCCATCCGGTTTGCGTTTATTTGGACTATCATTTATTTTTCAATAGGACAATGACACCAAACACACCTCCAGGCTGTGTAAGGACTATTTGACCAAGAAGGAGAATGATGGGGTGCTACGCCAGATGACCTGGCCTCCACAGTCACCAGACCTGAACCCAATCGAGATGGTTTGGGGTGAGCTGCACTGCAGAGTGAAGGCAAAGGGCCAACAAGTGCTAAGCATCTCTGGGAACTCCTTCAAGATTGTTGGAAGACCATTCCCGGTGACTACCTCTTGAAGCTCATCAAGAGAATGCCAAGAGTGTGCAAAGCCATCATCAAAGCAAAAGGTGGCTTCTTTGAAGAACCTAGAATATAAGACATAATTTCAGTTGCTTCACACTTTTTTGTTAAGTATATAATTCCACATGTGTTAATTCATAGTGTTGATGCCTTCAGTGTGAATGTACAATTTTCATAGTCATGAAAATACAGAAAAATCTTTAAATGAGAAGCTGTGTCCAAACTTGGTCTGTCCTGTATATCTTCATTTTTTACAATTTTGTTTAAAGGTGCACAGGTTAGGGGATGCAAAATACATTCCTCCCCCAGACAATGGCTACCTGTGCTATGCCACTGATTGGGTTTGTCTGGCATTGCAGTATTTTATTGAGTGGCTTGAACTACAATACAACATTTAGTCTATGGACAAGGAGTCTAGGAGGTAACAATTCTCCTTGTAGAGAGTGTCAAGCCAAGCTTGGCATGTCAGAGTAAGGAGACGTATAAGCCATTCAAGCTTCTCTGGGAAATAAAATATGCAAATTGTCTTTTGAGAGAGGAAGAGAAACTAGAACTCAAGCACCACCTATTGGAAACAGTGGTCCTATAGGATCGCTGCTTCCAATAGATGACCCTAGAGTTCTAGTCCTCTTCCTCATTCAAGAGATAATTTGCATAGTTAGTCTATGGACAAGAATGACACTTTTTTGGGGAAAATTAATACACTGGCCAGGGCAAATTATTATTTT
Source organism: Ranitomeya variabilis (assembly GCF_051348905.1). NCBI lineage: Eukaryota > Metazoa > Chordata > Amphibia > Anura > Dendrobatidae > Ranitomeya > Ranitomeya variabilis. The sequence continues at coordinate 81,205,227 of NC_135235.1, read as the reverse complement.
CGTGCCCCTACTAGCACCCAGAAAATATGTTCCCTCATCCACACCTCAGCTAACTACATGACCATTCCCATTACAAAAATAGTTGCCATTTTACTGTTTTCACGCTATTATCATGGCCCCACAAGGCCCATTCATTCAGTAAAGAGACCAGAGACAATAAGTGGAAGAAATGGCCGTGTCATTTATTTTGAGTAACTTTAAAATTCATATCACACATTAATCCATCTTTAAATTATTAACTCTTAAATAACCGACAATTTAATCACGATGTAACCAATCCACCCGAAGGGCGATTTTCCTCACGAAATAAATGAACACGACAGGGAATAACCATAAAAAGGGGAAGGGTGGGCGGGCTCTTCGGTTCTTCCAGGATAACCGTTGAATGACAGGAAATTCAAACTGCAGGGCTTTTATACCTTCACAAAAAGCCCGCCAAACTGTGAACCACCAATGAAAATTCTTGAATTTAACCGCCAATTCAAGAATAAAACCGGATAAAACTTGCTCTTGACTTAATTAGCCAAAGCTTACCTCAGGAATCACAAAGTTTAAACATTACTTACAAAACCTAACCAGCTTATTTTCAGAGCCTGTGAGGCCATGAGACCCCCTCTATAATGTAAAATTATGGACGGGGGAGGGCTAACATGGCCCCACAAGGCCCATTCATTCAGTAAAGAGACCAGAGACAATAAGTGGAAGAAATGGCCGTGTCATTTATTTTGAGTAACTTTAAAATTCATATCACACATTAATCCATCTTTAAATTATTAACTCTTAAATAACCGACAATTTAATCACGATGTAACCAATCCACCCGAAGGGCGATTTTCCATAAGCCAGGACTCAATGAGACCTGGCCCCCCCACCAAAGCACAGCCATCTTTCCACTATTGTCTGAAGGTCTAAGTTAAAAATGTCCAAACCTATGTCAGAGAGATGGACTAAATCGTTTCGGTATAAACCCGGTAAAAAACCTTCCAGCTCGGCATGTCTAAAAGAGAAGCCATTAATCATTGGTAAAAATTTACACATACTTCTGTTGACTCTCTTCCGAATTCTTTCAAGAAATGAAAGTTCTTTCGTAGACCAAATAAACCTGGGGATGATTTCGGAGAAAACAAAACAAGTGAGAGGAGAAAACTGCTTAAAGTAGACAAAATCGGATCTCATAAAGGATAAAAGCTCCAAAGTTTTTGTTTTCCCGATATCATTACCCCCTAGGTGAAGGATTATTAGATCCGGATGAGGAAATTTGACAAAACATCTGTTCAGTTCATGACTTAGATTAAACCAGTATAGACCTCTTAAACTGTGCCAAAATACTAAAACCGAGTCCTGGTTAAAAGAAAGATTCTCAGAATAAAAACGTTGTTTGGCTCTCTTCTGAGCCCAATACACATAAGAGTGTCCTACGATCCATACCACCTTGACACCTGAAAAAAATCAAATTTAGTTATCATACAGGTCATGTCTCACATAAAGTCTAAACCTTCCCGACTCCCATCTTCCCAGCTGCATAATTTGAGAATTATGTAAACCAGCTCTCGCTGCCTCCGTCGCTGCACCTATACGGAAAGAATGTGAGGTGAATTTTAAATGATCTTTTTTTAAAAAATTGTAAGCATTTTTTCAAAACTGAATTAAATTGGAAAATTGTCGCTGGGGACCCGTCTAAATGCACGAATAAAGGCCCGGGGACAGAAGGTCTAACACGAAGCCAGTTAGTGGTAGTAGATAAGGGGCAGAAGGATTCACCAGGTTTAGCCTCTATCTTCAATCTAACACCCCTTCCTAGCTGATCAGTTTTGGAACGCCTAACAAATAAAAACAAATGCGGGTCCGTAATGGACACATCAGAAACCATAAGCCCGGAGGGACTACATTTTTTAGCCGAAACTAATTCTCCGACGCGTAACGCCCCAAAATAAGCTAAGGAAAATGCCGCGGAAAACAAAATAGCTTCGAATGAATTGGTGCAAACTTCATGAAGCGATAAGCAAAGGTCTTTTAAAAATGGGAGGGAGATCGGGCGTCTATTGTCTGGTTTGAAACTTGACCGTTTAAATCCTTTCAAAAATTGTTTGATAGGAAATAATCCTGTCAAAGGGTTTTTTCCAAGGAGTTTTAAAAAAAATGAGATACCCGCTAGAGATTTAGCCACTGCCGAAAAGGATAAACCTTTGTTACAAAGAAATTCAAGAAACCTTAAACCAGAAATAGGACTGGATATGCTGAAATTAAAATTGTTTAAATTACAAAAATTAATCCATTGTTGCCATGCGGCCGAGTAATCAGCCCATGTTCTAGGTGACAAAGAATTCTCGATAAAGTGAGGAATTAAGTCAGAATTAAATCCCACATCTGATGAGGACAAGCTGTTGGATCCAGATCCGCTGAAGGAACCTGTTGGCGAAAAATATGCCAATGTTGGAAGCAAATGGAATCAGTAATAACCGCTAAGCTACTTGTTCCACTTTTTGCCTTCAGCCAGATATTTAACTTTAAACAAAGTAAAACTAACTGCCTTAAAATTTTCATGGCCCAAAAATTCTTAGATGACAGGGTGTTAATCCCAAGAATAACGCCCGGATTGTTTGACAAAATCAAAATCCTGTTATCTCTCAAAAGGTGCCCCCACAAGGTTAGACCAAGAAAAATTGAAAAAATTTCCGAAACCATAGAATTCTTTACTATCCCGTTCTGGATCCAAAGATCCGGCCATTCGAGGAAGCACCAATGAGGAGAAAATAGGACACCACAGCCCGAATCAGCTTTATAAGAGAAAGCAAAATTCAAAGTATCAGAAAGGGTAAAGGCAGATTGCCAACAACTTTTGCCGTTATAACTTTCTAAGAAAGTCCGCCAAATCTTGGCGTCTTCCTTTAAGTCAGATGACACTCTGATATGCGATTCCTGGGAAGAAATTCCAATGGTAGAGTCATACAAGCGTCTGGAAAAAATTCTACCCATTGGAATCACCCGTAGAGCAAAGTTCAAGAGGCCCAAAAGGGATTGGATTTCTTTGAGCGTCACTTTCTTACTCCGTGAAAATTTATCCAAGGCGGTACAAAGTTTAGCAATCTTTACTTCCGGAAGTCTAGATTCCATCCGAACCGAATCTAGGGTAATACCTAAAAATTCAATGACATTAGTGGGTTGGCAGGTTTTGTCATGGGCCAAAGGAACCCCAAATTTGTCACACATTGAAGAAAAAGTATTCAAGGCTATCAGGCAAGCTTGCGAAAATGGTGGACCGACAAAGAGGAAGTCATCTAGGTAATGTAGAATCCCAGCATTTTGAATGCTGGATTCTAATACCCAATGCAAAAAACATGAAAAGCTCTCAAAATAAAAGCATGATAACGCAAAACCCATGGGTAAACACTTATCGAAATAAAATTGTCTCTCAAAGTGAAAACCCAGGGAGTTAAAACCAGAGGGGTTAACGGGAAGGAGCCTGAATGCGGATTTTATATCTGCTTTTGCCATCATGGAGAATCTGCCAAATTTCTTAAGTAGATCTATAGCAGAATCGAATGATGAGTATGAAACGGAACACTCAGCTTTATCTACTTCATCATTCAGGGAGGAACCTGAGGGGAAGGACAAATGATGTATTAAGCGATAACTCCCAATTTCTTTCTTGGGAACAATCCCAAGGGGTGATATCCGAAAATTAGCGAAAGGGGGGTTCGGAAACGGGCCCGCAATCCTTCCTAAAACTAATTCCTCTAAAATCTTTTTACTCGCCACTTCATGGTGATGGATCAGTGAAGAAAGGTTCCTAACAATAGTACAGCCATGTCCCTTAAATTGAGGGACATCAAAGCCAAAACAGAACCCATTAAACAAAAGTCTACTAGTCTCCTGTTTTGGGTACAAGTTTAGCCACCACAGCATTTCTTGAAGATTCACTGGCGTCTGCGCTTTTAGGAATGGGTTCTTTGGATGACTGTCTACGAAAACACTTAAACAAGGGGTGAGAGTTCGCACAAAAAGAGCATTCGTGGCGAAACCTGCACGAATTTCCCCATTTGCATGCGGACTCGTTGAAGGCGAAGCAGACGCCCTTTCTTGAAAAGCTGGAAACTGTTTGTTTATTAGGGTAATGCCTTTGTGGCAGCATCAGATTTAACCACAAGCCTACATCTTTAACCCCCCAATTAATATCTGGGTGGACAGCCAATTTTTGCCTAAAGGCCTCGTCATAATGCAGCCATGCGACACCTCCAAAGTTACGATAGGCCTCCAAAATAATATCGATGTGCTGGAATAATTTAGAACACAGACCAGGAAACTTTTCTCCTAGAACAGCTGAATAGATCGAAAAGGCCTGAATCCAATTATTAAAGGACTTAAAAGAGCCTCGTTTAGACTCCTCACTTTCAGGTTTAATTTCTCTCTCAGATCTATTCAGCTGATCCTTGCGGGGGAGCAAAGAAAATAAGTCCACGTAAGAATTACTCCAAATAAGGTCTTTGACTGATGAGCTCAAGTGAAACCCAAGTGGAGAGAGATCACAAGTCAAAGCCTCTTTAAATGTATTCTGAGGTAACAAGTTAACTTCAGGGATAATGGATGGGGAATCAGAGGGTACACTACCAGATTCCCCTAAGGATTCAGCTAAGACGCTTTTTATAATATCCCTTAGTTGATCAGGATAGACAGACAAGGGAACATTAACAATCTATCCCCTTGCTTGTACAACACCTCTGGGTATCTGGTCAGAATGAGGACCAACGCTCGAGCCTACAAGGGGAGGCGAGCACAGCTGAGGGTTTCCTGGAGCCGGAGATAGTTGAATGCAGACCGGGTCTTCTGTCACTAAGTTGCTGGATGTCGCTGAAGTCTGGTGGCTAAGGTTCCAGGATGAGACCGCTGCCTCAGCCTGGGTAAAAGGTGCCGCCGTAGCGCTTTTACGGCTGCCGGCGGTGAGCAAGATGGCGGCGCTTGATGATGAGGTAGACGGCGCTTCAGAGTGCTGAGGTAAAGAATCTCGCGCGACGCTGCGAGAGCCGCTTGATGGACGGCTCCGCTTCCTACTCACATCAGGCGCCCGGCTATAGGGAGTTGCCGGCGGAAGTGACGGAGATATCGATCTCCGGGGCGTCTTCCTTCTAGAACGGCCCGGAGCGCGCGCTGTTACAGACGCCGCTGTATCAAGGAGCGGAGGCTGCGTTTCAGATACCGGATCCGAGGGAATGGTAACAGCAATAGCTGGTGAAGGTAATGGCTCACTGGCAAGGCAGCTTCTTAGCCAAGCCTCCCCATCCTCTTTGCCAGCCCTTAGAAGCAGCTGCTGCATAAGGTTGTCCATCTTCGGTTCTTCCAGGATAACCGTTGAATGACAGGAAATTCAAACTGCAGGGCTTTTATACCTTCACAAAAAGCCCGCCAAACTGTGAACCACCAATGAAAATTCTTGAATTTAACCGCCAATTCAAGAATAAAACCGGATAAAACTTGCTCTTGACTTAATTAGCCAAAGCTTACCTCAGGAATCACAAAGTTTAAACATTACTTACAAAACCTAACCAGCTTATTTTCAGAGCCTGTGAGGCCATGAGACCCCCCCTATAATGTAAAATTATGGACGGGGGAGGGCTAACATTACCATACAATTTTTTTCCTATGTGTCCATACAAAGCTGTAATGGTTTAGACATCTTTGTACAATATTATGTGCTGTACATGGCAAGAACACGTACACAGGGGCGCACAGAGTCAATACACCCTTATGCATTACCAGACTTAGAACATTAGAGTTTGGCAGCAGATTTTGCAGGTATGGATGTAAAAACATTGCCATAAGTTAACATGTAGAGAATTCATGCACTTGGCGAGTCAGGTGGATTCTGGAAGGTTAAGACTCCAATAAGTCACTGATTACCCAAAGACGCAGGCAGCTTTGATTTTTGACCCTGAAACTGCTTATTGTTGTCTACTGCAGGATAAGGGTTCAAGTTGTCTGATTGTTGAACTCGGAATTAATAAGTGAATAGGGGGTTAATATTAGCTCAGGGCCGTTTCTGGGAAACACATCTCCTATCAAGCCAATTACAAGCTTGTCTCATTTGTAAACTACCAGAGAAATTTGTTTGGAGAGAATCCCAAATCTGAACGTTTTCAGTCTTCACTTTCATCTGTATCTTGTGCAATGATATAATAAAGGTTAATGATTGTTAGTTGTACCTGTTAGAATACACCGGTTATCAATGCTTCTGGAAATCAGTAGTATGTTCTGAAATATTGCTTAATTAGTAGGTCTGATTCTCCATCTGGTTAGTCCAAGTGTTCTCCCTTCACCCCATGTGTTGCACAGGTGCAAACTACTGATGAAAAGAGCCACCCACACCCCCTGCCTTTATTAGTGGGGACCTGCTGCATTGTAGTGGAAATCCCCTTTAAGAATAGTCTAAAAGAACAAAAAGAATCACTCTCTCATTATCAATCCCACAAATCTCCAGTTCTGATGCTTCCAGAATCCCCCAAGAAACTCCATTTCTTCAACGTCATAAGTCCAGACTAGCGATGAGCGAATATACTCATTATTCGAGATTTCGCGAGCATGCCCGGGGGTCCTCCGAGTATTTTTTAGTGCTCGGAGATTTAGTTTTTCTTGCCGCAGCTGAATGATTTACATCTGTTAGCCAGCATAAGTACATGTGGAGGTTGCCTGGTTGCTAGGGAATCCCCACATGTACTTATGCTGGCTAACAGATGTAAATCATTCAGCTGAGGCGATGAAAACTAAATCTCCGAGCACTAAAAAATACTCGGATGACACCCGAGCGTGCTCGAGAAATCTCAAGTAACGAGTATATTCGCTGATCACTAGTCCAGACATGTTAACACAGTAGCCAATCTGTAGTGGATAACTGCTGCGATCAGTGATTGGCTGCAGCGCTTACATGCCCGAGTTGTGATGTCATTCTTGAAGTAAGAAGTGGTGGGCGGTGGGTGACCCAGAAACATTGGAGCCAGAGTGAGAGTGCATCGATAAGGTTTTATTTCTTTTGTTATATTATCTACTTTCAAAACATCCGGACAATTCTGTTGTTTCTCTAATGTACAATGGGGGCAAAAACTGCAATTAGAAATGGTGACCCCCTGCCTTCGCTGTAATTAGCCCTGTTAAAATGGGTCTGAAATGTAATAAAAATTGATTGTGGGTGCGGAGACCTGTAAATGGCCGTTTACATGATAACTGCTGCCATTATTACCAGGTGGCAATTGATCATTGCTGATCACCATAAGTGGACCTCATGTCCATTCCTACCTAACATCTCCCCTGGGATCCTCTGTGCCTGCAGTCAGCAGGGGCAGATTAAGCTGCCTGGATGAAGCCTATTACATAAGAGCCTCCTGATCCAGCCTTGCTGCAGCCTTCATGAATGAGGGGGTCAAGGCTCTGCAGCACAGAGACTGGCAAGTCATCAGCCCTAGTGGTCTTGAATGTTCCCCACCCCCTTTTCCTCCTTCTCTGCCTTGAGATCAGAGTGTGCTGCTGCTGC